>NW_010968505.1:3699593-3719848 GCF_000463585.1 Tarenaya hassleriana | reverse complement strand
GAAGAGTTTACATTCGTTTTTAAATGTAAAAAGTGATCTCAGAAGAAATGGGATGACAACTCAAAAAAATGAGCTAACAGTCCGTTTTTTCTGAGGAATAAAGCCTAGAAATAAATAGGCGGTAGGTTGGAAAAACAGTCGGGCATTTCGTTTTGTCTGGGAAAAAAACTCAGAAATAAACGGGCAGTAGCTCGAAACAATGGGGGACAATCCGTTTTTTCTCAATAGTTCGGGAATAAACGGATGGATAGCTCGAAAAAATTGGCAAGCAGTCCGTTTTTTTTAACAGTTCGGAATGAGCGAAAAATCGCGACCGTTCGAAAAAAAAAACTTATGATTTCTTTGCATCTTTTGACTTTTGGAGTGTTAATAAACACCCCTAAACATCCTAATATGAAAGAGAATAGATCTAAATCATTTTTGAGAGATTTGAGAGCACTTTTGTGGTTGTTCTTGCAAAACACTCACAAAAGCCTTTTGTACATCTTCTTCTTGCGGTTTCTTGTGTTTCTGTGATTAGTAGAGCAAACTAAGATCATTCCTCTCTTCATTGTATCTCAGAAACATATTCCAGAAAATCTTTTACTCGTATAGGATGGAATAACATTTTTAGAAAAGTGCATGCACACCTTGAAGAGTTATCCGGTTCCACATTTACTTTTCTTGATCTTTTTATATCCCATACTTCTAAGAGTTTGTTGTCTATAATCTATTGGTTATTGTTGTTGATTGTGATCTACTTATCATTAATATTGTAATCCATAACACTAAATATTTTGTAATCAAATATCATAGGTTGAAATCTAAAATAATTTTAAAGTTTGAGGATGCCATATGGTAAAATAATTGAAATGATCGTGTAAATTATTTCTAATTTAGCAATTTAATTTATAATTTTGATCGATCTAATGAAATTATCCATGAAAATATATATGATAAAATAAAAAATATAAAGCATAAATAAGCTAATAATTCGAATTCTATACTAATACTATCCAACAAACTCCCAAATCAATACCTGAACTTTTTAAACTTTCATATAAATTCCTAAATTTTAAAAAATTTTCAAATACAACCAAATTCTATTAACGCCATTTAATTTATAACGGAATCTGATCACTTCGTCGATTAACGATGTCAACAAAAATTATTGTATTTGGAAAATTTTTTAAAATTTGGATATTTATATAGAAATTTTAAAAATTTTAGATATTGATTTGAGAATTTTACAGTTTAGGTATTTATTTGAAAATTTTGTAAAGATTACGTATATGCGAGTAACTAAAAAAAATGTCATTTATTTTAACGAGAAACGACCAAGATCATTCTGTCACATCATATTTCCAAGAAGCAATACAAAAAAAAAGTATTTCGACATAATCTATAGTGGGACCCACAGAAGGTACCACGTGTATCCCTAAGCGTCCCCCCCACCATTAAATTTAGCATAGCCGTGGCTTTAGGTGACAACTGTCACAGATGTCGTGGCGGAGACTTCAAAAGTTGCGTACGTGTCGTTTTTCAGACAAACACCTCCATTATTAGTTCCCAACTCTACAACTCATCCGTCGCCACTTGTCCGATTGCCTTTGAAAGCTTTCACAACGTTCCAAAATCATTAATATACTCATTAAAAAAAATTACTTAATAAAAATAAAATTCAGATGCCTGTCTTTGTTTTCACTTCTTCGCATGCGAATATCCGGATCGCCTCCATTATATATATATATATATAGAAGTTCAACGAATTATGAGAAGTTTACAGACTTTTCCCCCCATAATATTTACGTTTTATGATAAACACTAGTTATTAACCCGCGCGAATCGCGCGGAATAAAAATATGTACAGTTTTTAAATAATTTTATTTTAAATTTTAATTTTAGATATAATATATATCTTTTAAATTTTATAATTTATGTTATTAAATTAAAATAATTTTTTTAAAAAAAAATATTGAGGTAAAAAGATGACATGGGGATTTCTATCATACTATATTTCATATTATCCCTCATAAAAAAATTAATAATTGTTATGATATTCGTTAAATTCATTTCAAATTCATAAGTTATTTCAAAAATCAATAAAAAACTATTTATTATATATTAACGATATTTATGAATAATCAAAACATTAATGGTTACAATGTAAATTAAATATGTATTTAATATTTTTAAATAAATATTTTTTTATTAGTTTTATAATATTTATATAATTTTATACCTTTGTGGAAAAAGAAAATATTATCGATATCGGGATAATTAATAACAACAAAAATATTATTGATATTTAAAAATTAACTATTTTGAATATAATTTTTGTTGGGAAGTTGCATTATCTTTATAATTTTCTCTTTAATCTTAATTCGCTAACCAAATGAAGATAAATAAAATGATTAAATATACTTAGATATTATATAATTTATATTATAAAATAAATTTTATTATAATAATATTAATTCAGCAACCCTATAAAATTAATTCACTTCTAATTTGAATATGAGTTAGAGTCTTATTTAATTAGGTCTTTTCACTTAGTTTCACATGTATTTTGGTAAATTTATTTTTTTATTGTTATTATTATCTCCATTATTTATTTTACATGATCTTTCAAGATCCATCTTGAACTCTTCCTTTACATGATGAAAAAGTTGATTTAGTTTCTCATAATGACATATATATGATCACATGATCCTTTCATTTGTTCTATCACAACCCAAATAATTATATTATTTTTTACAATTTCATATTTGATTATTTTATGCTTAAAAAAATTAAAATTAAGCTTATATTATATATGTGTGATATATTTTTGTCATATATGAAATCAATCTAGTTCTAGTTTAAATAAATCTAAATTAGAATTCTATTTAGATAGATCTTTTCATTTAGTTTTGATCTTTATTTAGTTTGACCTGTCCTAAACTTCTCGATAATGTGATAATGATTTTGACTTAATTCTTCATAAGTGAAAGATTTATATATCATCATCTCGTCATTCATGTTAAAAAGTTAGAACCTCAACTAAAGTTTCATTTATCAAATTCAGACTTTAATAGAACTCGTTTTGGCCTACCTTTTATGTATGAACTTCAACATCTGATTCAATAAGTCTTTGAAAAACATTCAAAACAAAAATCTATGACACCTAAAGAGACCCTTACCTGACTAAAATGATATTTCATATTATCTCCCATCAAAACCGTAACAGTTTCTATAGTTTTCGTTAAATACATTTTAGATTCATAAGAGTTAACTCAAATATCAGTAGAAAAATTATTTATTAAGTTTTAACAATATTTTTTTTAAAATCGAAACGTTAATAATTACTATAGAATTTATATATTTATTTTCAAAATAAAATATAACATGCATTATAGAATTGTAATATTGCGTTCATTTTATAAAGAAAAAATGATCTAAATTGATACTTATTAGTAAATCTAAAAAAATAATAAAAGTTATAAACATGTTATATCATATTGAATTCGTCAACAACACGTTATATCATATTGGATATATCATTTTTAAATGAGAATATAATTGTATTCTCCATATAAATTCATATGTTACTTCAATATTAAATATTTCAACAATTATTTATTATCGTATGATTAGAATATTATATCGTTTTGATTAATATATATTCGATTCGTGTTTAATCATTATAGGTGTCTTAAGAAACAATTTTAAAGATTGGTATTATCATTGCCACTCGATATCCTCATACCATTTTTGATATAGAATAAGCCAAACTGACTAAATTACCGGTTATTTTGTATTGATTCCGTTTCTTTCTATCGAACCAAACTATATGATATAATTGCAATGGTTTAGGTCCAAAAATTATATTGAAGATATTGGGCTCGAATTTCTACTTTCCTAGTATTCATTTCTAAGAATAGTATTCTAAATACTTGCAGTCTACTTAGAACTTACATTTTATGAATTAGTAGTTCATAAAACCACACACACACATATTATATATATATATATATATATAATTCCAATAACTCGATTTATATTTTATATTATAATAAGATCTTTTATGTCTTTTTGGTATTTTGAAATTCAAAATGCAATTATATTGATTTTTTCTCTCTTTGTTTGATCAGCTACTCGGGATCATCCTTATACTTCAAACTCATGCAGTATCCGGTGAATGGAATCCTAACCCTCGTCATGTCTAGTCCCTTTTGGCAGTGACATTATCAGAAACTGTGGTACTGTTCTGTATTTTAGACAAAGCTTTCATCCTTTGATTTTAGATATTTTCAAAGACTCGAACTTTGCGTATTTCTCAATGGTTTTGGATGAAATATGATATGAAACTTCTAAATACTGTATTGGATTTCAATGAATTGGAATCCTCCCGACAAATTTGATGTTTGATTCATGTGTTGTTTCCTGTTCTAAAAGTAATACCACTCTTGCTTCTAATTCACCTTTTTGTTTTTTTTCTCTTACGTTCATCCAAAATCTTTCTTTTCTTTCCTAAATTTTTTTTCATAGATTAAACTAAAACAATAATCATTGAAATAGAAATAAGACATACGCTATTTTAATATCATATGCCTCAAATCATGAACCAAGTCCTCTAAATTCACATACAAACACCAATCTCAATG
The DNA here is from genome assembly GCF_000463585.1 of Tarenaya hassleriana. NCBI lineage: Eukaryota > Viridiplantae > Streptophyta > Magnoliopsida > Brassicales > Cleomaceae > Tarenaya > Tarenaya hassleriana. The sequence goes on along the minus strand of NW_010968505.1, from coordinate 3,715,223 downwards.
ACAATATTTATGCACGTAGACCAAAGTTCTCTCGCACTTGTCCTCTGCCCATATACGTCTATACAAATATATATATATATATATATATATATATATATGTTATATATATATATATTTGTATATGTATATGTAGATATGTGTGTTTGTGTGAATATGGGTTTTAGAGTGTAGGAAGGATCCAGATGTAGCTATGAGTCTGAACACAACCAACTTTTGCAAGCAACTCGTCGACTTCTATTGCGATTACCTGGTTTGTATGGAATCGGCTTCAGCTCTCGCTCATCCATTCTGTGAAGTAACGGAGTGAATATCTCCCATGTGACATGTCCGATCATAATTTGAAAGCCATATATTCTATAAAATCTATCAAAGTTTCCCGAATGTTTCCTAAAACAAATCGACTTCGACTCCCAAACAATAATGTTTCCTTCAGTTCATATCGATAAACGAAATGTTGTTGATACCCTTAGATTCTGCAGAAAGAACGAATCAAACAGTTCATAAATTATATTTGATCGAAAGATTCGAGCGATATTTATCATATAATTTTTTGTTATCGTCCCAAATAAAAATGTGGAATAGTGAAAGACCATAAAGAAAAATATAGACAGTAAGGTGATATAGAACTCAGGTGTCTAGAATTAGACGCTCATATGCCTCGGATACCAACAACTCTAGGGGATTTTTTCTTATATATATACATCTATCATCAATACATCAATACTCAAAAACATTTGTTGGTATCTCTATGGTATACAATTCACTGATGATATTTGAATAACTCTGACAACTTTGTTGGTGTCTGTCTCTATAGTATACGATTCAAGCTTCTTCCTGCCTTACTCTTGGAACCGACACCAAAAGCAATATATACATATATATATATATATGTATATATGGTATCTTTGAGTAATAATCAGTTCATGTTAATTGACTCTTTGAACTTTGCGATTCATATACAGATAAGTACAGGACCTTTTCCTATTATTCATTGGGAATTGATTATACTAAAAAAAATCTTTTTTATATTCTAGGGAAAAAAAAAGATCACGCTGCAATGATAGTAACTGTATTTTTATTAATGGTTTTGATGATGAAGGTGCATGTTAGTATACTTTTATATATATAAGAATTTAAAAAAAATATAGATTCTCCCGTTAATTAAATATTTCATGGTTTACTAAATTTGATATTACCAAAAAAAAATCTGACATATTTAATTAAAACATGATTATATATTTCTTGTTTGGGTGAACATCGTATATTATTTTTTATATATATAGACACATTTAATTAAAAAAATAGATTGGAAAGTATATCACATAATATAATATTATTATAAAAGTTAAAAAGAATGTGAGATAGGATGAAACATAGAATTAATATGTTTAATTAACAACACATATTGGAATATAGATTAATGCATTATTTTTCAAAAAATAAGATGTATTACCCATGTAGACAATACGCCATTGCTTCCATCTTGACTAAAATCAAATTTAATCTCCGAACCTTTTCTCATCTCGTCTTCACTCGTTTGTCTCTGTTTTCTACCCATCATTAATTGGATATGTAGAGGGTGTTAAAAAAACCCAATTAACCCAGTTAGAGTTCTACATGAAGTCTTGTCTTTAACTTGAAACACAACCAACAATATATATATATATATATATATATCTTTTCATACTTCATTGACGGTCTTTTGGCTAAGGGTTTGAGGGAAATTTATGGAGCCTTGCCTCTTCAAACCCTCCTGCACCAGCGTCGACAATGATAGTGGAAGCCATGGCTTGCGTCTCTTCATCACTCCATATGTTCTTCAACAACTCGTCCATGTTCAAAGAGTGTATCGATCATTGTCGGGTCAACAGAGCATTACCCGGCGATCTGTTTATCCCTCCAATTCCGCTGATATCTCCCGGTGGCTCATTAGCGAAGTTGTTGAAATTCAAGTAACCACCCATTTTGCCAAATTCTGTCTAAATCCGACGAATTTAACACAGGCTAACCCGAATTTCAGGTCTTCAAAGAAAGAGCTCTGATATGAAAACGCATGTGAACACAAATTAACGATCTCAACAACCAAAATTTTAAAACCCTGGTTTAAAAGGGCATGAAAACCCCAAAAACCACATCTTGGAAATTAACAGATACAAAATTTTGCAGGAAAGGAAGAAAAATCGGATTTCACCAGCTCAAAGGATCAGTCAATGATGAGAAATCTGAGATAAATAAGTACATTATACCAAATTACGCATACAGAATTCAAACAAAAAATAGAAATACCTAAGAGAGAAAATAGTGTTTCAACCTACCACCCACCATTAAACCTGAGCTTTGAACCAATCCCGCATTTCCTTCGGAACACAAGAGCACATTACCCATTTTATAGCTTATTTTCTTTTAAAAAAAAATTGAAATAACAAACGGTTCAATGAATTTAGAACTCATTTTAAATAAGTTATCACTGCTTTGAAAGAAGAATTTAAACCGTTTCAACGATTTTTGAGCCTCATTAATGATTTTGACAATGAAAATGTATGTTATAGAAAATTTTTATAATATCATTGAATTTAGACAAATAAAGACGAACATGATGAACTGAACATGAACATCAAATAATATTTTAGTTTATTCGGAAAAAAAAATATGAAGTAATATTAAAATGTTACTCTATTACGTACAAACTATATTTTTATAATTAATAATAAATGAATATAAGGTTAATTGAGAAATCTATACAACAGCACATGAATGTACATATTTATTAGGAGTAACAATGGAATTTTAAATATAATATATATATATATATATATATATATATATATATATATATTGAGTTCGTACATTCATGCAGATATTTATACACTAACTCTATACAGACAATTCGTACACAGATTCAATTAACATTTAACTTAAAAGACATTAAAACTAATTATATTTCCTATACATTTAATTTTTTATTACGGGATAAAACACGGAATTCAATAAAGCAATGTGTTAGATTTAAAAAAGAGTTTGGATACGTATCGTCTTCTGTACTAATTCATTAATGCAATGTGTTATTAGATTTTAAAAAAGGGATTGGACACGTGTCATTCCCGTAGAATGAAACTGTACTTTTATATATATGATGATATGATATTTCATCAAATAACGACGATCTTATTTTGGTTTTTGTTTTTTTCTTTTGTCAAATATTTCTAACTTATAAAAACAAATCGTAATAAATACCAATGATATAATTGCCCTTGAACATAATTTATTATTTTTTATAAAAAAACAGAATTTATTATTTCCAACGTGAATACATACCAATACCATAGTACTTTAATTGTAGAATAAATTTCGTATAGAAACTGAGAATGATTTTGTTATCGGGCACTAAGTCCATTGTCGAATCTCTTTACCAAACCCAATATCTAAACATCCCAATAGATTTTGGCATTAGTCGAACAAAATGAGAGACAAAAATCGTTCATTAATTATCCGATATATAGAATAATTATAAAAACTTATTATAGAAATATTAATAATCAAATGAACAAATAAATATCATTAATTTTATATTTCGTGCAAATTTAAAATCCGATTAGATATAAGCCCGGTTTTGTAATGGGCCGTATATGTTGGGCCGTGTACTCAGATTCAGCTTCTAAAACTATCGCAACGGTCACGACCCCGTCTTTGGTCAATTTGTTTGCTAGGGTTTTCATACGCTCAGATTCATGCATATGCATATATGTATATGTGTGTGTATCTGTATATTTGTGTCTTTAATAAATCTTTTGAAAAAAAAAAATATCTTTGGAGGGTTTTTTTTGGGCCAATTCTTCAAAAGTAAGGGAAATTTTTTGCTGCTCTTCCTCGGCGTAATCTGCCATCGCCGGCAAGAGTGAAGTTCATCTCCTTTGTGACGGTGGAAATGGCAGAGGCAGCACAAGGAGCTCTCGCCGCTCGGAGAACGGAGCTCCGGCGATGGAGGCGGCGGTTAAGCTTCACCGCCGGCGAAGTGAACCCACGAGCTCATCGGCGGTTTTGGGTACAGCTTCAAATTGTTTCCAGAATTATCTTTTCTTCACTTCTCTTTCACCGAGTCCCTTTTCCCAGATTTCTACTCGCTTTTCCGGATATTCGATTAGGATTTGTCCAACTAATTTGTAGGGTTTGGCTTGAATTGGAATCTTATTCGGGTTTTATCGTAAAGTTTGCATTTTTCTTATTCATAGTTCTGATTCTTCCACAGTTTCTGTCCATTGGATATATTCCCTTGTGCGATTATCGCAGAAGCATTGTGTTAGTGGTTTAGATTTCTTCAATAAAGAAACAGTTTAGGGGGTAGTGCTGAACATAAAAGCCTGAGTTAGCTTCTGTCATTGTCTCTGGAGAAATTAAAGGTAGTAAGTTTTGTTTTGTTTTTGTGTCTTGACACTTTGATAATGGAGTTAGCACGAGGATCCTCTCTTTGGAAAGAAACTTTAGCAGTGTTTGTTTAATGTCTGTCTTTTGCTAAGGCTTCTGAATTTTGTTTCTTTTGCTCGGTTTGTCTGTGTTCTTGCAAAGTTGAAAGAGCTGAAATCATTTGAGCTTCATCAGTTTATGCCCTTGGTGAGGCTAAATTTACTGGATTGTTGAATGAGTTTTTTATCTTACTTTTTTTTGTGGATTCCGAGAGGGATTTGCCCGGGAGTCTCACATCACACATGCGATGAAATTGTCTGAAGAGTTCTGTTAATATCCCGTTTTTTCGCTATCACGAGTTGCTATGCCCTAACCATTTGCTTTGTATCAGTTCAAGAAGATAACTTAGCCCGAGTATTACCAATAACAAGTAGAAATGCTCGAGGGCTTTGACGAGATGGATGCCTTTGTGGCACGAGGTTGCGGCCTGGTAATGTCAAAGGTTAAGATTAATCTCCTTAAGAATCTTTCTCATGTATCCCGATATTAGCTAGCCAGTTCAGATTTTATCCGCGTAATCTGCAGGACGAACACGAGCGATTGGTTACGAGCGAGAATCAAGCTGTCAGGATATCAAACGCGGCAAACATGTTCCTTTTTATTGCTAAAGTGTATGCTTCCATCACAAGTGGTTCATTGGCCATCATCTCATCCACTATGGACTCTCTTCTCGATATTTTGTCCGGTTTCATCCTATGGATTGCTGCATCTTCTATGCAGACACCAAACCCGTATCAGTATCCAATCGGGAAGAGAAGGATGCAACCACTGGTCAGTTCTCTTTAAACCTCACCTCATGAATGCCCTTTTCTGTTTCCATGATAAACTGGAATCTTTATCCTTATATGTCACATGCATTGTATGGACTAATCAGACACAATGCTGGTTACGTTGGCCAATGTGTTTGCAGTTGTGTAAATGAATCCGACCATACTAACTCTTTCAGGGAATCCTTGTTTTTGCGTCGGTCATGGCGACTCTAGGCCTGCAAATTATCTTGGAATCGGTCCGCACTTTGGTCTCTGCTGTAAGTGGGGAGCTGTGATAGATAATTTTATAGATTAACTTAGATTGATTCGAAGGGTAACACATCGATTTCTTATCTTTATACACAGAAAAATGCCTTTAGGCTTACGAAAGAGCAAGAGAGATGGGTGGTAAGCATAATGTTGACGGTCACTCTGCTGAAGCTTCTTCTACTCGTCTATTGCCGCTCGTTCAAAAACGGGATCGTAAGGGCTTATGCACAAGATCACTTCTTCGATGTCATCACAAACGGCATCGGTCTTACTTCTGCACTCCTCGCTAACCGCACCGGACATTGGATGGACCCACTTGGAGCTATCATTGTGAGCAAGAATACCCTAAATGCTAAATTTCATTAGCCTTTAAACTACAGTAGAGGTCCTCCTCTTTGGCATGTGAAGGATCAGACCCAGATGGGATTTTGCTTTGATATATTTCATTATCAGTGACCCATATTGCAAATGCAGCTTGCTCTGTACACGATCGGAACATGGTCAAAGACGGTTCTTGAGAACGTGAACTCGCTCGTGGGGAAATCGGCGACGGCAGAGTATATGAGGAAGTTGACGTACATGTGCTGGAACCACCACGAGGCGATCAGACAGATTGACACGGTCCGTGCCTACAGCTTTGGGACGCATTACTTTGTCGAGGTCGATATCGTCTTGCCTTCGGACATGCCCTTGCGAGTGGCTCATGACATCGGCGAGTCGCTTCAGAACAAGCTCGAGATGTTGCCTGAGATCGAGAGGGCCTTCCTACACCTTGATTATGACTGCACTCACAAGCCGGAGCATTCTCATTCTGGTTAAATATGCAATGTTTACTGAAATAAATAATACATATATATATATATATATATATATATTTTTTTTTTTGTTGATTATATGTGTGTTTTTTTTTTAAAATTGAACACGTTATTTTTACCATTCCAAGTTTTGGAATACTTGTCGGAATAGCACATCCTCGTTAAAAAACCTACAATGACAATTACCCAAAGAAAAACATAATATATTCTATTGTTTATGTAATTAATTTTATAAAATATTGGTAATAAAATGATATATGTGTTACTATGAAATTTTTTTAATATTTGTTTATCAATATGAAATCAATCATCGGATTTGAGTTGTTTTTTTTTTTTAATGAGATTTGACCTAATTAAGATATTTTTAAACATCCAGTTTAAATTTTAAATCATCCGAACGCATACAGTTTGGGCCAACACTTCAATAAAGCTCAAGTTTCATTATGCAAGCTGCAATATGGGCCGGATTAGTTTGTGGGCCCATGTCCAAATTCTGTACATATGCGCATCATCGATTCTACCTTGAATGGAATGGACATGAAAATGTATATAGGAATTTAATACTATTCTTTCAATAAGTTATTGCTATCGCTTTTTATAATAATCATATAATTGCTGTACTTCAATAAATTACATCATCATTTGACAAAAAATAAAATAAATTATGTCATCATATTAATAAAATATTTTGGTAATGCAAACAGAAATCAGAATGTCACCAATCTTGTTGTGCATCTAATATATACATAGAGAAATAATAAATTCCGTTATCATTTATTTTTTGTAAGGTTATTAATTTCAAATCACGCAACGTTGACATGCATGCATTTGTTGGGAATTTGGACCTTATTAAAATGAAAGTGAATGTGGACGATAATCGAGCCAGGTTCGTTGACAGCCAAACTATTTGTCAACATTTGTCGAGCATTGCTATAATTTTATAGTTAATGTTAAATTTTAATTTTACTGTATAGTTTTTGTTTTGGTATAGTACATACTTATATTTGATGGTAATACTGTAAATAAATAAAAAAATAAATATATTTTTCGAATTCGTACTCGAACTTGATTTATGGTAATCTCATCATAAAACGAAATCCCAAGTAATATCCGAATAAGAGTATCCCCATCCCTAATCATATTTATTTTTCATTAGCGTGGATTTATATAATACGATTTGCTATAATAAATATAAGAAACAAACTCCAAGTCGGCGGGTACAACGAGGAATTTCCGACTCTTTAAGTGTATTCAATAATCTGAAATTTTATAAAATTATAGTTTTGTAATTATTATTTTTTAATATAGGATCTTGACGGTCCAAAACATCACATAAAAAAGACGTTTGAAAATTTTTATATTCCTTTAACTATTTCAGATATTTTAGAGATTCCCAAATCCAAATCGACCACTAGAGGTAGCCAATTGGAGACAACGATCGGGACCCACAGGCTTCGCGGCCTTTGTCGTTTTATTTAGAATAAGACGTGATACGACACAACACTCCAATCCCTCTGTACATTTTTTTCCTCACGTTGACGGTTTCTAATTTCTAACGCGCGCCTACGGTGAGCACGGAATGTCGTACGCATCCCCAAGCGCGAGAGACTTGACGTCACTCGCCGCCGGATTCTCGCCGTCTTCTTCTCCGGCGACTCCGAAGGTGGCGAGTCAGACCCGACCCGTCAAGGTCATCCCTCTTCAGCACCCCGATTCTACATCGGTTCGAGCCCGTTCGCCGACGATTCCCTTCGATGATCTCTTCTCCGGCGTGTCAGCGAAGATCAAGAACATGAGGCTCGTCGATTGGATGGATCTGATCTTCCCGTGTAGCCGTTGGATTCGAACTTACCGATGGCGCGAGTATTTCAAGCTCGATCTCATGGCTGGGATCACCGTCGGTGTAATGCTCGTTCCGCAGGTAATCTTAACCTCTGCCTCAGTTGATTGTATCGTGCCCGATATTTATTTTTTCTTTAGATTGTTTATCTGTATTCTGATGAGATTTTCATGGGGTTGAGTTTTCTCGGGAAACAAACAGAATTTTCCGGGTTTCAAAATCCTTTGCGCGGAGAAACAGAGGCTTTCCAGACGATTGTCTTCGAACTATTTAATGGGCAGAATCGTTTTCTTATCCTTTCCAATTTCTTGGACATACAAGGGATTTTGGTCGCTCATTGGTTTTTTACTGGGCCAAGGTCAAAGCTTTAAATAGTTTAAGAAATCATTGATCGATGTCTTCAAGTAAAATTCTCATCTTTCATGTTTCTGTAGTTTATGGGGTAATTGTTTTTTGGCTCATGTTCCTCATGGAGAATGAGTCGATGGTTTTGTTGTTCATTAGATGGGAATATAATAGAATTTTGTCGAATAACTTTTGATGGATTTGGCCAGGCAATGTCGTATGCCAAACTAGCTGGGCTTCAGCCAATATACGGCTTATGTGAGTTTTAGTTACTTGAGACACAAACTTCCCTGAATCCTTGCATTGACATAGAGTCCTGAATCTTGTCTGATTATGTCATCTTTGGAACTGCTGAGTTGCAGATTCTTCGTTTGTGCCAGTCTTTGTGTATGCCATTTTCGGCTCATCTCGTCAGCTTGCAATCGGCCCTGTAGCTTTGGTTTCTCTACTTGTCTCGAATGCTTTGGGCGGAATCGTTGATCCTTCCGAGGAGTTATACACCGAACTTGCAATTTTATTAGCTCTTCTTGTTGGAATCTTGGAATGCATAATGGGTCTCTTAAGGTATAACATAAGATGTTAAATGATCATTTTCATCCAAGTCCTTTTACTTATATGTGTAGTGAAAGAGACAACTGTTCATCTGTGTTTTGATCTCAGGCTTGGATGGCTTATTCGTTTCATCAGCCACTCTGTCATTTCTGGATTTACATCTGCTTCTGCCATTGTGATTGGATTATCTCAAGTAAAATATTTCTTGGGTTATAACATTGCCCGGGACAGCAAGATCGTGCCGATAGTAGAGAGCATAATTGCTGGCGCAGATAAGGTGAAACTTCCATTTCCCGTGTTTAACCGATGGAAAAAACAGGATAACTTTCCGTGGCTATGATCTTTAACTGGGATCTATAAGTTTTGACCAAGATTTTTCACCTTTCTATATGATAAATTGGTCTATATTATTGATCAAATCCAGTATCGTTGACACTTGCCCTGAAGTTTGGTAAACAACCATAAAAGCTGCATTTGTGGCAATAATTGCTTCTAATTTTTCTTGCTTTCTGCAATGCTCTTGCCAGGCTATAGCGTTCTGTACACATTTTTCTAAGATGATTTGCTAGCATATTGTTGTTGAAGTTAAACTTGATTTTGGTTGGGTTAATTGATCAAATTTATTCTGGGCCAGCGCTAAGAACTACGAGAGGATTCTCTTGTTTTCCTCTTATATTTTTTCGCCACTTATGCAGTTCCAATGGCCTCCTTTCCTGATGGGATCTGCCATTCTTGTGATCCTTCAAGTGATGAAGCATGTGGTATGGCCTTGTTTTTACAGTGTTAGTTGGAAAGTTTGTGCTTCTCTGATTTTATTATTGCTGAGGTTACGAGTGTCACCGTCACAGGGAAAAGCAAACAAGGAACTTCAATTCTTACGAGCGGCAGGCCCTCTTACGGGTGTTGTGCTTGGTACAACCATTGCAAAAATATTCCACCCACCTTCCATAACTCTGGTATAATTACTGGAGGCAAACCTTTGTTATGGTTATTTTTATTTTCCTGTGACTTTGTATACTGGAGCTGCATTAGCTGAGAAGGGTTTCTTTTCACGATAGCGGCTAATTTTGAGGTTGTTTCAGGTGGGAGATATCCCACAGGGCCTACCGAAGTTTTCCCTCCCGAAGGATTTTAGTCATGTGAAAACTTTACTTCCAACGACCGCTCTCCTTACCGGTGTTGCCATCTTGGTAAGGAGCAATAATCATAGACTTCATCCATGATATCATGGTTTGCTGTTTTCACTTAATCTATATCATATATCTTTGACTTCAGGAATCTGTGGGTATCGCCAAAGCTCTAGCAGCAAAGAACAGATATGAGTTGGATTCAAATTCAGAGGTAGTTTGCCGAAATAAGATGCTAATCCTCTTTTCCGACATTACATAGGATTGTACTGCTTTTTCAGAGCTTTAATATCGTTTTCTCTTACAACTTGGCAGTTGTTTGGTCTCGGTGTTGCAAATATATTTGGTTCGTTGTTTTTCGCTTATCCGGCTACAGGTAAGGCTCTCTTGACATGTTTAAAATTCATATAAAGATGTTATTTTATCTTAAACATGGATTTGATTGATCTTGGTATTTGTCTTGAATGCATCATTTAGGGTCTTTCTCCAGGTCAGCTGTGAACAATGAAAGTGAAGCTAAGTCTGGTCTCTCAGGCATTATAACTGGAATCATCATCGGGTGTTCCCTTCTATTCCTGACGCCGGTTTTCAAATACATACCACAGGTCTGTTTAATAAATACGCATTCCATATTTTTTCGATATTTTCTTCTAACAGGTTTTATAACAATCTGGAACATTTGTGGTATATGAAAAGGGAGTTTTGCTTCGGATCTGAGTGTGACTACTGCCTATTCTTTGTCAAATTTACAGTGTGCTTTAGCCGCAATAGTGATCTCAGCCGTCAGTGGCTTGGTAAGTTCAAGTAAACACCCATTCCTTTATTGTTGTTTGTTGGTGATTGAGTAGAAAATTCATGTAAGCTTTCTGGATATATGCTATTGCTATTGTAGGTGGATTACGAGGAAGCTATTTTCCTTTGGCGTGTGGACAAGCGAGATTTTACTCTTTGGACGATCACTAGCACAGTAACTTTGTTCTTTGGGATTGAGATCGGGGTCCTTGTTGGTGTAAGTACTTAGAAACTTAAGAGTTTGATGTTCAGATTCATCTGACCGATGTTTCTGCCAATAATTCTAGCTCCCTAACCATCCGTTTTGGTAAAAAGGAAAAGAAAAGAAAGCTATAGAAACATCTATATGATTCTGCAATGCCCTTCAAAGGAATTTATGTAATTGCAATGCTTTGAAATTTTGTAGGTTGGCTTTTCACTCGCATTTGTCATCCATGAATCTGCAAACCCTCATATCGGTAAGCGGGTTGCTCGGTAGAATCTGTATGTATTTCATTCGTAGTTAAGGGGTTTGGACTCTCTGTTCAATTCATCGTCTTGATTATGTTCTTTCATACATGTTGGCAGCTGTCTTGGGGCGCCTTCCAGGCACCACGGTGTATAGAAACACCAAACAATATCCCGAGGCATATACCTACAACGGGATTGTGATCGTCAGAGTCGATGCCCCCATCTACTTTGCAAACATAAGCTATATCAAGGACAGGTGACAGATTTTATCCAGATACTTTCCCCTTCTTCTGCCTATGTATCATCCACATTGAAAATAACATACCGGGTTGCAGGCTAAGGGAGTATGAAGTGGCTGTAGACCGATGCAGCACAAAACGAGGACCAGAGGTGGAGAGAATCTATTTCGTCGTCCTGGAACTGTCTCGTAAGCTCCAGACCTGTTCTGTCTCGTCTGATCCGGGCGGTAATGGATAGAAAGAAACTTAATCTTCTCGGCCCTTGTTGCAGCTGTCACACACATAGACTCGAGCGCTGTGGAGGCGTTGAAGGACTTGTATCAAGAGTACAAAACAAGGGACATTCAGCTAGCGATTTCCAACCCGAACAAGGACGTTCACCTGACGCTGGCGAGGTCGGGAATGGTGGAGCTTATCGGCAAAGAATGGTACTTTGTGAGAGTACACGATGCCGTACATGTCTGTCTTCAGCATGTGCAGAGCTTGAACCAGAATCCCCGGAACTTTGAAGACGTAAAATCGACGTTCTCGAGAAGATTTTGGAGCAAAACGCCCGAGAGTGGCGATGTCGAATCAGGAAACGTCAAGGCATCGGACTCAGCCCCTCAACTGAAGCAGCCATTGCTGCTTCCTCAGAGCAGCAAGCCGTGTGAGTAATTTAGTCTGGGTATAGGATTTGGGTCTGTAATATAGTCACTTCCAATGCGTTTTTTCTTTGTAAAATTTAATTTAATGGCAGCCATTGTTATGAATAAAATACACCACGTGGGAAATTCTCTCTTCAAGACAACACATCTGTTAGTTACAAGAGTACGGGAAAAGACATGTGGAAAACATGGGATTTGAGTGTTTCTTACATTGATTAAAGCGATGGCCATGAATATAATAAAATAACATTCACAGTTAATTACTCTTGTGTTCTTTCAATTGGAACCAAAGACGTTATATTATCGTCATCGAGAATCTTATGCTGAGTCTCTAACTCTCTCATCCAACCAGCTGACAATGTCGGAGAAGACGATCTGAGTATTCTCCGGCGGTTCTCCGTACAGGAGGCCGTGCCACATTCCTGGGTATAGCTTCAACGTCTTGTCGGAGCTCTGAGCAACCTCGTGCAGTTGTTGGCTCGCCCCCTTGTCCGTGACGACGTCATCGCCACCGTGCAGCACCAGGAACGGTATCGTCACCTGACTCAAACCGTCAATGTTCCAAGCCATACGGTCATGATTCAAATCAATGTATTGTCCATGGATGGAAATGAAGAAGAATTAAGATTACCTCGTTAAGTCTCTTCTCAAGGTCCATGCTGACTCTCAAGAGCTCATAACCAGTCTTTAAACGAGGACGGCCCTTGTAGCAGTACGGGTTCTCTCTCACCTGTTATATCAAATCCATAAAGATTATAAGATTTTAAATTTGAAAAAAATGATTGGGTAAATTGATTTTATTTAAATCACTGTAATTTGAATCGAATAAAAAAATTCGAAAACAATTTAATGAAAACAAATCTCTTTAGAAAATGATTAAACCAAATCAAAACAAAAATCTAAATGAACTGAAAATGCAACTTATGTATATCTATTAAAATAAAAATTATGAAATAAAAAAAAAAACGAACCAAAATCCAAAAAATGTCCGAACCAACTATACATAAATATTACCTGAGATCTTACTTCGGCTACTTTGAAAGCAGAATCGATGACATCTTTTGTCGGAACTATTTTCCATTTTGGAACAACCTTCATGAGTTTGGTGAGAACAGAGATCATTAACGGATGAGGTCTCAAATCTTCGGCTATCTGAAACCAAAAAAAAATATATATATATTGTCCAACAATCTATAAAAAAAACAAAAATATCAAACAATAACATTTTTTTATATTATTATCAAAAACTATAACAACGCTCAGCAATGTAAATGATCTTATCTAACAGGAAAATATAATTTTATAATTAAATTAGGAATTAGATTGTTTTATTAGGGTTTATCTACAAAATAAAGACATTTTTATATATGATTTTATCTATTACGCATTAAATTTAATTAGTCACAATCACTACAAATTATCTTGAAATATATATATATATATACTGCAAAATCATTTGCTCGAGATCATGCCAAAAATCAATGTTTTAATAGTAAGTAGTTTCCGTTTACTATAAAAAATAATTTACACATGCGTATATATATGCACGTTGGCGTCATGTGGGTTGGATCCGATTCAGTTGGTAGAACAATTCAAAGACACTCTAATAGTGGTTTCCATGTCCGAGGATCTTGGTCACTGTTCGAGACCAGTTCAATTAATATTATGTAATTCTATATTCGAGAAGACCGGTCCAAGATCCTAATATTTTGTTCTCGATTGCTGTCTCACAATTCCAAGATTATAGTCAGACCAAATATTTGGATATATATCGGGGTTACAAAAGAAATATATACAAGCATATATGTACCTTACACATGGGAGCAACCAAGACAGCACCATCCCAAAAACCAGGTTTCTTTCTGTGCAAGAGAAGAACCACGGCTCCTCCCATCGATTCTCCTAACAAAAATCTCTTTTTCCCCGCGTTCTCATCCTTCTCTGAAACGAAAATCGATGGTTTTTCAACCGATATTTTATGTAAAGTTTGTAACTTTTCATGGACATGAACATAAGAAAACGGTGTGTGTGTGTGTAGAAACCCTTCTTCCCCCTCTAACCCACATGCCCTAACACTTAATCTACCAATGTAGGTCGGCATTTTGAAGGAAACGAAGGAAAAAATATGTACCGCAGATGCTCGTATAGTGACTAGAAACGTCGTCGATAAGATCGTCAAAGCTTGAGATAAAACCCTGTAACCCATCTGACTTCCCATGCCCTCCATAGTCCATCCCGTAGACAGCAAACCCTGCCTTGGCTAGCCTCATCGCCGTGCCTGTTCATTCATCAACTCAATATACGAGTTTATGTATGTATCTAATGATATATACATGCATATGCATATATATGTCTGTGTGTGTATACTAACTGTTCATTGTGATGCTGCACTCCATGGCATAACCATGGCATAAAAAGATCAAAGCCTTTGGTTCGATATTCATCTGTCTCCATCTACATGTGAAGAACTTCACTCCTTTCGCATTCGATATAAACTCCTGCAGAGAAAATTTATATAAATATATACCATACAAACAATATCAATCGATCAGACGCTCGACATAAAAAAAACTCATACGAATTCAAGCCTATAAAAATCGGTACCGGGATCTAATTTTGGATCGGGTTATATACAATTACCTCTTCGTATACGATGTTTTCTGTTTCTTGAGCCTGAAAGAGGACGTTGAGAACAAAGATTTAAACTAAAATGGTGCGTCGACATGAAACGCAAGAGGAAACAAAAATCAAAACCCATGAACTCAAACAATTTAAACAAATTGCAGCAGCGTTAGAGAATAACCATGAGATCGATCTTCTTGTTCGAGGAACGTTTTCAGAGAGAAGATTGAGAGATAGAGAAGATTCGATTAATTTGGCTAATGAGGAGATGGTGACATTTTTTTTTGAGATTTTATTGGGATTTTATGGCCACCTCACACGATGATTATTTTAAGTATTTTTTTTATAATAGAAAAAATTAAACGTGGAAACTTAAAAAAATAGTTGACCAAGATCTGTATGTATGTATATTTATATGAAAACAGATGGATACATGTATATGCCACTGCATAAATTTAAGTGTATAGTCTAAATATAAATGGAATTAAGATAAAAGTTTCGTTGTGTAGGTGGATATATATATATATATATATATATATATAAAGTTTAGTGTATATGTGTGTGTGCTTATATATATATATATATTAAGGTTGAGTTTTTATCTATTTTGGTTTAATTTTTATTATTGGGTTGCAAGCAGGTTTTCGAAATTCGTCCTATTATCAAATGGGACAAGGGCAAAGCACTGGAGTTCTTGTTGGAGTCACTTGGTAACCCTACC
>NW_010968505.1:3687749-3699315 GCF_000463585.1 Tarenaya hassleriana | reverse complement strand
TATATATATATAAAATCTCAATTGACGCTCTCATCTATACGGAAGAAAATCTTAGGTTTTCCTTTTTCAGTGCTCTTATAGATTTTTTTTCCCTTTTTTTAATTCTTTTTTTTTCCATCACATATAAATTATACATAAATAAGAAAATGTTTTCCTAAATATATTTTAGATTTTTTACCAAAAGGGAATGATGGAATTAAATCACTTGATTCAATTGTAGTGTTCCACAATTTTCTAGGGTTTAAGAGATGTGGAACATACATTCCATTAATTTGATGAAATCTTATAGTTCAATTAATTTTGATGGAATTTTATAAACTTTTTTTTTATTTAATAAACTCGGAAATACATTAAAGTACTTTTGAACTCAAGTACTTAATTTATATATGTTTAATCAAAACGAGAATAGATGTTAACTTTTTGTTTAAAACAATCATTATGGTTGATAAAATCTAAAAATTAAAAAAAAAAAACTTTAAATACTCCAAATAAAAAGTTATCAAAAGTTCAAAAAAATGAAAAATTATCGGGACAGAATTAACACCAAAATACAGTTAGTTATTAATCTTTTTTTTTTCAAATAAACTTAATTACAAGAGTTGACCAATATATATACACACACGCATACGTCATAGGTTAGAAATCTTTTAAACTTTTACGGTTTTACCGTGACCAATTATAGATTGAGGATAATTGATTAGAGATTTTAATGTATAAAACAAACGCGTCGAAATCAAATTAAATAGAAAAATACCCAAGTCTAAAAAAATGAATCAAATATTTATAGCATCCCATCAGAATGAACCATTTTGAATCGATTTATATTCTAAGTAATTTTTTTTTATAATATAATACGGTTATTATATCTAAACCCAACAGTGACGACGAAATCTATCGAAATTTAATTAGTCTACAGAATCCATGATATTTTGTATAAACCAGCAGGCATATATACCTACAAGATAACAACACTGAATTTTCCAGCTTATATACCACATGGTTAATGGGATATCATGGATCAAGGTCCAGATTAATTCCGGAATCTGGAACTACACGTGATTTGGATTATGCGTTTCTTCCCTCAAATTTGAGGTTTGAACTCGGGATGGGACAAACATTTCATGTTCCCGTTTCATCTGAACTATCAAGTTTGGATAGGACAAAAAGAAGTTACCATCGTGAAGTGAAATGTTGTGTACTTAACCGGTCCAACATAAACATTATTCTACGGAAAAGATGTGAATATTAAATTAATCCATAGACATTACTCTAACGGAAAATTGTCATGGAACAATGAAAGAGACAGATTCTTGCAGTTTGAGACAAGGTCCCGAAGCCTTACCAATTAGTTTGCTTTCGGTTCTTATAATGAAACTTTGGCCTGTGTTTCTTCAGGATCTCCATTGGAAAGCCTGGCGGGGGATTTAGATGCGTCGTTGAATCTGAGAAAACGAGGTTGATAAATGTGTATTGTCACCCATGCAATCACAGTCTCTTTCTTAATGTAAATGAAGAGAGACAATGGCTCAACAGTGTTCTGTTTTGCAGATCTTTAAGAGATTGTACCTTTGCTGTCATCTGTTTGGAATCTGCTGACAGCAAAAGGTCTTTCAAACTAGAGATATGGTTGTCGTCGGGTGGCAAACCAATTGCTGAATCATAAACATCTCGGGTAATCCACGAGCAGGAAAACTGAAAAGAGAAAGATCAGGAACCCAGAATGAGAATCCATTTGCGGAAAACAAATACAAACTACTTCTACTTTGCAAAGCAAGAAGACGGAATGCCTGTTTTCCAGCGTGCGGATAATTAATGAAGTATCCAGGAGGTTTCTAACAACTTGAAGTTCTGTCATGGGGTATCTACCTGGGTTCGATATCCATCAGCTTTTTCAATCGAAGGGATGAGTTTTCTGCTTTCGGGGGAGAAGAAGGGTGGGTGGATGAAGGGAAAAGGAACCACCAGAGGTCTTAGAGATTTTCGGAAGACTCGATTTCATAGATCCTCAAAGGACGAACCCATACCTCTCACAATCTTGGGACCACAAATATGATGCTAGCATGTCCTGCAGACAAGCACAACTCTGTAAAACAGGATAATTAAGAAAAACTTAGACAAAGTACTAGACATATCATATGCTTTATAAAAAAAAAAAACTTTAACAAGTGATAAGAAGCCTAATCTCTTGAACTTTGTGATGTGGAGTAGCTGAGTATTTTGGTTCGGGGACATCGATTACAGGTTATGCATGGAAGATTGATTTAGTAAGGCGTCTAGTACAAAAGCAAGACTGGAAACCATTGCAATGGTTTAATCAGCTACAACGGGAACAAGAAGAAGGCGGCATTTTCCTCCAACCCTTTCGCTAAATTTCGACAGATACTCTCAGGTGGTCGGTCTCTCAAGCAGAACAGGAGCAAAACAAGAGAACCCCATCATGGTACTTTTGCTTACCTATACGATATGCATGGTTTAACTACTAAGTTCTTGATCACATAAATGAGCCCTCCAAACAAGCTGGTAACATTTACCGTATTTAGCATTGTTTCAGGATTCGATCATATTCCAGCTAGGGAGAAACACAACTATGTTCTGTTCCGGTGGAAATTTGATGGGTTCTGTGTTCTGATAAGACTAAAAGATAGGAAACTGGCTTAGGACAACTAAGTTCCTACCATTTCTTGACTCTGCATTGGCTTGTCTCTAAACATGAGCAGACCTTAATCCTAGGCCAAATCCGATAAATGACGAACCATTAATAATTGATTTTGATCTAAACCCTTTTCGTCTAATCCCACACAGTTGTCAACTGAACTGAATTCAATTCGAAGTTTTCACAATGCATTACACCTGAAAAAAAATACATAGTGCTGGCACTTGAGAGAATAAAACTACTGCAGTGAAGACAGGAATGGGTGCATACCTTAAACTTTGCAAGGAGCATTCATTATCAAAGATCCGGTGGAGACAAATCTCTGCATGAATGGGAAACAAATGTATGATATTTTGTACGGAGAAACACAATCTGAGTTACGAACAAACCTTCGGGGGGTTCCGAATGTTGTTGCTTCGTCGAAATCCCAATTCGACTTCGTAACCCACCAGGCACCATTCGGGCTTCTTGCTATGCAGCAGAGTTCTAAAGTTGGGATTGAAACACATCCCCACCGAACAATTCAATGGTTGGAGAGGGAATGAAAATGAGATTAGAGAAGAATGGCTTCCGTCGAATCAAACCCTAATCTAGGGCTCAGGGTTTTTTTTTCCCCTTTTTTCCTTTTTGTTTTTGTCAAGAAAAAATTAGGTTAAACGCGTGCTCAATTTTCCCTTTTTACTGCTAAGCAAATGATTTACTGTTTCCTCTTCATTTTTTTTTCTTTGATTACCAAAAAAAAGAACAATTTCGGAATTTCTAACAAATATTAAATATATTTTGGTAATTTTAAAAAGTAAAGATATTTCATTGTTATTTCACTATTTTTAATAATGTAAAAGTTTGTGTGATCATATAGGATATCTGGAAATCAGAACCCAAATCCAATCAAAAGGTTGATCTATTAATTTACAAATAAGAATTGGAGCTAAATCACCGAAATATGAACAGCATTATGCCGAAATTTGTGGTTGGTCGTGACATATAAATGAGGAGGGACAGGACACGAGATGTGTAATAAATGTTCATACAGCTACCACCACCCCCGCAGTCTCTTTCCTTCCCTTCTGTTCGCAATTCCTTCGAGCCACAATATCCATTCATGAACCGTCTCAAGTCCTTTTCCTGTTCCACTTTTTCACCCAAGTCTTGTCTTTTCGATATTACATAACTAAATCATTATTATTATTATTAAAAAAACGGTGCAAAATTCACAACTATATCATTATTATTATTATTATTTCGATATTACATATATGTTTTACTTTGTACAATATCACCTATATGAAATATAAAAAAATACAATCTTTTGCTACCTGAGAATGTGAGACTTAAATGCACAAAAGTAGCCATTTGCTCCAATTTTTATTACACCAATTTGTCGTAGAAAAATAAAAACAGAAAATATTACTATTAAAAATCATTTATTGTTCAATAGGAAACATCATCGCAAAATTGGTATATTACCAACCAAATTCATTCAACGAAGGTGCCACTTGCAGAGGTGGTCGGGGCCTCCCCCTCTGTCCTACCTGTTCATTTTTTTATTTATAATTTTTTTTAAAAAAAATCCACCAATAAATGAAATCTTAATAATAGTAAAAATATTAATTAATCCGCCAAAATAGCCATAAATAAAAAAAGGGTACATTTTAAATATCTTTATTTGAATGGTCGCCGAGAATGAAACTTTGACGTTTACAGTTATATTAGTTAGGAACGTTGGGTGTATTATTATTATTATTTTTTTTTGTAATGGGTTCGAAATTGGACGGATAACAGCTTGATTAAAATGTGTCAAGTGACAGGTAAGACAGTAAAAGCTTTTACCAACCTCCAAGGTTACAATTTACATCTAATGTGTACTCATAATAATGTCAGCAAAAAATTTATTGCAATAGTTTCCAACCAACAACAAAAAAAATTCCATTCCACGTTTTGAAATCGAATTTCAAACTGAAAACGGCAATTTTCTTCTAGTGTACACGCAAAACAAATTATTTTTTCATGCAATAGAAATTAAATTTTTATTGGTAACGAGCAAGAGGATGGACCGTACATGTATATATTGAAATCGAGGATAAACAGAGAGCGAAAGCAATCAAAATGCGGTGAAATCGAAATAATAACCCCTTAGTGTATCATTGAAGCATATCATATATATATATATATGCATCTTGTTTTTGTTCCTTTAAACAAAAAGAAGAAGAAAGAACCTTGGAAACGTGTTTGAGCTTTCTCTCTATAGCTTCTAAGCGATCCGGACGGAGCTCAACGTCTCGTCGTTGATCCAGTCGAACTTCTCCTTGAACGGATTCGGGACTTTCGCCGCCTCGGGGTAACGTTGGATCGAGTCCGTCCACACGTTTTCGTCGTCCAAATCCTTCATTATATCCCAAACGCAGTTATTAGATTCGAAGCCTGCACCCATGCTTATCATAAGAAGCTTATCGCCTTTCCTTAATCTCTTCTTCGCCTCCATATATCCCAAAACGTACCAAAGCCCACCGGATGATGTGTTACCGAACCTGTGAAGAGCGTTTCTCGATGGCTCGATGTCATATTCGTTGAGCCCTAAGCTCTTTCCCGCCCCTTCGATGATTGCCCTTCCTCCGGGGTGGATACAGAAGTGTTGCAACCCGGTTTTTAGGTTGAGTCCGATCCCGCCGCCCGAGGATTCGCCTTTCGTTTTCTTCTTCAGAGACCGAACTATCGCGTAACGAAGTAGTTCCTTCATGGGCAAGACTTTAGGAAGAAGAACTTG
Organism: Tarenaya hassleriana; assembly: GCF_000463585.1. Lineage (NCBI taxonomy): Eukaryota > Viridiplantae > Streptophyta > Magnoliopsida > Brassicales > Cleomaceae > Tarenaya > Tarenaya hassleriana. Next base: position 3,693,898 of record NW_010968505.1, on the reverse strand, counting down.
GAGATTCTTTGTCAGGGCCTTAGCCGCGGCATTCTTCAAGTATTTGGTGAGGAGAAAGCCTTGGTACCCTTCTTTATCCTCCATCTGAATGCAACAAGAATAGGCGTCGTCGTCAGATCCGACATGGGCTCGGACAACGGTCTTTAGCCTCATGATAGCTTTGTTCTTCCGCCTCGGGTCATTCGTCAACAGAACCGAGCTCCCGCCTGCTCGGAACAGGCAGTTTGAGAGCATCATTGATCTGTTCTTGCCGCAATACCAGTGAGGACCCATCGTTTCAGTGCTGACAACGAGTGCCAACGAGTTCTTGCACGTCTTGAACAGTCTCTGGACGAGATCTATCGATATGACGCTGGCACTGCACCCCAATCCGGACAGGTTATAGCACTTGATGTCGTCCCTCATCTTGTACCGGTTTATCACTCGGGAAGCAAGCGAAGGGGCCGGGGCGAAGAGCGAGACGTTCAGAACGAGGATGTCGATTTCCGAGGGGGAAACGCCAGTCCTCCGGAAGAGATTGTCGGTGGTGGAGAATATGATGTCGTCCATCTCCGAGAGGGCGTCGGGGAGGGTAGGGTTTTCCTCTCTGCCTTCGAGCACGTTTCTTGGGCCGTAAGTTTCCTCCCCTATGCCCGAACTGACCATGGTCCGCAGGAGAAAGCGGTATTCTTCAAGACCCAGGTTCTTGTTCCGTTGCACGACCTCTGCGCATTTCCCGGTGTTGAGCTTCATCTCGTCTCTGCCCTTGTAACACTCGTAGTGAAGCATGTAGCATCTCTGGCTCCTCCACTCAAGAACCCATCTCAACATGTAGGAGACCAGACAACCAGCGAGTGAAAGACATGCTACTGCCAGTAGATCCATGAGAGAGAGAGAGAGAGAGAGAGAGAGAGAGAGAGAGAGAGAGAGAGAGATTATAAGATCAAAGCTCTCTATGGAGTTTGTATTTTGGTGGTGGGTTTTCGTCTTTAAAGGTTTACAGAGAGGACTGCAGCACCAGTACGTGGTTTTATAGGAGTTTATGAAATGGCTCACTCAGCTTTTGTTTGAATATTATTACTTCATTCGGTGATGTGCATTTATTCTTCCTTTTTTTTCCTTATTCTACAGCTAATTTCTCTCTGGATTTAATAAAAAGGTGAAAAATGTATGAGTTGTAATAATTTGTAATTTTATTAATCACTATATATACAAATTAGAATTTGGGTTGACACTTTTGATTTTGGACGGCGACCGCATAGGGGCGGGTGTTCGATTCGGTTCTTCAAAATTGAACCGTATCGAACCAAAAATTTCAATATTTTCTCTGTACCATTTAAAATTTTCTAATGATATATTTTGTTTAACTGTCGACAGAGAGAGAGAGAGAGAGAGAGAGAGAGAGAGAGAGAGAGAGAGAGAGAGATTATAAGATCAAAGCTCTCTATGGAGTTTGTATTTTGGTGGTGGGTTTTCGTCTTTAAAGGTTTACAGAGAGGACTGCAGCACCAGTACGTGGTTTTATAGGAGTTTATGAAATGGCTCACTCAGCTTTTGTTTGAATATTATTACTTCATTCGGTGATGTGCATTTATTCTTCCTTTTTTTTCCTTATTCTACAGCTAATTTCTCTCTGGATTTAATAAAAAGGTGAAAAATGTATGAGTTGTAATAATTTGTAATTTTATTAATCACTATATATACAAATTAGAATTTGGGTTGACACTTTTGATTTTGGACGGCGACCGCATAGGGGCGGGTGTTCGATTCGGTTCTTCAAAATTGAACCGTATCGAACCAAAAATTTCAATATTTTCTCTGTACCATTTAAAATTTTCTAATGATATATTTTGTTTTATAGAATCGAATTTTCCAAAACCGAACGAATCGAACCAAACTTTATAAAATTTTTGATAAATCAAAATTTTATTGAGAAAATATAATTTAAAAAAATGAAACCGAACCGTATCAAAATTGAAATCGAACCGAACCGAATAATATATGGTACGAATTAGAATACCGAATAAACCGTTTTCGAACCGAACTGCTAAAATTTCGAACCAAATAACGAAACATTCATCCCTAGTCGATATGGGTTTACCAGATTTAAAACTTGAATTTATATTTGTGATTATGGATGGTTACTTTTGTTTAAGTTAGGTTATTTTTGGTATTTGGTTTTTTAGATTTAGGAAAATTGTATTTACCCCATTTGAGTTAGAACCCAAAAGAAACAGTATTCTTTCAAATATTTTATCTAATAAGATCTAAAAAGTATTCGTCCAAAAAAAAAAGAATTCAATTAATTTAGTCTAAAAATAATCATATATAACAAGATTTAAATTAGAATACATTAAAACAAAATATTTATTCACATTTATGACTCTGAGTTAGAAAAGTTTCTACAAATATATACCAACCTTAGATACAAAGAGTGAGTAATTGCGTGTATAGTTTTTTTTTTATAAAGCGTATATTGTTATTGGATATTTCAACCTTTCTAAATTTCTCAAGAAAAGTATTAATAATTATTGGATTTTTTTTTTAAAAATTATTTCTACGAGTTCCATCCTGATTGAAACTATACTATAACGTTGTAGTTGTAGGAGTCGACCCACCATTTTGTAACACCATAATAACGAAATAAAAAAAAAAATCTCTTTTTTCCCGATAATATATATATATATATATATATATATATATCATTTTCCTAACAAAAACATTTGAGGAATTATAAATATTTTGGATCCAAAAATAGCCCCTAGGAAGCATTTGGTCCGTTCGTGCTTCATAAATGATTTCTTCTTCTTCTTGTCGGAAAAACATTTCAATGGTGACAACAAGGAAAAAGTTTTACTTAATGAAAATGGCGGGTTATGAACATCAAAACTCCGAATAATTTAATAATTTGGTTAGTATTTTTCAAAAATATTTAAACTATGGATAGAAATTTCCCAAACCGAGGGCTGAGAAGTAGGGGCCGAATGATACGGTTACGGGATGTCATGTGTAAATAGGCGGATTCTGTAATTCTATAATTTTACTGCTTGGTCTTATGATTTTTTAGATTTTTTAGTGTATCTTTGGTTATATATGTGTGTATAAATATATACATTTTGTCTAAGAATCCGTTCAAATAAAAATTTTAAATTATGTTGATCATCTTAATTTTTTTTTGTAATTTACCATAATTTAAACGGGGTATTATCAAAATATCCTTACTTCACATTCTTATACATTATATTATTGTAACATATTTCAAAATCACACTGATCACACCGTTAAAATTATATGATAGTTACACTAGTCAAATTGAACAAACTGTTAAAACTATATGATTGTTCATATTGATAAAAAAAAATAGGTTAAAAAATGTATGATATGAAGTTAAACTAAAGGTAGTTTTGATATTAAGTCATTTAAACACGTCATCTACATAAATTAAGTTACGATTATTCAAATAATGCAATTATAATGATAATTGCACAACTGCACTCTTGGATTGATGCGATTCATTTTAGTTCCGAATAAAACCGAGTCGATGATAATTTCCAAATTTTTTTTATGTATATCGAGAATATAGAACTATGATGTTAAATGGATATAAATAAATTAAGAAAGGATTATAAGTAAATAAACTATATAACGTAATGGAAATTGAACTTGTAATAAAATCACGCCCTTAAAAAAGCCTAAATGAATATAGACTCGCGAATTTAATAATAATAAAATATAAAGTACAATCCTTACGAACATCACTTACGTCTATTTGTTAGATTTTAAAATTTAAAATTTAGATCTATGATTTGATTTAGGTGTAACGGATAAACACAACTCGTTAGAAATATCAACGTGTCATTTGAGATGTGTTGCGTTCCCATATATATATATATACACGCACACGCGCGCAAACACACGCGCCCACACACGCGCGCACAAACACATATTGCATGGATGTATGTAGCCCAGGCGGGACTGTTGATTGGTGAGGATTAAAAACATCATTAAATGCTCGAGGCCCAGTTTTGGATATTCCAGATTTTATGCTTCCTTTGTCGCAGTGTGAATGCCTTTTTTTTTAAAAAAAATATATATTTTTTTAAATTTTTTTTTTACTTAATAACTGGAGTATAATATAAACCCTTCAATTAAGTATCAATAATAATCGTAATTTAATTATTTTCTGATAATTTAGTAAATTTAGAAAATATTCTCGCAATTCATCATATAATGTTGTTCGCTAAATGAACATTTCGAAGAATAATCATCACCTATAATACATATATGTAATTTTTGGAATTATAATTTCAGAAAAAAACAAAGATTGTATAAAAACAATATTATTATCAAATAAGTTTTGAAATAATTTGATTGATAGCATCGTTCGTCCAGTACCTATCTTTGGTATCATATACATGTAGCTATGTTGGAAAATATATATACATGTGAACGTGAAATGTGTATTTTCCAATATATACATTTAGTGTTATTATTGATGTGCTCATGATTTTGTCGGACTCTTCCACATGGAAATATACAAACACATTTTTTCAAAGTGAGTTAGCTTCCACATTCACCAAAAAGTCATAATGATTTGTCAATATTAGTATCGCTAAAAATAATTTTAATTATTTAAATTAATTTATAAATTTTAAAAATAATATCGATTCTTGTGTTTATTCGCAACAAAACCTAACTAATATCCTCTATTTCCATCATACCATTATTATTCCGATACAAATTTATCACTCCATAATTTCTGTAATAATATATATATATATATATATATATTTTAATATCTGCCCATGTGGGAAATGAAGGAATATTCAATCCCTTTGCATTAAAAAAAAAATACAAGAAAAACATTTCCTTAATGAGTTTATAGTTGTTTGACTTTTATTTAGTAACTTCTTTAATATGTTTTCTTTAAGCATTTTGTGTGTACCTTACTTCAAACAAAGAAATCCAAATACTTCAAAATGTATAAATTATTTTAATAATAACCTATAAATATATTTGACTATGCAATTCAATCATGATATCAACAGTTTGTTGATTGTTGAAGATTACTAAAGCCATTCAATGCTATTTTGAATATTAGTTTCTTATTTGGGTAATCATTAAAAAAATATTATTTTTTTTAGTAGTTTTAGGGCAAGCCAGAGATGAGATACTTACAAATATTAGAGTATTGAAATTTGAATTCGTGTTTCGAAAATTATGAACAGTACATTTCGTTATCAGAAATCGAAATCTAAAAATTTTAGATATATATGTGTTTTAGTATTATTATATTGGTTTTTTGTGTTAAATCGCCCTTAACCTTTCCAAGTGTGATTATGGTGGAATCATCTTGTAAACCATTATAGGTATGAACATGCGACCAAATATTTTGGTGGCTATAACTTTTATTACTTCAAAAAACAAAAGAGATAATTTTTTTTTGAAAAAAAAATGTTTTTCTGGTAAAATAAATTATATTTATCACTATCTTTATTTGCTTCAATTGGTAAAAAGGTTCAAATGAGGAAAATGGATTTAAATTAACACAAAATTTACCAATAAAAAAAAGATTTTTTAGATGAATGTTTTTAAAAATCTATAAATTATGGTTTTTATGTTCTATCATTTCAAATGTTAAATTCCATTAATTACCACAAGTTTGTAGTCACACATCTCTATCGTTAGAAAAGACTTTTCTTGCATAAATCCAAAAGAAGAAGAAGAAAATAGAGCACTTGTTTCATTGGCTTGGCAAGCATTTATATACCTATTCTACCCACTTTACAAAACTACATATAAAGCTCATTAAAAAAAGCATTTGATATAAGTTTGCAGAACTTTTCTTACCCTATTAATTAATTAATTAATTAATTAATTAATAATAATAATAATCATTTTCTTACCCAATTAATTGGATCCATATTTAGTCCAATGGACCGAGATAGTCCATAAGTGGCCCAATAAGGATGCAGCCCAAACAGAACACGAGGAATTTATTGGCCTCAAGTCTTGATGGGTTGACTTAAGTTCCTTGAGCATTAATTAAGGTAATGATTTCTCAACCAAGTCCGCCATTTAGCAGGTAATCATTTTTCAACCACCATTTATGAAATCAGGATGCGACATGTAAAATATTACTATAATCTTAAAAGGGGGGGGGGGGGGGT
>NW_010968505.1:3682912-3687550 GCF_000463585.1 Tarenaya hassleriana | reverse complement strand
GGGGGGGGCTAATAGTAAAAATGTAAATATATGGGCCATATCCGATGAATAAAATAAAATAAGAGACTGTTTTGAAAAGTTTCCGTTAAAAATTAATTACATGTTTTGTCGTCCACTGTCCACTTGGGGAGTCTTTGCTCCAGTCGTCCTCTCTTTTCCTACCTTTCTCCCCCACTTTTCCCCATCTCTCTCTCTCTCTCTCTCTCTCTCTCTGCGACAATTATCAGAACACAAGCCCATCGCTCTTAGATCGTAGCTTCAAATCATGGCGTCATCCATTGAAGATGGTAAGAGAAAAGTTCAGATTTTTTTTTTGGGTATTTTGTCATCTGGGTCTTTGATAAATTTTGTTGTCGATGTCGAATTCGACTGGGTTTTGTTTGTTTTAAGCCGATCCCGTTACGTTTGGGCCGGAAGATTCCCTGTTTTGCCGAACCATATTTGTATATTTTTCCCGTACGTGGATTGATTGGTTTAGTTTGCGTGATTATCGGAGAGAATCTTCAACCGTTCGGACATGCGATCTTCATGCTCCGTGTCTTGTCTGCGGAAACCCAAACCAGGAGTATGGAACAATGATTGCGATACTATCTGTAGGCATGATAATTTGGTACTCCGATTGATCAATAAGTTGGAATCGGAATATACATATACATATACATATATGTGCGTATATATGCTGTCTTCCTGGGTTTCTTGTTTCAGTTTCGCTTGATGTCGTGAGTGTATTTGTTCACCAGCCCATAACAAAGAGTTGAATTTGTAGGAGAAGAAAGAGATATAGAGAAGGGAACACTGATTCAAAAGCCGAATCAGAATCAAAACCCTTCTATGGATCCTTCGCCTACCCCTTCCCCGACGGCCACTGCAACTGCCCCGGCACTGGTTCTTTCCAATTCAGGCAAGAGAATGGATCAGGCGGGAAGAAAGAAGTATGTGAAGCAAGTCACGGGTCGCCACAACGACACCGAGCTGCACTTAGCGGCACAACGAGGTGATTTGGATGCTGTACAGAAGATTCTGAAAGATATTAACTCGCAGATGGAGGGGACTTTGAGCGGGGAAGACTTCGACACTGAGGTGGCGGAGATCCGAGCTTCAATCGTGAACGAGGTGAACGAGTTGGGGGAGACAGCCTTGTTCACGGCTTCAGACAAAGGGCATCTCGATGTCGTCAAGGAGTTGTTGAAGTATTCGAATAAGGACAGCATTTCGAAGAAGAACCGGTCTGGGTTTGATCCACTGCATATTGCTGCCATACAAGGACATCATGGTAATATGTTCCTTCTAATCTGTGTTTTGTCGGATTTCTTGTCAACATTTTGATTCAAATGTTGTTAATTTCTGGTTTTGACAAATGAATCTATTTCTTCTCAATGGCAATGTATTGACAAGTGATCGGTTTCTGGCAGATATTGTTCAAGTTCTGCTCGATAATGATCCGACGCTTAGCCACACGTTTGGTCCATCGAATGCAACTCCTCTTGTGTCTGCGGCAATGAGAGGCCATACAGCTGTTGTCAATGAACTCTTATCCAAAGCCGGGAATCTGCTCGAGATTTCTCGATCCAACGGTAAAAACGCATTGCATTTTGCTGCGAGGCAAGGGCATGTAGAGATCATAAAAGCTCTGCTCGCCAAAGATGCGCAGCTAGCACGAAGGATCGACAAGAAAGGACAGACCGCCGTCCACATGGCTGTGAAAGGGCAGAGTGCCGAAGTGGTGAAACTGCTCCTCGAGGCTGATCCCGCCATTGTTATGCTACCAGACAAGTCCTCTAACACGGCATTACATGTCGCTACAAGGAAAAAACGGGCTGAGGTATTTTCAGTTTTTCATCACATTCCGTCCTACATTCATCCCGAGATCGTAGATCAGCTCTTTAACATTTGCGGGTAAGTTGCAGATTGTGGAGCTATTGTTGTCATTGCCCGATACCAACGCAAACGCACTAACCCGTGACCGGAAAACCGCCCTGGACATAGCTGAGGGGCTTCCACTCTCGGAAGAATCATCGTACATAAAAGAATGCCTGGTTCGACGTGGCGCCCTCCGGGCCAACGAGTTGAACCAGCCGAGGGACGAGCTGAGAAGCACCGTGAGCCAGATAAAAAACGACGTCCACATCCAGCTTGAGCAGACCAAAAGGACGAACAAAAACGTACACAACATCTCAAAGGAACTGAGGAAACTCCACCGGGAAGGGATCAACAACGCGACAAACTCGGTCACTGTTGTGGCCGTACTCTTTGCAACCGTGGCTTTTGCGGCGATATTCACGGTGCCCGGAGGAGACAACAACAACGGGTCCGCGGTAGTGGTAAGACGGGCATCGTTCAAGATCTTCTTCATCTTCAACGCCATAGCACTGTTCACGTCACTAGCGGTGGTGGTCGTGCAAATCACGCTGGTAAGAGGAGAGACGAAGGCGGAGAAGAGGGTGGTGGAAGTGATCAACAAGCTGATGTGGCTGGCGTCGATGTGTACGTCGGTGGCGTTTCTGGCATCGTCGTACATAGTCGTCGGGAGGAAGAACAAGTGGGCAGCCGAGCTGGTGACAGTGGTCGGGGGAGTGATAATGGCGGGGGTTCTCGGGACGATGACTTACTACGTGGTGAAGTCGAAGAGGACGAGATCGATGAGGAAGAGAGTGAAGAGTGCGAGAAGAAGCAGTTCCAATTCTTTTCACCATTCCGATTTCTCCAACTCGGACGTCGATCCCATTTTTGCTTTGTGAGAATGCGAGAGTATTAACTCTTGTGTACATACATACATATATACATATATGCGTTTGTGTCGGAAGAGTGGATTGATTGGTTTAGTTTGCGTGATTATCGGAGAGCGGAAGAGCAATGGTCATCATCAGACACGAGAATCGTGTTTAAGGCAGGATACGTGGTCGGGCAAATCAGATTTCGGTTCGGTTATCATTTTAAATCTAAACTTCGGATTATAATAACCACAATAGCTTGGCATATATGAGAAAATATCCAATCACAATTGTTTTAAAACTGCAAGTTTATATAACGGAATAACCGTTTCCGAATCGAACATGACAAATACCGAACTGAAGCCTGAAACCGCAGAAAACATCAACCGCAACCGCAACATTGTTTCAGACGCAGACGTAGACGCAGACGCAAACGCACATTGTGAGAAAATCAAAGGAGTTTACACGAGTTCCGACCAGTTAGTCGGGTTGTCTTCGTTCCACTTTGGCATACAACATAACAGTTCTACGAAATTTACAAACAAACAACAAAAAACAAAGGTAACTTGCAAAGAACAAGGAAAAAGCAACAAGCTGGTGAAGTATGTATAGTTCGATCTGTTTTCCGGTAGCAGGCCATGAGATCGTTATTCGGTAGTGTTCTTCTACGTGACCCGACGGACCGTTTTGCCTATTTGGAGGTTGCTGCCGGGTTGCCAGACTGAAGTTCCTTCTCGAGCTCGTCGAATTCCCACCCATCAACCTCAACATCTGCTGAGTAATCATGCCCGACATTGCCAAATTCGGATTCGAGCTTCGCCAATTCAGCTTCAGGGTTGAATTCGTGACTGGACCCAGCAGGCGAAGGATTGCTCGGCTCGGGTTTCTGGGGTTTCTCCGTCTTGGGTGGATTTTCTTGTGAGGTCCTGTTTGAGATATTTTCTCCGACCTTAGGCAATGATGTTGTGGTGGGAGACTTGGGTGATGTGGTGCTACTCCTAGGGGACGAAGCAGTATTTGCTTTGGGCGATGGGATTTCTATCTCCAAAATCGGCCTCTCTATGGATTCAAATTGCTGCCTCAGCTTTTCGATATCGTCAAATAGATCTTTGACCCTCGGGTCGTCCTTTCTGGTGCAAAAAAAGAGTAAAGAAAGGTATAATGGCAGTAGTTCTAAAACTCTCTTATCGATAGTAAGAATAAAAAAGAACTCACTTTTCGAATTTGCTTTGATGAGCGTAGAACTGCTCTTTCATGTTATCCACAACACTGAACGTGGTTATAATCTGAATTAAAGAAACCTGGATCAGTATATGCCTCCGCCCGAGAGAGAACGCAGAAGAAACGAGGAAACACGCAGGAAGATTGAGGTGGACACTATATATTCATAAGTCAATACACTTTCAAGCTTTGTGTATCATTATATGGGCGGGTTTTTACGAGTCCCAGTCGTGTGCTTTTAGTAGCACACAAATGCAAACGATTAAGCCAGTTGTTACCTTAGCTTCATAGTCTAGATATTCCTCCTCGAGACTTTTCTTTGGGTCTAAACCCTGATTATCCCCTTGATCTGCTGTTGAAACTTTCTCAGACCTGTCTTATTATGCGAAAATGATTAAAATTATGGATTAGAGCAATAACAGGAGCAGTTCAACTCAACAACAAAGCATTACCCAGAACCCAGATTCTTCAGGTTTTCCACAAAATTTGCTATACGACTTATTGCAGGTTCCAACTCTCTCTGTGACATCATAAATGTCGTGTTAGCATTGGCTTTTACAAGTTACAAGTTTATCATTAAGCAGGAAACGATACCTTGTAAGCAGAGAGGAGATTAATGGTCACATCCAAGAAATAGTCCTCATGCTTCTCCAGTTCATCCCTACAAGGCACAAGTATGTTTCAGACTATTAACTGTTTCGGTTCA
>NW_010968505.1:3649766-3682743 GCF_000463585.1 Tarenaya hassleriana | reverse complement strand
GGTTCAGCAAAAAAAAAAATCAAAAAAAAAAATCTGTGCAAAATAGCAGAAAGTTATGATAAATACATCGCTTGTTTATCCTTCATTTCGGTATACGAGCACCGAAGAAGCCAGGTATCCTCTAGAAAATTAATCCATGTCTTGATAACTTCTGCCTCTTTCTTACAAGCTACAACAGATTTGGACAAGTCATCCTCCTGTATGCAGCAAAATAAGGACATCAGAATGATCGGCCAGAAAGCATGTTAGTTTAGCAGCTTCCATAATGTCAGAGATCTAGAAGAAGATAATGCGACCTTTGTTTTCAAGTGCGCAACTATCTGATTGTTAGCTTCATCAAATTGATCCCTCTCCTCTCTCGCATCACGGAGCCTTGCTTGAGCAGCAGCCAATGATATATTAACCTGCAAGCAAGGAAATCAAATCATTGATTTCCATACAACGGAAGACAGGTATGCACAATAACCATAGCTATACTGAATCAGTGGCATTGGCATCCCTATGTTTCATTCCAACATGTTCTAAGCTTTCACCGTACATGTTAAAGAACAGTATTCAAGTTTATTTAAAGAGTGCATATGTAACTTCAGGATACAGTCGACCAGAAACCAGGATACCACAAAAAATAAAGCAAATTACCCTCTTTAATTCCGCTTCAAGCTCATCTCTTTGTTTCTCAAGTTGCACGATTTCAACGGACAATTCCTGGAAATGGAGAACAGGAAAAGAAACTAAAAATCATAGAACATGAAAATGCCAGTGAATGGTGCTGGTTTGTAGTTTTTCTCTTTCTTGTTTTCAACAATCAAAATTCAAGATATAAATGAAACTGAATAAAGAACCTTCTCTTTTTCGCCCGCTTCAGTAGCTTTCACCACTCGTGCTTTTAATGCTTCCTCCTTCTGGAGTCTGCCAAAAGATAATAATTGTCAGGGGGTATCAATTCAAGGTCTTATTCCTGCAAATGATTTGATCATATGCTTCACAACGGCGGCGAGAGATATTGACAGGGAAGCTAGATCCTAAGGAACCAGATAATCGGTTAGTCAAAGGCTCAAACACAGGAATTTGGCACTGATTTCGGGAAATCAGTAGACAATTTTAAAAGAATTCACGTGATTTTTATGTGTCGTCTGTCCTTTCTTGTTAAAGGTATTGACCTGAAATAAGCCTCTAGCTAGCAAAGACGGGGCATCACATACTTTCGTGTAATAGGATTCCAGAAACCACCATGGCATTGGCAAGGAAAGATTGCAATTTGACCTGAGGGGGAGCTTTTTGCCTCAATCCTTTTGTTTCTCTATTAACCAAATAAAGAATCCCTTTTCCTAATTTACTATTATCTCTGTTATCGTTAATCTTTACTCTTTATCAGATTTCTTCCCCATCCCAAAAGATCTATAATATTTAGACTCCCAAAATGCTAATGTGGGAACATGGTGCCAGACATCAGACTCCATGCAACGGCACGAATTTTCAGAAACATGGATGCATTAGCTCATATATTTAGAAACTAAATGTGTATTTCATCCGTTCTTCTGGTGTGGAAAATCAATCCATCAAGTGGTATCAAAATTAACAGCTAAGGTAAGCCTGTGGGGAAAAACCAAGCTAAGAAGTGTATGTGTATCAATTATGTGAGCAATAACCTGTTCTCTGATATGCGCTTCTCGGCTTTTGAAGCAGAATTTGACAGAGATTCCAATAGGACCTTGAGCTTGTCGATCTACTCATGAAGGAGTCAATATATTATCCATTACCTTTCATTATTAAAATCCTACCAAACTGTCCAGAAGTCATGAAATTATGTTTCAACGATATAGGATATTGATAATTGCATGGGCACAAAAGGGAAGGATAAAAATATGTCGAAGAACATTACCAATCATCCTATATGTGAATGTGATTTAGGCTGAAAAAAGCCACAAACTCACCTTCTGTGCATGTATATCTGGTGAATCACCATTGCTTAATTGACTCTTTTTAATTAGAAGCCCTTCTAATCTGGAGCAGACTCGAATTTTTGCAAGTGCTCCTTTAAGCGCCTAAAAATGAAGAATCTATCAGAATAAAACCACATTCTGCAGCAGTCAATAAAGTGACCAGATAGAACCTCAACCTAAAGTCTCTTGCAGAAAGGAAAGTGGTGCTGGAAAGACTTAAATCTCACCTCTATTGTCATAGGAGCCTCTTGAAGCGCCTTGTCTTCACCCTCATGAGGCCAAGAGGCATTCAGTTGATCTAGTTTCTTCCGAAGATCAGAAGTTTCAGCATCAATTCTGAGAGCATAAAGAAAATAAGCATTGCAACAGACGAGCATACAACACAACTCAGCTACGTTGTCCATGAAAACAAAAACAGAGGAATAAGTGCATGGATGTGTTCATTTATCACCTCAGCATTTCAGCATTGATCTTCAACCCAGAGATAGCAGTTCGGGCAAACTGAAGCAATTCATCTCTTTTAACCTGAAAAGCAATAATTAAAGCAACATGAAAGACCACAAAGGTTAAAAAGAGCACTTATAAGCTCATATCACATGATTATATGTTGTTTTCCATTTGCTCAAGAGCTTACCAACACTTCATCCCTATAACTTGAAAAGACTGTAGCCAGATCCTGCATACTGCTGACTATTGCATCATGAACCTCCTTACCCCCATTCAGACAAAGCCTGGAAACAAAATTAAGGTGGAATGAAAACAACTATGACTATGTTCCGGTTCGTTTCCCCGGTAATTCCTCAAAGATATCAATGCTAAGACATATACTAGAAACATCCATGCTTCTTCATAATATCAAAAGCAATTCATCACATGCTCAACAAGAAAAATAAATAAATGTTCAGACTTCATGAAAAGATAATTTTGGCAACTGCGAACTGAATTCCCAGAATACTTACCGAAACATCTCCAGGAGTTGAGAAATTTCTTCATCACTTGGTGCTTCAAGTATCTGTAATAGAATAGCTTATCCAAAAGTTAACTGCTACCAGCCAGAAACTTCTAATAGGTATAGAAAGCTACATTAAAAGCTACACACAAACAAAATAATCATAAGGAAATCACACAGAATAAACAAAGTGAACATGCTGTCTTCTCAGGTCTTTAGCTTTCTTACAAATCCAATTTCCGTGGTCACTCAAAATTTTAGGAAATTCAGGAAGTAAGAATTCATCATCAACTGGCCAACAAAAAGATCAAATTTAGGTTGCATGAGATTACCATGGACAGAGTGATGGCCTCCAGAGCCTGGCTTTGCAGAAAAACATCACGAAAAGTGAGAGGTTCACCTACAATATCCGGATCGTAATACAAAACCTACACAGAGAAATGCATCTGCTGAAAATTTTCTGTTGGCATAAGGTACTAAACAAAGATGAGATAAGAAAACTTAGGCCATAAACTTTGAAAGAATGCCAATTCCTAAATGTAGGCAGCAGCACATCGGTTTTACAGACCTTTGAAACTAAGATTTTAAAAGGTAGAACATCATAATAACTTTTTCAAAAATTCCCTCCTCTCATTCTTTGATCAGATAAAGAAAACCGAGGGAAGCAAAAGTTTATACCAGCGACGGCCTCTTCCCTTCATCAGTGGGAGCTAGTTGTTCCGGATTTGTCTCTTTGTCCTTCACCGAACCTTCACTTGCTCTTTCAATCTCCTTTAGAACAGTTAGCCATCTGCTCAGAAGCAATGCTCTGTCATGACCTCTGCACGAGACTGCAGCTTCTTCCAATCTATGTATCGTCTGCTTCACGCTCTTGTAGGGGCTCCCACCCTGCACCATTGCAGACAGCATTAATCTCCTAAAACCGTAAGTAATGCCAACGTTTTAAATGATTCCGAGCTCAGGAACTCAGCATTCATGAACATAGACACTCTCCAATTACAGATAACATATACAAGCATCATACTTATTGCCTCGCATTTTTCACATGTATACACAACCATAGCTACAGCTACAGAAATGATTCGGAAATGGTGCAACCAAACTATGAATTCAACTCATCATAACCTAATCCCTAATCAGAAACCCAGATAAAATTAACGCGAGCTCAGCCCCGAATTCAAACGCGAATCATCAAACAAGAACTCACAATGCGGTCTTGCAGCAGCTTGGCTCCTTCGGCGACGGCTTGTCCGGCTTGTTGTACGACGGTATCGGCATAGTTCCTAACAGTTCGAGTGATGTTGTTCCTGTTCCCAACCTCCACCGCCTTATTCACCGCTGTTCGCAGCCACGACATTCTTCCCGTAGGAAAACTTTCCCGGCGACAGAAAATCGAAGAAGAAGAAGAAGATCGAATTTGGTCGGTGACGATTCCGATGTTCGAATCTGAAGGTTCAATTTGGAACAAGAAATTACTTATTCTGCTTCGACATTTGATTTTGTTTTTTCGAAGGTTAAGAGGTTTGGGGCTGTTTTGGTCAAACCCCGTGGAAGCCGCAGCTTTCCAGCTACGACGTCGTTTCATCACTTGAAATAAATAATACATATGTACGTATTGTATATTATATAAATAATATATATATATATATATTATATATATATATAGTTCGTATCTTACCAAAACAAAAGAAAAATAATTCGTCGAACTCGTAAGCGATCCAAGACTAATTTACCTAATTTTGTTGGGTTTCCGAAAGCATTTATTAGAAAAAAGCAAGATTTATTGAATCTATGATAATTTTTATTTTATTTTATGAATATGTATCTTTAGATACCTTTCCTAAAATGAAGGATTTTTTTTTTTTTTACGTTCAACATCTATTTAAAGATGCAATTTCAGTAGCCAAAATCAATTATATCACAAAGAAAATTTCTTAGAAAAAGAAAACAACAAAAAAACAAATTCACAGTTACTCCTTGGATCATGGCAAAGATATCTTCGCATTTCTTAATCATCATGATCTTTTTCTCAGGTATGATAGTGTACATATAGAATTTCTCCACCCATTATTTCATGGAGTATTCATAAAGAAATTCATCATTTGGTTTAACCGGAAACCATAGAGTAACACTCCATAATCCCCAATTGGTTTCAAACTCTTAACTTATATGGTGGAACATTTGCCTCTCATTAGTTTGGGTTTTGTTTATATTATTTAGGGTTTAGTTTTTAAAAGTAACAGCTCTTTTGTTTTTCTACTCTATCAAATTAATTAGTTAAACTACCAAAAAATAAAATTCAGTTATTTTAAAATGGAATTGATATGATTTTGATGCGAGAATAATGGATATGCTAATGCATTCTATTTTATTGTATGTATATATAAAATTTTGTTGGCAGCCATTATGGTGGTGAAGGGAGAGAATGTAGAGCAGAAGATGTGCAGGACAGATATAGCACTGGACAAGCCTTGCTCCTTTGCGGAGTGCCAACCGCTTTGCTTGCAAAAGTTGAGTGGCACTGGAACTTGCCCTAGTGTTCCCAATCCTCCCAATACTTGCATTTGTGTTCATTCCTGTGGGGAAATGGCTCCAGTGAACTCTTCCTAATCCCAAAACCCATGATGGATTCTATCAAAGTTTGATTGAATAAAAAGGGGCCTACCATTCATAAAACGTCGTAAAAATGAAATGAAATTTCTAAAGTCATCATGGTCAGGAACACCACCGACAGAGACCGTTCTTTTACTCTCTGAACTGAAACAAGACCCATCATGACCATATGCTTGCTTGTCTTCCAATTAAACATGACATCAACCATCAATCATCGTCGTCTCTTTGGTTGAGAATCATCCATCTCTCCAAAGTCTAATTAGAGAGTCGGCTTTTCACACACTGAGGTCATTGTCGAAGGAGCACGCGCACACATTCATCCTCTGGGACAGCTCCGCGCTCGTATTCGTTATAGATCTCTCCAACGAAACCTGACTGGGAACAATGACTGAATCTTGGATAACAAATGGTTCTTCACCGGGTAGATGAGATCATTAAATCCATCCCACACAAATGCCGTCCCCAATGTCGAACATTTTCTCGGGGGACCGAAACAAAAGCAGCCCCAAAGCCAAATCAAAATCCTTCATTCACATAAAAACTTGGTGGGTTTCCTTATTCAATGCATCACACTCTTTTTTTCACTCCTACAATGGGAGTAGTAAAAAAAATCAATCAGAAACGTTCAGTAATACGTACGAGTATACCATCCATTTGTTTCAAGCCAAAATTGCAAGAGATGCTTTAGTTCAAGACATCGACAAATCTTGCGAGAAATCATCAGAGAAGGCATGGAGAGATCTACCACGAAGAATGCTTAAGAGTTCTTATCATCAGTAACGAATAAATAGATAGGACCATCCGACGTACCATTTGAGTTTAATACAGTGCTACAACAGAACAAGCTGTTTGCAGTTTGTTCCGTGAGTGAACCTTTCATTCCAGTTCTAGCAACCCTACTTCTAAGTGTTTTGTTCCAAAACAATCCCACACAGGAGCTGCATTTGACCTTAGGCCGATAAATGATTGCTGCAAAGAGAATTTCCTTTCGATCAAATTCAAACCGTAGAAAGATTTAATAGTCCATTGAAATCCCTCCCTACCAAAAGTAAAAATATTTAACTTCAGGACCCTAACCCATCTCTCAGATGCCCATCTTTCTAAAACAACTGGACATTAACCAGATCTAACAATGGAAGACCATTATGGCTTTCATGCAAAATAGGTCAAGCCTAGGAATCTGAGGTCCAACCCGAAACGAGATATATTCAAATAATATGCATTTATCGATCTTGGTCAGGCATACCTCAAGCTGAATCAGAAGATTTATTCGATCTCACCCGGTAGAGTAAGCAAGAACTTTTTGTTGTTTGTCCAAGGACTCGAATCATTCCTCCCCACTTATTCGTTTGGCCCATCTTGTTCCGTTCAAGTTTGCAGAGGATTGTTGTGCTGTGCTAAGAAGCCTGAGAAAACCCCAAATACGTAGTTTGCAGAATTTTTCCTCCGGTTAATATCCTCTTTCCACATTTATTGAGGGCTTTGTCAAAGTCATCACCCTAGCAATTATGAAGAAATTTATGCAACAGAAGAAACTGATGTATACACAACTAAAACTGCAAAGGTTTGAAGCAATCTAGCAGAGATGTCCTTGGAGACCCCGCCATATTCATTGCAGAATAGCATCCGCAAATCTGGAATGGCTATTTCAAATTCACAGATATTCCATCCACCCATCAAACTTGAACTTGCTGTAACTTACATATTCCCGGGTCTTGGCAGATTTAAGCAAAAACTTATTGGCAACCTTTCTTCTTAACCTGTTCAGCGTCACCAAACTCGCCGTCTTGCCAAAGTTCTCCACCGTGCCTCGAACTTTCTTCCTTCTCAAAATTCCTTGCTCTTTCAAATGTATTCTCAGCAAAGTTCTTATTCTGTCTATCATATTCCCTTATGTTTCCCCGTTCTTCGGTTTCAGCGGCATCTTCCTGTCCAAACCTCATAGAATCAGGGTCGTTCTCAATATTAGTAGGCCCGCAATCACCTGTATTAAAGGATGGTCTAAAAGGGCGGATGCCATCATGTCTATCACCAAACCTTCTTCTCTCAGCATTTACATTAACACCAAACTCACCAAACCGATCAGAATGACTTGGACCATCAAACATATTATCACCATATTCAACTCTTTCTCGAGAATCCATGATGTTAAATTTCCCATGGTTTCTAAAAACACGATCAGGCTGATTCCTGAAAGAGATGCCCGATCTATGAAAACCACGACCTCTTACAGAGCCCATCTCCCTCAAACCATTTGATGGTCTCGCCGAATAAGATGGAGAACCATGTCTTCTAACAGCCATATCTCTCGGAAAACCAGAATGGTCGGGTGATCTCATCCTCTCCACACTGTAACTTGGAGATGATCTCCGACAAGGAAAATCTGGATTCCCAGCAAATCCGTCTGGAGATCTATTCCTAGACGATGAGCAAGGACCCGGGGACCGTGCTCTTGTCCTAGTCGGAGATCGTGAACGAAACTGAGGAAAAGCTCTTTTGTGGTTGGTAGAAAAATTTCTTTGCCCGCGAACGAAACGACCATCCAAATCTTCATATGGACGTTGAGGCCTCGCCATAAGGTCTATATCGTTGCGTGGTAAGCCCCTAGAAAATTTCTCACCATCTCTACGCCCATGAAATGCAGATGCATCATCCGAGTTTCTTGGTCCTCTGTGTGTAAATGAATTACCAGGGGACTGCCTTCTCGAAAATGAATGAGGGAAAAAAGTTCCTTGATCATTCCAAGTCCTTCTCCCTCTGCGAAAACTCCTGACAAAAGCACCATCCTCACGAGTGTTTCCATAATTATCGAACTCAAAATCTGCATTCAAAAATCAGAGTTATTGAATTCTAGAGACATGAAACTATCTACCAGAAAACTTTGAAATAAATTTACTTTCTGAGCCGCGATCCCTTGGCTTGAATTCTGTTCGATCAGAGAATCTCCATCTGCCAGGCATGAAATTCAATCTTTGGTTCCCAAAATGGTTATGGTATCTTTCCCGTGAGAATCTGTAGGAATGATCATTGAAGACTTCATCTCTACTACAAGTAGCAGATGGAAAAACAGTCACATAAACAAATACAAAATGAAATCACAAGGAAACAAAACAAAAGAAAGGGAAGAGGGGTTAAGAGGAAAAAGGGCTCAGAAATGTCACCTTCCTCGCGAGAAAAATTTCCTAGATTCAAGTGGGAGATCAGAGAATCTTTCGCTTTCCACTTGTGATGGCCCAAAGCTTCCCGAAGCATCTAATATTTTAGCTGAAGATTTATCAGAAATGCGAGCCAAGTTTATTATTCGGCTATGACTACCACCACGACTGAACTCCTTAGGAGGATCACCAGAAGAAATGTCTGCCCCGTAAGAAGCTGTGCTACTCCTATCTATTATTTCAGGGTTTTGAATGTTAACACTTGATACTGTAGACGCACCTGAAACACCTTCACTTGCATGAATGACCTGATAGGACGAGCGACCACCATCCTGAATGATTTGGCCTTCTTTTTCACCTGAGTCATCAAGTGCTTTCCCTTGAAATTCTGGAATAAGCCGCTTAATCTCGTCTTCACTGCTCGGCATATCAACTAATTCCAACAAACATGAATCATCATCAGCATATTTCTTAAGTTTAGTTTCACGTGATGTACCAGAACATGCTTTGCTACGTTCATTACCAGTTTTACCACGGCTGGCAGATTCACTCCCTCTGTTATCAATATGGCTGGAATTTTGAAAATCGCCACGAAATACAACTGCAATGTCCATGGTTTTAGTTTCAGAATCACTACACTTTGCATGTTCCATCTTACTCTTCTTAGCAGGTGGATTATCTTCTGAGACAACTGCAGCAGCTGATCCTTGGACCTTACCATCCTCATTGATTTTGTTATCTTGGTTCTTTTTTAACTTAGACAGATCATGACCACCATCAGACTCAAAATCAGAGTCGTACAACTCTTCCTCCAGCATATCACCAGACAAATTGATCTTTTCTTCGTCACTTAGAGAGTTTTCATCTGTTCTGCGTGAATTAAGAGGGAGCTCTTTCGATCTGGAGGTCTTGCAGTCACCTACAGTCTTGTCTTCAGTCAAGGAAGCAACAGTCGCAACAGACACATCGCAGTTATTATCAGCTAGACCAAAACTTGGGGAGATCATATTATTGGTTTGAGCATGCTGCAATTTCTTGTGTAATATGCCATGAGCTTCAGTGCTACTCTGAGCTGAATTTTCATGCAATGAACATTCAGAATAGTTCAAGTCACCTGGAGTTTCAGTCATTCCAGTCAAGGGCACAGGTACTTTTCTGTAGCCACTGGGAAAAGGCATTTGTTTCTCCTTCTGATTTGAAGTAGAAATAGTAGGCAAATCAAGCATATCATTACATTGCATTGTTAAGGTATCTGCTTGATTTGCTTTTCCATCTTTCCTATTGACAGCTTCAGATTGATTGCAGTAATTTGGTTCAACTTTTATTGGCGTAGGATTCACCAACTTTGAAAAACCAGATGAGGAAACAGCTCTCTGGCAGTTCCCAACTAGTTCCTGTTTCGCGTTGTCACTCGATAATTCAACAGGACAAATGTTGGTACTCTCAGTTTCATGAGTAACAACTTCATCAAGATGTTCTGACTTGACAATTCTAAGACTCACAGAATTTACATTCCCAGCTGCCATCATTGGCCAGGAAAAACTTGTACAAGCAGAACCGGTCTGGGTTGTGCTAACCAATAAAGGAGATTTCTCAATAGAAGCATACGAGCTAAGGCCTAGACTAAGTGAACATCTAGAACTATCTTGATGATCAGACAGCATAGAAGCCACAACATCAGATTTCAATCCTACATTTCGCTTTTCCTGTTCTTCAGAAACAGATTTTGTGGAAGCAGTTTCATCAAAACTACTTGATGCCTTGTCGTCATGACGAGGTGTGCTCTCACTGATTAAAAATGAAAGATTTGTTTTACCTACACTCGTGCAATCTTCATCTTCCCAAGCATCCATGGTAGTATTTAAGTCCCAATTCGATCTGTTAATACCATTGCATCTGCCAGGATCAGTAGAAACAGATATACCATCAGTCTTATGTGGAGAACAAAACTCTTTGCTTAATGTCAAGTTCAATGCAAGAGATTCATCTTTCTGACCGCGATAAATACTATTGTCAGTCTTACAACCCAGTGATAGATTAGCAGTACAAGAACCAGGAGATAGATCTGCTTGGCATCCTGCACTGACATTTTTCTTGTCACACGTCTCCTCAATCATGCTACGTGTGGTAAGAACATTTTGATATACTCCCTTCCCAATTTCTCCTGAACTGAAAACTAATCCAGAACTTTCAGACTCAATAAGCTTCCCTTCGATTGTTAACTTTTCCGAAGAAAAATATTGCATTGAACTACTGACTATGCCAGAACCAGAAGGCTTAACAAGCTGCTCTTTTCTCTCAACATCTGTGAATGAAACCAAAGAACCTGGTAAGTCCACCTTAGTTTTTACTTTACTTTGATCCACAATCCCTTGGGCAATATCTTCAGCGTCTGCTGCTGTCATCTTCTCTTTTGCAGAACCAAAGACTTCATGGGCACCTGTAACATTACCAGGTTTCTCTGTCTTCCCGACATTCCCCATCAAATCAGACTGAAACAAACGGTGTTGTCCTTCAGTACTCAAAATTGACCGATCAATGGTTTTCTGATCTGTTACAACAGCGGTAACACGAGTCCCTACCTTTTCATGGGCTAATGTCTTTTCAATATTTGGATTCACATCTAATGAACACGAAATACTCCCTGTATTACCACTACCACCACCACCACCTTGCTCATTAGGTTTACAACTGTTTTCAGACGGTGCTGAATAAGCTTCTTCGGCAGGCGGCGACAATGGCCGAACAAAGAACTTCCTTTTCTTGATTGGAATACCTGCATTCAGATCACTACACAGCCACGAAGACGGCCTCACCGGAGTCTGAAACCAACCAAATACAAAACATCAATGCATGACTATCTGAAACAAGAACTTATTAATTTCGATGAGACAAACACCTCTTGGTTCCCAGACATAGTTCGTAGCTCCAAATGCCCACTTCACTTTTACACTGTGTCGCCACTTCACCTAACCATTACAGATCATCAGTTCCTAGATTTACGGAGAAGACAAACGAAAATCAAACAGATTTGAGATCAAAAACTAAATTTCCACAAAGTAAGCAAAACCCTAATTGACACCACAAACTACAACAGGAATCAGACATAATGAACGAGAAAAACTAACGAAAGAAAAAAAAACACCTCAATTGAAAACAGTAAAACACAAACTCAGAATCCACCAGACGAACACATCTGCTTAAATTTAGAAAAAAACAAGCGAAGAAAAAAACACTAGAACGAGACCGATCCTACGAATTTCCGATCGAACAAGTGAAAAATAATACCTCAAACCACGATCGGGGGAAAAAAATCCAATAACTGGCGTCGACCAAATCGACCGGTAAAAACGAGTGATACAATCAAAGTACAAGAAAAATATATGAAATAAACATCGGAGAACTCCAAACTAAAAGAACATCTGAGAGGAAAATGGAATGATCTAGGGGGAGAGAGAGAGAATTTCTACCAGAAAATCAGAGAGAGTGATTGGGAGAAACAAAGGAATGGGAGAGTTTCCGGGAAAATACTGAAGAAGGAAGAAAATGAGAGAGATGATGATGCGAAGCTTGAGAAGAAGGGCTTCAGAGCACTTATTATAATGAGAGTGAGTCAATTGACTTTTCCACCCCTTTTTTGTTTCTCTTTCTCCTTCTATTGGAGGGTGCAACCTGGTGGCCCCCATACGCTTTATTTTCCTTTCTTTAATCGATATAAAATAAATAAAAAAATACAAATAAAACTCTAAATTCCTATTATTTTTTTATTAAAAAGAAAACCGTATATGGTTCGTTGTGTGCGTTTGGAATTTACCAAATGACATCGTGTCGTGTCGTATCTTATTTGCATTTATTGGAGCACTTTATTTATCTTTTGCCAATTTAAATTTAGATTTATGGTTTTTCTCCATATTACAACCCTAACTAGAATATGAAATATCCATCCCATATAACAAAATAAATTATTGAAGTGTCTATCATTGTATGACATATTGTATCATGATTTAAAGTAGATATTCATTGAAATAAGTTAATTTAAGTTTATTAAAATGAAATATAGAACGAAGATCAAATTCGAATCTATGATCATTGAACGTATATTTTACTAAAATTTTAAGATCTAAAAATATCTAATATAAGTAAGAGCATTAAACTAAATACAAAGGATAACAATATAAATTTTCCATATTCCCCCACAGGTTTTCTATCATTTTATATAGTTAGCCCGATAAAACATCTTTAATATTTTCTATCATTTAATCTACTGGCTAAGTATTAATCCATTGCCGAAAAAATAAGATATTCAAATCCAACAAATATTATAAACACAGTCATAGAATTAAATCATTAATTCATAAATCTGTCATTATCTGTCTTTTTATCCGTATCCATCACTCATATATATATATATTATCTATGATTTCAGTGAATATGATTTTTTTAAAACACCTGAACATAATAGACAGTAAAACAAAAATTTCTTGTAAAAAAATCAATTATTTTTTTAATAAAAATCGATTAGAATTTAACAGAAACCTAATATAAAAATCTAATAGATGTAAATATCTCAAAAGTGAACAATTCAAATTCGAAAATACCCGAAACCAGAAATTTCTAAATGTTCTAAAATATGGCAATTGTTCATAGTATCTTAAAAGAAAAAATAATGAACAAAACTTAAGATGCATACGTAGATGTTGATGGCATTGACATGTTCTTCCATGGAAAAAACACCATCATCATCATCATCATCAATACCATTAATCAAACTCTCCTTCCTATGATATTATTACAGATTGCCCATCAAAACCTTTACTGCCGCTGGTCGAAATTCTGGTTCGGTCCAAGAAAAACCAAACTAAATATAACCGAATTCGGGATATCATATGTAATAATGAACGGGTCCATATGCTTCAAGACTCAAGAGTATTCCCACATAAAATCATACTATCATTATTTAGGAAAGAACGTGAACTCTTCCTAGATTCACAAGAGACTTACTTCTTTCCAGATGTCGGAAAATTAACTGCCAACCTGATTGATAGGACGAAAGATCCAAGAACCAAACTTCCCAGAAAAAAACAGCACCATCTTCACAGATCTATCGGCTTCCGGTGCTGCAGGACAAAAATTTGGCAAAACCAGAGATTTTTCACAAGGGCCAAACAGAAAACAAGAACATAAATTAGTTTGGCTCTGTTTTTGTTTTGTCCATATGACAGAAAGTATGTTCTTGTCGTGCATTTACCTTATCGATTGGCATTTTCGTCCTGACCGAGTCAAGGAAGGAAAAATCGATATCTGCCATGACAATGCCAGTGGATACTCGGTCTGCAGCATCGGTCCAGGTTATGTATTAGTATCAAACCCATCATTTTGCGCGGGATAATGAGAGATTTCACTCTCTGTCAAAACATTTTATAAACACGGGAAAGGTTACAAAAGTTACTCTACCGGGTAATCTCGCAACTACAGATCCCCACGGATCAATTATCACCGTGTCTCCATAGCTTTCTCTTTTCTCGTTATGCTTTCCAGCTTGCGCAGCTGCTATGACCTGATATGATGAATCAAAACCGAAATAAGAGACAGTTGAGTTGGAGCGGCGACTAAAATGTTCAAAAAGGACATATATGATATGAAGATCTTCATACATAACACTGGGTTTCGATTGCTCGGGCTCGAAGAAGAACCTCCCAATGCGCCTCCCCAGTGACCTTGGTGAAAGCCGAAGGTACTAATAAAACCTGCAAAATTTGAGCTTTCTCATACTGCAGATTTTTCATTTTTTTTCTCTTCAAACTCAGTTTCTTTATCTTTGTTCAAAGCCAAAACTAGTTCTTGTTTAGGTTTTCTTTCGGTTCTTTCATCGACTGACAAATAACCAGAGCGCAGATTTACAGTGTAGGATGTCACCTGTGCTCCATGGTTGAACCTGAGCTCCTGATATATCTTCGGGAATCTCAGATCGTAACATACTGTAACGCCTAGACGTCCAACAGGGCTGTCTACGGCAACAATATCCTTCCCTGATGACAAGAGACACATGAGAACACATCGGTTACAAATCATCTGCGTGTGGAGAGAACGGTGTTCGAGTAAGATACGGTAAAATTCATGATTTAAGAGGGGTAATCTAGGCAATGCTAGCTGATAAGACGTCGATACGAAAGTAATTAGCCAATGAGACAGGCAAGATTCAGCCTACCTGGAACTGTAAAGCTGCTTTCCTTGTACGAGCTTCCCCCAGGAACATCAACATCAAACCTTCAAAACAAAAAGGAAGAAGCGGTCGCGTCTTATAGTTAGAGAGAGAATCATAAGAATCTTTCGCGAATAATTCAGATAAAAGGGCATATCCTTGAGAAAAACCCGAATGCAAAAGAGAACCATATCAAAGAAAGATCCACTCGAGAAACCGAGATCATAAACTCAGTAGTTATTACAGATGCATTTTCCGGTAAGTGCTTCTGATAACCCCGGCATCATCAATCACTACATGTGTATTACACAGACGCGTTTCATCGAATCTTTCTTGGAAGCCTCCAAGAGACAACCAAATGTTTGAGTCCCTGAAACAAACGACAAGTTAACAAGCGATAAGGAAAACGTTCTAACGAGTTCAACCGACATGAACCAAGAACTGCCGCTACCTCGCCAGAGAGCAGTAACGCTGCATCACAGGCCCATCTAACGGCTCCGCCACTCTCACACTGTCCCCTTCCTTTGCACCGACATAGGAGAAATTCTCCGGGAAGCAAATCAACGTTGCCCCGGCAGATGCAGCTTCCTTTTTGCCACACACAAGTAAATGCAAAAAACAATACAAGTTAGATCAACGAGCCGACACTATCATTTACTTGCACAAAACATTGTAAATGGTTAGAATAATGTGTTTCCTCCTTCAAAATAAGAACTTCTACCCAGAAACATGAATTTCGGTATGAACACGAAAAAAGTCACTTCACCATTGCTTAAAAAGCTAATCATTTTACGAAGCAAATCATTCTGTGTTCTTATTTCATCGCATTCTTAGATTTCAGAAACAGAGAGAAAAAACCCCCAAAGTCACATCGGATCAAAGTAAAGAGAGTTCAAGAATATGCACGGAAGATCGATTGGCCAAACAAACGAAACAATTTTCGGCATAGAATCAAATCAAAACCATAAAGAATCGAAATCCGGGCGAGAGAGAGAGACGATAGGGGGTAAAAATACTGCACTTTGACAAGACGAGAGCAGGTGGCGAAATTCGCGGCCAAATCGTTGACCGAGGTCATCTGAACGGCGGCAACTCGAGCGGTGTTCTTAGCCGCGGATGCCATGGTGACCGGAGACTGAACCGAGGCGGCGGCGCGTGAGATAACACGCGGAGATGGAGAAGCAGCAACTTTGGCGAAGAAATCGATGGAGACAAAACACGAGGAGGTCATCCCCACGTGTAGTCGTTTTTTTTTTACACAAGTAGATCACCCAATGTGTTAAAATTCCAACTGTTAAAAACATTGTAATAATATTATTTTATCTTATATTCCACCGTACAATATTTTTATTATCACTTTGTTTCTAATGTTTTAATACCATTGTAATAATCCAAATCAATTTATTATATCATGATATTTTTTTATTGTTATATCTGTCATTAAATTATATAACTAACCATAAAATTATCTTTTTTTTGTTTGGCGGCTCTTCGTTCGGACCAAAACCGAGATCGTTTTTTTTTTCCCTTCAATGAATTCCCAGTCTCAAGAGTGATTTTGGGTGTTTGTTATGTTTCTGAACGGAATTCGGATTACGGAATTATTTTGATATGTATGTGACACGTTCCAATGAAGAATATTATTGGATGATTCTATCAAATCCTGTTTGGTTTCCAGATTATGAATGTGGAGGATTCAAAAAGATTCTGGTTTAGTTGTTGGTATATTTGATGAAAGGGTTGAGAGTTATGTGAGTTATGTTTGCGAATAAGCATGTAGATATATCATGTATGTGTCCATAGATGAGTATAAGCGTGTGTATATGTATATAAATGTGTATATCTATGTATAGGTGTATTATACGAGTGTATTTATGTAAATGTCTATATAAACATATGCATATAAGCATGTATATATATTTGTATCACAAACGAGGAATGAGGGTGATTTTACCTCAGCGGCTTTAGTCGCCCCACTCACCCTCTTCATTTGTTGTTTTATTGGTGACACTGGTCAGATATCACTGCATACTTCGTAGATACATCTCTTGCGGTCTTTGGTTCATCTCATTCGCCTCTTAATTCTCTCCCCTCGTCATCTCACCGTGCCCTCTCGCTTCACCTCATGGTCGCAACTTGCCTCAACCTCTCGCACTAACCCGTCAGGCGAATATCAGTGAATACCCAAACCCTCACCGTAACTCGTAGGTGTCCGAGATATGGATTTGAGAGTCGGGACTTGGGAAGCTGTCGGACAATAATGGAACATCGGTAGCCGTATTTTACTTTTAACTAAAAAATAACGCAAATGGTTGATGACAAGCCAACTCATATTGAGGTTGTGGATTCGAAACCGGGTATGGAAACTCTCTTGAGTCGGTCAGTTTCGGTTGGTTTAACTACTCTGCGTGGTTTGCCGGCTGTTGCGTAGGGTCGGGGGTTTACTATTCGCGATACCGATTGTTCGGCCCGAACGCTGTGGGGCGATGCGGAATCCGGTCTGAAGAATCGTATGGCGGGTTCCCATCTATTATAAAAAAAATAGCGCAAGTGGTTTGGACGGTATGGCTCGGAATCTGTGTCGGAATTCTCCGAGATCTTGTGAACTCGAAATCATCTCATCCAAGAGCCGGTCTCGGCTTTGGACAAGCGCTACATGCCAGCAGAATGCAATGACTACGAGGCGAAGAAAGTGCTGTCTCTGCAACTTAAAACTCCCATAACTGTCTGATCAGATCGAATGATCGATCAATGCCAAGATTCGGAATTCCATCTCCACGCTAAACAATTCAATTGCCTATCAAATGAATTCTGAGTACAATGACGAATGATACCTTACATTGCAAATTTGCAATCCACTTCCGATTACTTACACTGTCTTCTCCACTACGCACCACTCTCATCTTCTAACTTCTTCACATAAGCTTTAAGCACCATCACGACATCTCTCGCCGGGGCCTGCAGAGTACTCACCAGACCCATCGCCGGAGACTGCAGAGCTCCGAGCATCTTCGCGTAAACCTCGGCCCTTGTCGGCATCGTCTCGAGCGCCTTGAAATCGCCCGGACCGTAGAACTTCCCCTCGAACACCGCGCCCGCGAAGTCATTCTCCTCGAGCTTTCTCTCCTTCTGGAAACTCCTGTAGGGTTTGATCGCGGAAGGAATCTCGTCGGTGTGGACGAATAGCCAAGCGTTCATGCCCTTCATACACGGCTTGAGGGCCTCCCATTTGGTGCCTTCGATGGCTTTGATGACCAAAGTGTTCTTCGCGACAAGAACCTTCGTGGATTCGGGCATAAACCTCCTGAGATCTTGGAACTGCTTTACGGTCAGACCCTTGTAGTTGATTGCTGCGAGGAGGTGGCAATTCTCGAGCTGGGTTTTGACGGACTCGACCGTTTCCTCCTTCTTGGATCGGGAAATGGCGCATTGGATGGTAGGGAGGGAGAATTTCGAGTTTCTGGGTTTTGGGTTAAGGGTTTTGTGGTGAGAGAGAGGTGAGAGAGAGGAAGAGAAGGAGAGGAGAGTGGCCGCTTCCATTGTTGAATGGTTTTGGGGAAAGAGACGATGGATAATTGAGGGGTTGGAGGAGAAGAGGATAGGAGCGCGACGAAGTTTTTTTTTTGCCCCCTATTCTTTTTTTTAGCTTTCTCATTTTTTTTCTTTTTTATTTTATGCTTTATTTAGACGGCTTTCTAGTGTTATGATTCATGAATTGTAACATTATTTATGTGTCGATCAATTATAATTTGTTTAAAATTAAACTAATAAAAACCATATGTTAAAAATAAAATGATTATTATAATTGACGTTTTATTTAGATTTTAAAGAACATGATAAGTTTTATGTTTTTTAAATAATATTTTTTGTAACGCAATAAAAGAAAAAAAACATTTGTAAAGGAAAAAGGATTAGGGTACTCACATTCATCAGCTAGAGAAACCCTAATTTAAGACATTGGGTATCGCCCCTTCCTTTCGATCGATCCTCGTACACTTGCCACTCCAATCTGATAAGATCAGTTGCTGCGTTTTGTGATTACTCTCTGCGATTAAGATGCCGCCGAAGCAGCAAGCGAAGGCCGATTTGGCGAAGAAGCAGAAGGTCGTCGAAGACAAAACTTTCGGCTTGAAGAACAAGAACAAAAGTAAGAATGTGCAGAAGTACGTTCAGAATCTCAAGCAATCTGTTCAGCCCAAAGTCGACCCGTCTAAAGTCGCCGTCAAGGTTCGGATTGTCTCCAGATTCGGTGGATCCATTTCCGCTATTTTGCTCGGTTTCCATGAAATTTTTGTGATTTTTTCTGTGAATCGGGAGATGTGTTGTCTGATTTTAGGTTTCGTGGATTGTTTAGACATGTGAAGCTTGGATATAGTTCTATCGTTTACAGCTTTTTTTGTCGTACATTTCTTCCAAACGAGAGGCTTTATGAAATTTCAGTTTGCGATTTCTCCTTTAATTCTTAAGGAAAAGTGATTTTTGCGGGCAGAAAAAGAAAGAGGAAGAGAAAGCGAGAGAAAAGGAATTGAATGAGCTGTTCAAGGTAGCGATTAGTCAGCCGAAAGTCCCCCCAGGTATGTATGTTCCATGGATGCTTTCATTTCATCTGGAAAATGTGATCTTTTTTGTTTTCTGCTCTCATTTTCGTTGCTTATCGATTTCGTGGCCTCTGGTTTTTCATTGATATGACGGTGATTTGGTGAATTTTTCACAGGTGTGGATCCAAAGTCGATCCTTTGTGAATTCTTCAAGGCAGGTCAGTGTCAGAAGGGATTCAAGTGCAAGTTCTCCCATGATTTGAACGTACAAAGGAAGGGTGAGAAAATTGACATATACAGCGATAAGCGTGATAAAGGTAAGAAGCCATGCGTGGTGGTCTGTTGTTATGTCAATCCTTTCTGAGCTGATCTTAAATGTTATTTGTTTTGTTTGGTCTTATGATGTTTTTGTTGCGTTTAAAGAGGAGACCATGGAGGAATGGGACCAAGAGACCCTCGAGAAAGTCGTGGAATCAAAGAAAAACGAGTATAACCAGAACAAACCCACAGATATCGTATGTTCTTTCTCTTCCCTTATACATATCATATTGATACCTATTTTTGGGTTGATATGTTGCCAGACGTTTCTGGAAGGCATCTGTTCAAATGTACAAATCTACCATTGGATGTGTTTCCTCTGATATATACCGTAAACATGGGAATACATTGTGTGTATGTACGCTATATGATCTCAAGCCTTCACTGTGAGATGGGTTCTCACAGATTAGACTAAATAATACATCTGCTTTACTTTTGAGAGTAGCTGATATGAGATTCTGTGGGCATCATGTGATTTATTACCTCATGTTGATGGCAGAAATCGGCTTGTGAACATCCTTTTTGCTTCTTGTTGAAGTGTTTATTTCAATTAAAGCTTTGTTAAGATTGGTTGTAATCACTTTTATGCAACTGTTTAATAGAAGACACATGTGTTAGCCTGTTATGCCTCGTTTCTTTGCTTGCTTTTGGAATCTGTGGAATTTGGGGAAGAGGTAGGTTAATTTTTTAGGTGTGTGTGTGAGGAAACTGTTTTGAGAAGTTTTTTATTCCAAGGCGTACCATGAAGATTGAGCATATAGGGGGCAACAATGAAAAACAATGGCTCACATCCTGGTGTTACGGCATCGTAGTTACTGCTTCGTCAAACTAGATCCTTCAAAATGCTTTTTGCCTTTGAATTTATGTAATGACTTCTTGTGCAAAAGGAAAATGGAAAAATGTGCTGAATGTTATCTATTACCAGTCAACAAGGTCATATAGTTCTGGGTCGCCAGGAGAAGGTTTTTGGACCTCGTTCTGTAACTTATTGGGCTGTTTGCATGGTTCAATATTCAATAACATTGTAGATCCTTACGATCTAAGCATGCCTTTCGGCAATTGTTGTTTTTATGAATAGTTTTTGAATGGGCATGCTCGATGTATGAAATTTTATGCTGATGAGATTTTGTCATTGGGTGATAATAAGCTATTGCATTATTGCTAATCATTTTTGTAATGTACCTATGCATAGGTTTGCAAGTACTTTCTGGAAGCTGTGGAAAAGAAACAGTATGGTTGGTTCTGGGCTTGCCCAAATGGCGGCAAAGATTGCCATTACAGACATGCTCTTCCTCCTGGATATGTCCTAAAATCGCAAATGAAAGCCCTCCTGGAAGAGGAATCGCAGAAGAGGCCAGTAGAAGAAGAGATTGAGAACGAGGTGAGATTTGTCTACGTTTCTGAATATGATTTACTCTCCTTTATCTTGATGGACCCTTTATTTTATGCTTATGGGAGACTTATTTCATGAGACGTTCCTACAATTGATTTTTTCTTTGTCTTTTGTTTCAGCGAGCTAAACTGACGAAGTCAACTCCAATGACTCCGGAATTATTTATGGAATGGAAAAAGAAAAAGATGGATGAAAGGGATGCTGGTTTGGCTGCTCAACAGGCAGAGAGAGCTAAGAATGATCGTATGAGGTGTCTATCTGTTATTCAGCTATATGCCCCACTGCTTGCCTCTTTTTTCTGCTGCAGTGTTTCTCGTCGCCTTGAACATATGTTGAACTCATGAGTTGGCTCTCATCCTCGACGTGTTTCAGTGGTCGGGAGCTGTTTCTTGCCAATGCAAGCTTGTTTGTGGATGATGCCGAGGCTTATGAAGATTACGAGAGAGAAAAAGAACCTGAGCAGAGTGATCAAAAGGTTACCTTCTCTCTCGCTCTCA
The DNA here is from genome assembly GCF_000463585.1 of Tarenaya hassleriana. NCBI lineage: Eukaryota > Viridiplantae > Streptophyta > Magnoliopsida > Brassicales > Cleomaceae > Tarenaya > Tarenaya hassleriana. Next base: position 3,661,135 of record NW_010968505.1, on the reverse strand, counting down.
TGCACAGTGTATCCGTGTAACGGTGTGGATATTGGTCTGTGTGGGAGCGTTTTGGTTGATTGATAAGATTGATTGAATTTTTTTCTCTCAGGCGAAGAGCAAAGAAACTGAAGCAGGACCAAGCGCTTCCGCTGTCGCTGGTAATACGTCCAAGGATGTCGATGAAGACGAGGACGTCGATGATGATGATGACGACTTGGACATTGATGAGCTAAATGAACTCGAAGCAAGCTTGTCGAAAACTTCCATCCAGATTCATGAGCCGACCAATGCAGGTACATCTTGAGATGATTGTTCTGAGAAATGCTCATGTAGATCTCAGATTTGCTCTTTTCCTATTGCGGTGAAAAACAATCTGCTGTCTGAATATCATCGTTTAGAACTTGAACGTTTTTCCGACAAAACACCCTTTTTTTGTCTCGCCTGTTTCTATTCTAATGTCGTGTCATATTTATCCGTCCGTGATCTAATCTTTATCTGATCAGTATCTTTACACCAATGGTTCGGATATCTTGTGAAAAGGCCGAGGGTGAGTTTAAGGCCGAGCCGAGGGCGAGAGCCGAAGGCTGACGGTGAGAGGTTGAGAAGGGCAAGTGACGATGCCCGTGCACGAGGGGCGAGGCTCGCTTATGACGCTTAGGTTTTTTTGCTGACGGAAAATTTAGGGATTTGAAAACAAAAAAAAGTCATTAAATTTTCACATTTAGGGATTTCGATTTCCTCCTCTATTCTCTAGGCCGAGTCGAGGGGCTAGTAAAATACTAAAAAAATAATAAAATCTAAATCTAACTAAAATAAAATATTTTTTTTGGTTCGGGTTTGGTTTGGTTTCGGTAAAAAAATATATTTTTCAATCGGTTTTTTCGATTATCTTTTTATTCGGTTTGGTTTTGGTTTTGTCGAGTTTAAAAAAATCATAACCGTTCAGTTTTGATATCGGATTCGGTTTGGATACAATTATGTTTTATTCGGTTAATAATCGAAATGACTATCCCTAGTGGAAAATGTGGGATGTAAGTTTTGGGTTCTTCAATGAAATATTCAAAATTTTCTAATTGTTCTTCTGCGCGTTGGGTTTTGTCAAAAATGAAATATATTTTAAACTTTTTTGAATAGTTTGAAGAGATCATAATGCAACTAGTTGCTGAAAGAATTCAAATGTTAACCAAACTCATTAAATAAAATTATAATTATCAGTCTGACTTTTGTTCTCGTGATCTACATTTTAACTAAATATATACTTTTCACTTAAATAAACCATAATTATATTCTTGAAAATGTGTTTGATCGTCTCTAAATCGATTATACCGTAGAGACAACGTACGAATACAAGTTTAGGAAATATTATATTTGAATATATATATATATAATTTATTTTTGACCGTATGATATAACAAATATGCGAGTATTGTAAGATACGTATATATATATGTATATAGGTATACGTATCAGTGGATGTAAGGGCCGTAAGCCGTAAGGCATGTTATGACGTAAGCAGTGACGTTTTAACACCAAACAGGATAAAAACACGTGTCAAGGCAATGCAGCAACCCATTGGTCCCCACTAAACACTTACTTCTTATGTAGACGTGGCATCATATGATGCGCTTGTATGAGAAGGATAATCCACATTGTTAGATAATAATTAACAATTGGCTAAATGAGGGATATTCCTTCGGAAAAAATAAATGGCATAATTACTCTCGTCATTTTGATTATTAACCAAATAGTCGAATTGAATCGAATAAGATATAACTATAAATTCATAACTGAACTGATTTCAACATAAAAAATGAGTAGTTATAACTTTTTTAAATCTTAAAAAAACGAAATCGAAGCGGCCAAATGTATTAAAAAAAATCATCCATTTTTTTTTAAAAAAATAAGTTTTTTATAACAAGGAAAAATCGAAGCGAAGCGAATTTTATCTAAAAAATGACAGATTATAATTTTTCTATAACCCAATCAAAATTCCAAACGGTCACCCTAGACATAACAAAGATCTTATCATTTTTTTTTCAAAGAGAAAACATCAGAAACTTGTGTTTCAATTTATTTTGGAGAAAAGTCAGAACAATAAAATTAATTATATTTGTCTTAATGTTTCTTTTAAAATCTGTAATTTTTATATGGTCTATAACAATTATTTATTTTCTCCATATTCGCTTTTAAAAAATTTAACATTTATTAGAAAACAAAATATCACTCTAAAAATATTATTTATAGTTACTATTATTATCGAAAATTTTCATCAGAATCTATTTTTTATATTAAGTATTAAAATATTTAAAATAAAATTATATTGATTAAAAAGATGATATTTAAATTTTAGAATTGTTATGTAAAAAAAATATTTTTCAAAAGACTTTCAATCTACACGCTAAAACTTGTTTAGTCAAAGAGTTTATAAAATAATCATAAATGAATACAAAAACCAATGCATGATTGAACTAAAAAATTAGCAGTTAAAGTTAAATTAAGGTCGCAAATTAAGAATGAAATCGTGCATTTAAATTGTAAGATGAAAAACGTTCCATTTTATGTGGAAACCTTCATGCATGGACTTGACTTGGGCCTACACATATTTATATTTAAATTAATGTGATATAGTCTCTCTCTCTCTCTCCCTGAGTATACAATAGCTATCAAGTGGTACATCTTTATTATATAAAGACTAAATATTATCAAATTATATGTTAAATAAAATTCAATTAAAGACGGATTAAACATAGTTTTAGACAAAATTAAGATAGCCAAATATGAATAAAATATTAAATATATTTTAATGTATTTTCAACATACATTTTAATAAAAATGAATTTAAATCGAATATAGATAGAATTTAACAGTAAATATTTAATTAATATAAGTTTTTTGTTAAATAAATATTTTAATATATAATATATGATATATATATATATATATATATATATATCCAATCCAACTCCTTATATATGTGTGTGGGTGCCCATGTATAGATAGTAGGGGTGGTTACAGGTCGGATACTCGGAAAAATTGAGATATTTGGATCCGGGAGGTTTGGATATTTAGTTATAAGATTTGTATCCGGGATTTGGTATTTACGAGTATCCGGGGTAAGGGTATCCGGAATAATGATCGAGTATTTATGGGTATCCGGATCCGGATTTATTTAAGAAAAACAACAATATTCATATATAAAATTTTGAAAAAATGAAGATATATTTATAAAAATTGATGAATTATGATAAAATATATGAGACAAAGGAGATAATAAGAGATAAATAATAATAAATTTAATTTTTTGAATTAATATTAAAATATATGAAATTATTTAATCTAAAATAATTATATTTTATAAAAATATTATATAAATATAAAAATATAATTATTTATAATCATAATTTTCGGGTATCCGATTTTAAAAATTTTATTATCCGAATTTAGATTCGGATTCACGGGTATTGAAAAGTAAGATTTAGATTCGGATTTGAAAATTACGAATACCCTAAAATCGGGTATCCGTGAGACGAGTATCCGAGTGCCCAGCCCTAATAGGTAGGAGATAATTGTCCACATTAACTAATTACCGTACACTTTTATTTTCTACAAGAAATGGGGCCATGCATATAGGTAGGAGATATTACGTGTCCATATCTATTAATTACCGTACGCTTTTTTTTTTGGATACAAGGGAAATTACCGTACGCTTTTATTTTCTACAAAAGAAATAGGGAACGCTGACACGAAATTAATTTATCGATTTATCTTTTCCTTTATTACCTTTATATGTTTTACAATAAGTCTAAACTAATTTAATTTATAGTTGGCTTAATATACGCTTATGAGTTATAATTATTATTATTATCATGAGAAATAATTGAGTGATTTTTATGTAAAATGCTTGTGAAAGACATGCATGCAATCCACGTGCTTGATTGACTTGTCCATATTGACTTTTATTGAAGGATTGAAGAGTTCCGAATAATAACCAAACGAAGAAATAAAAACAGTTAGAGAGTAGACAACCCAACATCTCCATACCCGCTTTCTATTCTCTTGTAAATTTTATTTCATTTTCTCGTTAACGAAACAGCATCTCTCTCTCTCTCTCTCTCTCTCTCTCTCTCCTCAAGTACATCCCTTTGGTTTCTTTCCTGTTTGGTAAAAGTACAACCCTTTCTTGAATCTTGTCTGTCCAATAAATTATCTAGAAACTTGCCAAAAAGGGAAGGGAAAGAAGAGAGGGTGAGAAAAAGCCATGCACTTGGATCTAAGCCTCGAGATATTTTCCGGAGACGGCGAATCTCCGGCCGGTGAATATCACGGCAACGGGGAAAACCCGGCGGTGAAATCGGACAATCTTCTCAAAGATTCTGGAATCTTGTCGGAGGAAGATTCGGGGGCGTCAAGCTCGTCGGCGATCTACTCCTCCACCACAGGAGGCTTCATCAGCTTCGGGATACTGCAAAAAGACAAAACTATCCCTTCGCCGGAATCCTCTAACTTTCCGGCGATTTCCGCCGCCGGAGAAAAAGGGTTTGAGGAATCGTCAGATGGGGAAAAGTGGCTGAAATTGTACGACGGATCCAACGACGGAGACAGTAAACCGGAGGGGAAGAGGAGGAGCCCGCGAGGACCACGGTCCCGGAGCTCTCCTTATAGAGGTGTAACCTTTTACCGGAGAACCGGTCGATGGGAGTCACATATATGGTACATTGTTTCATATTATATATCATATCTTATAACATATTTTGATATATTCATCATTATTTGAATTTCACATTTTATATTGGATTAGCCCTAACGTATACTTTATCTTAAAGTTTTTGGTCTCGAGACGAATCACTTGAATTAAGTGTCTCACAAAAGTTTAAGTGCCCACAACACTCGGATTTCACCGTTCAATAAGCTTTTGGCAACTACTTTGAAATGATTATATATATATATATTAGATAATTTCGATTACATTTACATGGTTACATAATTTTTTACTAATTTGTGATTATGTTTTGGCTCATAGGGATTGCGGGAAGCAAGTCTATTTGGGTAAGAATAAGAACACATATAAGTTATAACTACATATACTGATGCATAATTTATAAATATAGTATTGTAAAAGGTGTCTGTAATTTTATTTTGTATCGATACATTAGAAACATTCAAGATCCTGCAGTCTTAGTTATAACCCTAAATATACAGAAATTTTATTGACATTAATTGTTGATATTCTTACCAAAACCACTGCTGCATTTTACTTTTCAATCTCTGTACACACTCGAGAAGACATATATATATATATATATATATATATATATATATATATATATATAGTATTTTGAATATTTGTATTTACTATTCAGAATTACACCTATAATATAATATTACACGTTTATAAATATATAAGAAGCATTCTCCCGTAATATAACTGATAACGCATTTGCTTCATTTTTTGTTCTAAAACACAGGTGGCTTTGACACCGCCCATGCAGCAGCTAGGTTAGGCTGTCTTGTTTCTAGTTTTCTGTAAAAAAAAAAACATAATTAATCAGTTCATTAATTATTATATCTTGATTATATGTTTAAATTAACATCCTAGAGCATACGATCGTGCGGCTATAATGTTCCGTGGACCTGATGCTGATATCAACTTTGGAGCTAGTGATTATGTTGAAGAAATGAAACAGGTGCATATATATATATATATATATGTGTGTGTACGTATATATTTATATTTATAATACTGTAATGGGCGTTATACTATATGAATGATTAAGTGTACTAATCCATGATTACTCATTAACTATAATGTCAACATCTAATCAGTAAATGACTGATTAATTGGTTACTAATTAGATGAAGAAGTTGACAAAGGAGGAGATTGTTCTGGTGATTCGGAGGCAAAGCAACGAAGATAGAAACCTCTACAGATTCAGAAAGCAGTGGGAGGCTAAACCGGTTCAATGGGTTGCTCGTGACAAGTATCATCGCTCTCCATATATATACATATATATATATATATGTTCCATATATAATTTGTTGTTAATTATATGAATTTTTTGCACGTTAGGGTTTGTGAAATATCGGAAATCGGATACAGTAATGGCATTCGGACGGATAGATATGGAATAAGGACATCGTTTGGTTCATCGAGCGGCGAAGGTACGTACTTGTTTCCATTTCGTAAATTCATATAAGTAAAGCTTGAATATCGGTTATTGTTTCCTCTTTGTAAAAGAGTATTCACCCACACAAACAAATATCCTCAAAGCATGGTTTGAACCAGGGCCGGGCGCAGACGGGGTACCCGGACCTTTTAGGATACCCGTCTCAATCTCATTCTTGTCGGGTTAATGTTTCGATCTCAATCTCGTGAGATCCGGGTATCATATCTCGGGTACCCACGACACAAGATCGGTCTCATCATCTCACGAATAATTACATATGAGAATTCACGAGATAGGATATCCGAAAACCCGCGGGTCTCGGGTAAAAAAGCCCACCCTAGTTTGAATCCATGGCCGTGAGATAGCAAACCCTTAGGTCACAATAGCCTTATCTTTCAATTGCCTGCTCTATCAAGTGTTCTATAATATCCGATTTTCGGTATTGTCTTTGGGCATACAATATGTAGAGCAAAACCTCGAGCTCAGCCTCGGGATTTCTCCTGATCATGCAAATAATATCGATAAACCCGAGCGAGATCTTTCCCAAAACTATACGGGGACGAACTATCAGGTAATCTACTCACCCGTCCGATCGGTCGAAATATAAAACTTTCTTGGCGATCTGTGATACGAAATGAGATTCTACATTTTTGCAGATGATGATGATGTTCAATAATAGGAATCACGAACGTGACAAAACACCAAGCGTGAGGCTATAACACGTACACGATCCCTGCTCTATCTCTTGGGCGCTTTGCTTAATTTGTTGGAGCTTTATAATGTTTCTTGAAATGTATCACATTACGAAATAATTAGACAGTCACACCATGATTTCGACCAACCATTTGATGATTTTTTTTTATATCAAGTTTTCCATGTTTCTCAAATTATATAAGATATATAAAATGACGTCGATCATAAACTTGCAAATATTTTGTGCCCTAAACTCTTCATTTTCTCTTTTCTTACAATGTGTCTAAATATTTTTCAGTTCGATTTTTCTTTTTTGCAAAATCAAGTTGATGAAAATGGCAATAATTGCATATATAATATATACTTGATATAAATGGAAACCTATACGTTTGAAATGGATGAGATGCACTAAATACTATAGGAAGTGGATATTTAATTTGGTCAGTCCACAACCGAACATTATAAATTTTTTTTTTTTTGGATGAAATGTGGGTGTCGAACATTACAATTTTGGTAAAGCTAAAAATTTTATGAGTTAAAATCATGGGAAACGTGACTATATATGTCTTTTGGATTCCCATGACCATATAAACCCCTCACATTGGTCGTAGGGCTGGGTGTTTCGGTTCGGTTCTTCGGAACCGGACTGAACCGAACCGTTAAAACGGTATTTTTCCCGACCCGAAATCGTTGTTATTTCCCGAACGGTACCATTTTTAGAGAACCGAATTTTCCCGGAACCGAACCGAACCGAACCGAACTTTAAAAATCCCGAAAAACCGAATATTTTTAAAGGAAATCTAATATTTTTTTTTAATAAAACACGGAACCGAACCGAATCGATACCGAAACTGAACCGAACTGAATACAATAAAAAACCCGATTGGTACCTATTTTTGTAAAACCGAAAAAACCGAACCGATCTATTCCGTCCCGAACCCGAACCGTTTCCCGAAACACCCACCCCTAATTGGTCGGCTCCATTATTATTTTTTAGATATCTTGGTATCTAAAAAATTATATCCAGTTACATATGGGAGTTTTTTTCTCTTTTGGATTTCACTTTTATTTTTAATATTTATTTTCTGATTTTTTTTTAAATTCTCCTTTGGGTTTTATATTTGATTTGGTTTAAATGCAAACAAATATATTTTGTTCACTCTCACGTATATTGATCTCTTTCGGTTGTTCAAAATGAATTTCTTTTAGTTTACAATCATCATTTTAAATAAATTTTTCCATCAACTTGAGTTTATATCATCGCATCACATTTTGATACATGTAATTAATTAATTTTTTTTTTTTTTGTAAAAATAATACCTTTTTTTAAAACTAATGCCTATGGTTTTTTGTCAGTTTTTCTGTCTTAATAGGCTCAAATTTTTTCAAACCCCACATAAGGCCCATAATACATCTCCCCCGTCGTCAACTTGCTTCAAAATGAACTGTCGTTTCTCTCCAATTAAACGGCACGTAGTCCATAACGAAAATATTAAAACCGCAATGCATATCTCTCTGTCAAGCGACAAACGAAAACTCTCTCTCTCTCTCCCCCGCACGCAGGGAAGGTGCTTCTTCCTCATCTTCTTCTTCTGCAAGCAAAATGTGGTAAACTGTTAACTCTGTCATGTCTCAAAATCCTAGGTCATCCCATCCGTACAATCCTCTTCTCCGTCTCGAGCTCCAACCACAAGCCGTCGGCGCTATTTCAGTTCCGTGCGCGATCGTTGTCGTCGCGGCGGAGGCTCCCGCCGCCGCTACGGTCCGGTCGCAGCCGCAACATGCCGTAGAGTGGGGTGAAACTAGTTCGCCCTTGGACTACGCTAAGCTTTTTATTCCCATTCGAGTTTATTTCTTGTCCACTGGGTCTGTATTTCTCGAGTATCAGAGAATTCATGCGAATGGACGTAAGTTCTGGGGAATTAGGTTGCAACGAGGATGATATTCCTGTTTCATGTCTATTGATTGATACGTGGAAATTGGACTTGAACCCTAGAGGTTTAGGGAATTTGATGAAAATTCACGTTGATGCCCAAAGGTGAATGTGATTGTCTGTGATCGTTTTGGGCATTTGGTGAAGATATGATTGAAGCATTTTTGGTTGTGATTGCGTTGCAGTGTTGATTTGAGAAGCTTAGTTTGAGCAGAACAAGCATAATTTCATGCCACCAACTTCACGTATGACTAACTATGTGGTTCTTCGTTTCGATATTCAGTCTGATCCCATTGTAAGTAGAATGGTTCTTTGTTCCAAGTTTGTCATTTATTCTATTTAGGGACTATCCGGTCACCGTTATTACCACCTCGGTTCTCGTTGCCTTCACCTAGTGAGGTGTACCTTATTGATTGCGTATTGGTCGTTCGAAAAGTCTTGATGTATATCTTTTATTCGATCCATTGAATTACGTACCAAAAGTTTTCTCTACAAGGAATTTGAGATCAATGCTGTTTCGGGGCAAATGTGGTTTGCATAAGTGGAAGTGTGTGTGTTTACATGGTAGATTTTCAGTATAGTTTGATCGTCTTGCTTAATGTATTGGAACACTTGGTTAATGAGTATCCTAAAGTTGTGGAGAGACATGCTTCGTGATTGCTTCCTGATATGCAAAAGGACGGTGAGAGCTCTTCAACCCATTTCTTTCTTTTCCTTGAACCGGAAAGTGAAAGCCTCTTAACCCGTTTTTAATGTCTTCTTATCCTCGGTGTTGCAAAATCACAGAATATGAAGTGAGAGAGAACCCGAATCTGAACACGTGGATGCAGGGGCAGATTGGATTACTTGATGTTGCAGTTCTTGAATAGACGGAATCAGAATTATCGGCTATGTTCTTGGCAATGTGTTGCTCTTGGTCGGCAGGTATACATGTGAAGACTAGATATGTTTTCTGTGATTCAAATGCATAGCTTAGATTTTGTTAAAGTATGGGTTTTATCAACATTCCTCATAGGTTGATGTTGATGGTGTGGTTGCAGAGTTTACTATGGATAGGAAAAAGCTCTTCCAGTTGGTAGCAAACTAAAGGGTAACGCTCCAATCTTGCCGACGTTATTCTAAAGCTTGGGCTGTTCGAGAGGTAAGACTTGGTTCTTTTTGTGGCTGAAGGAGATCCTTTTATCAGATACTCTTACTATAAGAAAGCTTGCTTATTATTTTCGCGGGAAAATCATATGCGCGGGAAACGTATATGCGCGTGAAAAAGCCAACCTTTGCTAGAAGTAACGTTGAATTGACGGATTGACCGCGTGATTTGGAATATGCTCAGATTTCAGAGTACCTTGGGGACAAAATTTGAACAAATCCAGAGGTTTGCAAGTCTTGGTTTTAATCTGAAAGTTTGTAGAGGTAATTTCCGTATTTTACGTGCTCGAAACGCTATTGTATTGTTGTTGTTATCCATTCATAATTTCCTCGCACTTACGTACATACGTAGACATCGTTATATATGCATGATCGCGTCGTAATTGTTTGATTCTATGTGAATATCTTTGCAGCGCAACAGCCGGTTTCTTCAGGAAATCCGATTTTTTCGAGTGGTTCGTCATCATTCTGATCATGCAGAGATCTTTGTAATCATCTGTTGGAAATATAGGCATAAACTTGTAGGTTTCAGTGGCAGAAAAGCAGATTTCGCCATTGTTATTAGATGCAGAAACCTTATTTCTCTCCCCTATGTAAAAGTAACTCCGAATTCAGAAACATAAGAGTTTTGCATTCATAATATGAGCCAGATAATCCCACGGTCTGTAATCTTCTAACCGAAACCTGAAAATTACAACTGCAAACTATCACAACACATTATTTATTCTGAAGAGGGGGGGTCAGACCCTAGGGTTGGACACGGTTCTGGTGTCAGGGAGAGCCGACATAAGAGGAGGAAGCGTCGGTCGGGGACCTAGGGCCCTTCCGAACGTACTTACGGGCCCAGACGTGCTTGCCGTTGATGGTGAACTTGTTCTTGCTCCGCCCGCTTAGCATCATGGGAATGTTGGAACCCGAATGCAGGACCATCCTCGCGTACAGCGGCTGCTCGTTTCCCTCCACTTCTTGCATATGAATCACATCGATCACATCCCCAAACCTCCTTCGAAAAACCCGAGAGAAACGTCCGAAAATCAGTGCTGATACATATACTCGAAACCGGTAAAAGATCAATCTAGTTTTCGATAGTTACCTGGTGAAGAAGCTGCGGACTTCGGGCTCGGATATTGGGTACCCTTTTGAGAAAGTGAGGAATATAGTTCGGTCGTCTGACGCTGCCGCAGTCGCTGCTTCCCCCGCCGATGTTAAGAACCGTGCTTGGCGTTTCAACGACAGGAGGAGGGGGAGGAGGAGGCGGCATAGTATTTGCATCAGTAGGAGCATTTGTATTGTGGCTACTGTCTTGTTGATCGTTCAAAACAAGATTCTGCATCGCGGATTCGACGCTGGATTCGCCGCCATGATCGGGGACGCGATGGATAGAACTGAACATCATCATCCGATTAATCTCCTCCTCCGCCTTCTTCCGCTCTTCGCGGCGAAGGTACGTA
>NW_010968505.1:3621233-3649604 GCF_000463585.1 Tarenaya hassleriana | reverse complement strand
CTTCCACGATCGTCTTCTCCCTCTTAAACCTGTCTGCGCTCGCGCTTATGTCTTCGAAAGCTCGGTTACACACTTCTCTCAGTTCCTTGGTGAACCCTTTAAGGATGTTTTCTCGGTTCTGGTGGAATAAACTGAGAGTGAGCCGGTTTCTGGTCAGGCGTTTGATCAAAGGAATCGCATCGAAGTTGCTGTGGAAGCCAAAGTTGACGGCGAAGAGAGCGAAATCCTCGTAACACAGGCAGTTTAAGCAGACGACAACCTCGTCAGCGACGGCGTTGATGAAAGAATCGGGCAAGGAGGTCAAGTAGGCGACGACGTTCTTGGCTTGGCCGCAGTGTTCGAGCCATAAGAAGAAGGCCACGACTTGAGCGGACTGAGCGATGTCTCGGCCAAGAACGAAGACGAGACGCGCGAATAGGGACCTGTCGATTCTGTGAAACGCGTTGAACTCTTCGCGGGACACGACCATCGATGAAGAGGGGAACGATGCGTTGTAGGCGAAAGCCATTGAACCATCGAAAGCAGGCATACTCGACGAAGAAGACGACGACGAAGAAGAAGAAGAAAACGCCATTGTTTTTTGTGTTGTGTGAAAATGATGAAGGATTTTCTGGGTTTTTAAAGGGGAGTGAAGAGGTGCCATTGAAATGGCGGATAAGTGTTATACACAGTTCACTTTCCTTCTCAAGAGACGCCATTTTTACGAAGGTTTGAGTTTTTTTCTTCATATGGCTTCAAAGCTTCCTAATACGTTCGTGCACTTTCATTTCTCTGTTTATTAATTTAATTTAATTTAATTATTATTTGCTCCAATTCACGGCTTCGCGTGTTTCCGTATCTTATCATATTGACCGTCCGATCAATGTTTGAGAAGATCCTACGGTTAGCGTGCTTTGTTTTTCTCCTCGCTTTTGATGAGATCTGTTTATTTTAAATAAGTTTTCTTTTTCTATTTGGGGTTAGATTCTGACTTAAATCATTTCTTTTAATATTTTATATTATATTACTTTATCAAATTAAATAAATAAATCAAGATATCGTTCTGTAAAAACAAATACATCATAAAAAAACGATTTTTTAAAATATGAATGCATCAGGTATTTATTTAAATGTAGCTAAAATATCAGTAATGATTGCTTTCTTGTTATTGTTGCTTATCTACAATTTATTTACTAAATAAGATCAATTCTAATGAAAAATCCAGTTTTTATATATCCTAATGTGGTAAATACATCGCATGTTGTTTTATTTAAACAAGTATTTTGCCCTTTGTACATTGGTTTTAGTGGCAATTGGTGAATGGAATACCTGTTATTACAACACCCATATGTTCAAATATATATTTATCGAAATATGCATTTTTTTTATAAAACGTAAATGGTATTAACCAATTTTTTTTTTTAAAAAAAAGTTTACATAGAAACTAAATTTATATTATATTTTTAAAAAATAGATTTCTATATTAATATAATCACACCGTACTAAAAATACATACGGAAGAAGTGTGGAAAACATGTAAAAAAACAACATTTAACGAGATTTGGTTTATATTATTTTCGTATAAATCATATATGTTCTATTCACGTGTAAAATCTTTAAGTAACTCTCGTGATGGTTACGTAGTATGATCCTTTGCAGTTTGTAAATAACCCTCTGTGTCAGTAAGAGGTTTTGCCCATGAACGTCAAAGACTCGGGATGGGGCGAACTGTGGTCAATCAACGTCCAAAAGTATCCAATAGAAAAAGAATACATTTTACAAAAATATAAAAATAATCATTAATAATTATTATTCTTAATATTATAAATACTAAAAACAAAAATTACGAGGTTCCTCTTCCTTCGTCAGATTCGTCATTTTCGTCTTGGATTTTTGTGGGTCGTCTGATCTTCTCCTTTCTCCTTTCCCCTTCCTCCCGCCAAACCCGATTCCCAGTTTCGCTTACCTTCTCCACATAGGTACTCTCTCTCTCTATCTCTAGGTTTAGTATGTGTATCTGTCTATGTATCTGTATGTTCTTCTCCGATTTCTTCTCATGTACGTTTTCATGAACTTTGTCTCCAGTGATGTTTGATTTCGGTTTCATGTCTTTCCCTTTTGTGTTCGTTTGATGTTCGGCTTTGTTATTAAGAGTTATGTTTTGTAGTCTGGTTGTTTTGTGTCGTTTGATTGATCCTTTGATTGGGCTCTGTCAAAGTTCCTGTTTTTACTGAATATACGAAATCGGGTTTCTTTGCGTTTATGGGTTTGGTTTGATGGTGGAAATTGCTCCATACTTTGTGCGAGGATCGAGATGCTTATGGTAATATTGTCGGATTGTGGTCTAATGAGATAGAAATTTTCTGCTATGCTTAGCAGTAACAGTAATATGTAATATCTATGCCCATGATGTGTTGTTCGGTTTTCTGTGTGTTGAAGAGGTTGTCGATGTGATCAGAATTGTGAAAACACTGTCTCTTTCTTTCCAAATTTGTTGGATATTCCTGAACATTATCTGTTTGTTTGGCATGACAAGGTTTGTACCGTTTAGAGAGATGTCGAATTCATGGACCAGTCCACCTGGGGGAGGGAGCCATGAGAGCGGTGGAGGGAACGAGCATAGCCCGCATTCAGGGGCTACTAGGGAGCAGGATCGGTATCTTCCTATAGCGAACATTAGCCGGATTATGAAGAAAGCCTTGCCTGCAAACAGCAAGATCGCTAAGGAAGCTAAGGACACGGTTCAGGAATGTGTTTCTGAGTTCATCAGTTTTGTCACAACCGAGTAAGTTTCTGTACTCGAATCCTTGCCCTTGTTTAGGGTAACTGCTCCGATTACTTGTTAGCAGAATCGTTTATTTTTCGCTGTGTACTAGGAAATCATTCTTGAACTGGCAATTTCCATTTATCTGTATCTTGTTATGCATTGCCTGTTTGTATGCATAAGCTAATCTTGCTGAATAAGTGGATCACTTTGTGTTGACAATAGTTGGACTCTAGGCGTATTTTCAAAGTCGGTTTTGTGCTATTCGTGTGGTCGAGTTATCTGGGTGTCCATATCACTTCATCTTGCTTCCAGTTGTGTACTCTGAACACAGGTATGGCTAAGAGCTTTGCTTTGCAGGGCTAGTGATAAATGCCAGAAAGAGAAGCGGAAGACGATTAATGGGGATGATCTATTGTGGGCAATAGCAACATTGGGATTCGAGAACTATATCGAGCCTCTGAGGATATACTTGACTCGATACAGAGAGGTGAAGCATCGTATCTGGAAGTATCTCTATATTCTGCTTTTCATCTGCTCTCTCTGTCGGTTTAACATCTCAAAGAGTAGCAAATTATCATTCTGACTGTTCTTTATTTTGTGGAAATTGTTGTGTTTTGATGGGATGGACCTCGCTGTTAGTTGGAGGTAATCAATGGAATAGTTTGCTTTTTTCGGAACATAATTCTCTGTTTGCTTTAGTTAGAGTTATACTTCTGGCACATGTGCAAGACCTCAATCTTGTCTAAAACATTGAACTTGCTCAGAGTGAGACAAAAGTATCCACAACAAGAGGTGGGGATGGAACTAGAAGTGATGCAACCGGGTTTCCTCTCGTCCCAAATGCTCAAGTATCCTCTTCTTGTTTCTGAATTCGAATTAACTTCTGCATTATGCCTTCGTCTATGTCTGCTCATTCTCTTGCCTTCTTCCTACTTGAACAGATGACTCAGTTTCCCCTTCAAGGATCTGTGAACTATGCAAACCACCAAGTAAATCTCTCTCTCTCTTAACAAACGTACACACACACCTAGGCAAACCACCATGCTTGTTTCATGGCATATCTCTGTTATGGTATGTTGTAGCTATTTGGCTGACTGGATCGACAACTTGTTTATACATTGTGACACGGTACTGAAACCGTTTTGTCTTGTATTCGGCTGAATTCACAAGATCCACGCATAATACCGGGAAAATCGTGTTGCCCCTTCAGTGTCCTTTCGATATGTTCTCTTGCCCCGGATCAGCACTTTGATGCTCTAAACATGGAACTTACTGATTTTTGTTTGGATTTGAAAGGGTATGGAGCTGTGAACTGTCCTAATGATAAGCCGAGTAAATGGTAATGTTGTAATGAATGATGACAGATTCTGGTTTCACTGAATTGAATTCTGCAGGGACAGGGACACAGTTTGGTGTTCCAATCCATGCAAGAACATGGGAACGAAGAAAGGCAGTTTTAGCTTTTGATGGCAAATGAAATGAAATCCACTTTTGCAAGGGGGAAGTTATTTATATGCTTTTATATGTAAATATATATATATATATATATATATTATATACACATGCAGGATCATATTTTTGCTATTAGCTATGAAGAATAGATACAGTATCTGTCATTTATTATTTGCATGATTGAAAGCACCTATTTTATGTTTTGCCAAAGAAAAAACCGTCTATGTTATGTTGTTATGTTTGCACCAACTAAATGTTCGGGATGATAAACTGAACCCGAGCGAATCTAATGCCCCTTTTCGGTTGTTAAAACCGGTTTACTAAACCGATGTAACCCAAAACAGGACCGATTTGGCGAATTCAAGATTGTTGTTATATTGTTGTTATTTCTAGGATGACTTATTTGGTTAATAAGCGAATTATCAAATGTAAATTATATAAAAATCGAGTGGTTATGATTTGAATCGAATTGAATGAAAAAAATAAGAAAAATTGAAAAGACCAAAAATATTTCAAAACCGAAATAAATCCAAATTGAATACAATCGAATAGAAAACCAATTTAAATACAAAAACCGAGCTGTTATATTTTTTAAAACACTGGAATAGTTAAACCAAATCCAAATTGAAACCCGAGCAAGCCATGCCTAACAATTTCTTTTAAATCATAATGGTAAGCAGATAACAATCTGGTAAATCAGAATCAAATTCAAACAACAAGTTTCTCAAATAGCTCAGGCAATGAAAAGCTTGTCCGGTTAAGGACGGTTATCAAAATTGCTCGAGCAAGCCTTTCTATTTGTGTAACCAAACATACTTTCCTCAGTTTTGAAGTTGAAGAATAAAAAGCAGGAACAGAACTTCTCATCAAAAACTAAAAAAAAGTCGGTAGAAGAACAAAAAAATCGGGTTTCCAAGCAACTTTAAGACCTCGGCTTCTCTTTCTTTTCCTTGAAGAGGGCCAAGAGAGAGACACCAGAGACTTTCACCACCTTGAACCTGACTCCGGGAATATCTCCCACTGCGTGACCCTTACGCCCAAATCCCGCAATCAAAACCTCGTCCTGAAACACAGCCCGAAAGAACGGTCAGCAAAGCCACTTACAATGAATGAGCAAGAACCCTTGGTGGGTATAAAGTCGAGCTTTTTATCGACTCACATTTTCTTCAATGTAGTTCAAACAACCGTCATTGGGGACGAAAGCAGCGATCTTCTTCCCATTCTTGATCAGCTGAACCCTAGCACACTTACGGATAGCAGAGTTCGGCTGCTTAGCTTCAATACCGCTGCATAGTTCACATGACCCATTAGTCGAGTTCCAGTACGAGACCCAAGAACCAATGCATCTAAACTCGAAAGAGGAGGAGAAGCCTTACATCTTCTCAAGGACGATTCCTTTGGCGTGTGAAGACCCAGCAAAAGGTTTCTTCCACTCGTTTCCGAGATGAGATTTCTTGTACGACTTGTCGGCCCACCTTTGTCTTCTGCGGTGGTTCCGCAGCTTGCGTGCAGCTCCCATACCGCGCGTCTTCCTGAAGATATTGATCGTCAAAAAAAAACAAATCAGATTCCTCAAATTCCGCATACAGAAATTCATATACTTAAAGCCACATAGAAATCATCAGCATCTCCACTAGTTTCATTCAAGCTAAAGCAAATAACCTCTCTTTACCTCGTTACCTGCATCTTCCATACAGATACAAAACAGACAGGACATCCTAGACATTTTGTAGTCAAGCGAAACACCAATGAGAACCCAGACAAAAACACAAATCACCTCTCCGAAGTGGCGACATAATACTTCCGAAACGATGAACAAGCCGCAAAATCCTAAATTTTGGAACCTTTGAGAATTGGATTCATATATATAATTCTACTAACTGAGGATTCGAATCAAGCACACGCGCTATACCCAACAGATATCTGATGCGAATCGATACGATAAGCAAATTTCTCGGAGCAATTCGAATTCACACAGAAGGAATCTAATGATCTTACTCACCCCATTTTGAATTATTCTGCTCGGTACGGTCCTGGGACTAATCCGCAGTTAATCTTCTGGGTAGGATTCGGCGACTTGGAGATGAAGACTAGGGTTTCTGGATTTAGGAATTTATAGTGAGTACTATTTATTGTCAGAAGTACCCCTCTATTATGAGTTAATTACAAAATTGCCATAACGTTGATTCCAGTTAACACAGGTAACACCGGATTTCAAGTGTATCTGTTCCGACCAAAATTTTTAACATCTGTGCTTAATTTACTAACTTTGAGGTTGAATAAAGAAAAATATTATCGAAATTACTAAATTCTATTTTCAGTATTATAGAATTTTGAAATAAAAAATAATTAGATATAATTTTTTTTTTGCATTTATAATAACTTTATATTATAATTCCTGTTGGGCATATCTTATGTTATCGTTTTTAGAAAAGTAATATTAACATTTCAAAATCCAATGTAGATTTGTACTCCCTCCTTTTAGTTTAAATGACGTTTTGGAGTCATTTTTTTTAAATAAATGACGTTTTGATATTTTCTAATGTATTTTTTGATACTTTTTTTAAAATTATCTTTCATTAATAATAGTTAATTACAATATTGTACGAGAGAAAAAACAAAGACATCATAATTAAAAAGGGATATTTTAGATAAAATTTTATTTTTTTTAATATGCGTGTTGAAAGTTAAAACGTCAAATAAAGCTAAACAGGGAGTATATTTTTTTTAGCTATTTCAGTAATAAAAGGCATTAAATCATTTATTAAAATTGATAAAATCTACAAAGGAACATCACCAACAATTCCTACTCCGAAGTCTCTAAAATCTATTTGGATTTCGTTCCTTTTATTTTCTTTCTCATTATTATTAGATTTGACATTTTTAGGAAGTTTTAGTTCAAATTTGTTTATGATTCACTTTCTAATTATATTTGATTTTTTATTTAAAAAATAATGCATCTTCTAAACAAAAATTATGTTTTATACCATTTTTCCATTATTTTTACATTCCATTAATTTAATTTTGAAAATATAATCAATGTTTTTAAAATTTTAGTTCTACCCAAGATGTCCGAACTTAATTCGAATTCAAATATTCGCGGATACCTTCAAAAACTCGCGATGAGTAATTTTTTCGAATATTTTTTTTTTGGTAAAAGGTATGTATTTGTATTCTTTCCCAACATTACATTACAAAATTGTTGGAAAAGTCACCATCTCCAAAATAAATTTTGCTGTCTAAATCTACTCCAGATTTGTACAACAATCATAATCCAAAAGAGAAAGTGCATAAAAAAAATTCACAAAATTAACTCCGAGAATTATCCAAACCATTGTGATGTTATGTCTCCCGCCAAGTCTGACCGCGTCAACCGAAACGTCGACGCAATACGCCCAATAGTCTTGCCCATCTTCTTGAAAATAGCCCTGTGCAATCGGACATTACGTTCTCGCCAAACGTAGTAAATGGTTAGCTGCCACGCCAACAGAACTATCAACTTTTCGTTGGCATATGCCCAAGTTTGGTTCAACCATTCCACCATGCGCAGCCAATCCGTCGATGAAGTGCCAAGTTTTTTAAGCTCATACAAACTTTGCGCCATAGCTCTCTCGAGTAAGGACATAGGAAGAACAAATGATTTCGGTTTTCATCTTCTAAGTTGCAGGGAAGGCATTCCCCACCCGATTAATCTCTCTTTCGTTGGATTGCGGTTAAGCATGAATGCCCAAGTCGTGAAAGCAAACTTTCGGAATGTGACCTTTGAACCAAACTAAATGATACCATTGGACGCATGTATGGCATTCAGGATAGCCAGCCAAATATTTTTAGTAGAGAACTTAACCAAACGCTTACCATTTACTACCCAGACGTGTGAATAAGTTCTCGTTGGGTCAATGGTTGTTTGAAGGACATGACTAATCATCTCCACCTGGAGCTCCGAACGAGGGTTAGGGATAGTCCAACGCTCGCCCGTATAGATAGATGAAACACGAGCAAGTTTTGGAATCCCCAAATCTGATGGTCCAGAGTTCCCAATAACATCTAAGAATCTACCCATCGCGCTCCAGTGGTCCAACCAAAAGTATGTCTCATTACCGTTACCAACCTCCGTCCGTGCAAAAGGCTTAGCAATGTGTCTAATTTTCGAATACTTGGCATTAGAATATCCAAACCTTTTGAATTCAGAGTACAATAATAAATTTCCTACCCCTTACGATTCGGATTCACATTTATTTACCCAATCAGTGCCCATCCCTAAACACCGATGGGGGGAAAAATTGATATTTACTGTACCCAAGAGCATTGAAAAAAACGAGATAGTAAAACATTCAGCAGTTAAAACGTAAAAAACTTGAAAGGAACGAACTTATTGCTCACAACAAATCCAACACAAACAACTCTTACTACAAGAACATGATGAGGCCTTCTCATAATGTTGTTGTCCGAATCTACTATGGTGCGATAATCTTGTCACGCGAATCAAGAATTTACGATATAGATTGATGGACGAACATTCACATCGATCAAATGATTCGGTGGATGAACGTCCACGCCAGAATGTCTAAAGAGATGGAGAAATCCAGATTTTGCCGGGAAAAAACGGAAATTTTCAAGGCTGGTAGACATCGGGAAGGCGAAGACCTACGCTGGCTGCAGATTTCCCGATCACCCGTTTCATTTCTTCCGCCCTATCGATTGCAATGTTGTATGAGAATAGCAACTCCTGCACAACCATTGAATCAAAGTTTCATCTTTACTTTGTACAGCAACATGAAGAATGTAAAAGAGAAATGATGAGATGAGCTCAGCCCATGGATTTGGTTAAACCAGGATTCAAGACAATGCCCACGAGATACCAGAATAGGATAAATAGGGAACATGGTGAATGATGAAACCACAAAAGAAAACAAGGACTCGGTTTTGTATCGACAAAAGAATATTAGGGATCTCACCATGTGATGGTGAACGCTGCTAAGAAGAAAAGTGTAATCGCGGGCAAGTTTCATCTTCTGTCGGATCAAGTCTAGGTCTTTAGAATTTGCATTCTTCCGAAACTCCTGCTTTATGAAGTCTGTGAAATGAGCCTTGTGATCTTCCTTACCGATGTTCTTCGCCACCGATTTGAGAAGGTCTCGGTAAACTCTAGCAACTTGAACCCCTTTGCTACTCATTCTTCTTCACCTAAAATTCCAATACCATAAGATAATAGGTTTGTTTTTTCTAATCATCAAAGAGCAAATTGCTTAAACCTAACCATCGAAGCCCGAAAACTCAAAAGATCAAACTCCAAACTTCTGTAAAAAGCCGAAAATAAGATTAAACGGCGCCTCTTGACACCTGCAGGATCCGAACCATGATTCCGCAGTTTGTACGTTAGCGTTCAGCAACTATCCTGAATCATAGACCCAACACCCCTAATCTCAACTACAAAACCTAGAATCCTAAAAAGCTTGAAACTTTATCAGCATCTGATTCATCTTTTGCTACATTAGTGCTCCGAGAATACATCGGTGTTTCTATTTGAGAATTTTCGTCGAACACCTTAAGAGCAATACACAACATCATCGACCAGAGGCAATAATTCAGAACAGAAACAAGCTCCGACTCAAACAACCTAAACCCAAATGAATCAATGAAAAATTACGCCTTTGTCCCAACAATTTCAAACACCTTTTATGGTGTTAGTCGAAAAAAACAGGACGAATTCCACACCCGCGTCGTCGTCACGGCCAAAACAACTGTCCATTGGAAAACTAACTTGGTCTATTGAGAACATGGAACCACGGAGGTCAAATCGCAGGGCATAACCAACCGAATCTGGCCGGATTTTGCTCGTACCCGACGAAGAAAAGAAGAAGATAAGGAAGAAATCGAAGAAACTTACGGTAGAACGAAGCCGGAGACGGCAGCGCGTGGCGGAGAAACCGGCGGTGACCTTACAGGAAGAGAGAGATTGTATACGAAGACGAAGCACAGTGACAACAAAAATTGTTCCCAAACGTTTTGCCCTTAAAAAAACTTTTCTTTTCTAAATAAAAAAAAAATCAAGAACTTTTGCAAACATTAGAAATTTAGAAAACACAGCAACATTTTTTTTAATAAAATAAGAATTTCATGATTTGGTTAAAAAATCCTAAATACACATTAAATTAGTTGAATCCACACGGAATTTGGTAAAAAAAAAAACCCTAAATACATATTAAATTCAGTAACTTAGCAGATAAATAGTCCTAAACATACGGAACTGGTTCAAAAGAATCACAAATATTGAAATTAATTATGATTTGAGGGCTGTATCTATATGCTCTAATTATAGCCATTTTGTATTTCTTTTTGTTAAAAATTGAACAGAAGAGACATTAATAAGGATTCCATGCAATAAAAATGGAGATCTCCATTGTCAACGACAGTAAGATATAGATACAGTGGTGAAGCAGACAAGAAAACCCTTTCTGTTCCTCGAAAGAATCGGTCGCTGTTTTTCTTAGACGAGCAGCATCCAGTAATCGAACAAGGATTCAGCCATGGACCCGACGTCTGTATCGGCGTGAGTTTTGAGAGACTGCATCCTTGATTTGGCGTCGGTGGCTAGAAGAAGATCACGAGCCACTCTCCGAGGAACCAGGAAGAGCCCTTTCAATGTCACGACGCATCTCCTGGAGTCCTCTGCGGCGAGAAAGTTACGGCCTTTCACTGCATCGTGGGCCTTTTTCAAGATCTCGTATACTTCTTGATATTCTGGTATTGAGGCCTTCTTCTGGGTCTGAACTTCGGGAGTGGAGCAAGAACCAATCGGCGTCTTCTTCTGGTTGTTGTTACCAGATGGTGATGCTTTCTTGATCGTACCACCAGCAGAATCTTTGTCGTTCCTCCGAGATTCTGTTCTTCCGATGGACGTCTTCTTCTTCTCCTTCTTGGGGGTGCTCTCCGATGATGAAGAACCCGAGACGGGATCTTTCTGGTTACCAGAGAGGAGGTTCCTCCAATGCTGAAGAACAGATCTCGCCTCAGAGCTGATCTTAGGGTTTCGGTTCTTGGCAAGATACTGGAGAGGGCGAAGGTTGTCGGGTATGGAGATAACACGATGATCCAGAGGGAGAGAGTTGATACGTCTGAGAACGTGGACGCATCTCAAGGCCTCTCGAGAGACGGTGTAATCCCCTTTGTCACCTGCGACATGAGCGGCCTTGAGAGCGTCGCTGGTCAGCTTTTCAAGATCCGACAACCTCTGTGGCTCTCCCCTCTTGTCCTTCCGAATTGGCGGCGGCATGTCATCGATCTCGGGCATCGTGAAGGGAAGCACAGATCGATGCAGAAGGGAAGAGAAGAAGAGCAAGATTTTGTCCAAGGAAGTGAACTGACACATATGCAGTATATACAGAAGAACAAGGAGTTTATAAATACAAGAAGGGATTATGATTTTCAAATTCTTGAAATTAAAATGGAAAAAATCTGAAAAATGGTAACAACGGATGAGTCGTTTCCTTTTTTATGTTTCTAACTTTTTTTTTTAAAAGACGGAACTTTTCCTTGGGGATTCGGAGTTCCATTATGACTTGGGTGCCAAGAAACCAAACATGAACGTGTATATATATGTATATATATATATATGCCGAGATGTGTATACAGTTCCTTGAATTATAAAACTTTGTGAGTATAACAGTTAAAGTAATTTGGTAATTACTTGATTAATTGTTAAAGTAATTTGCAAAGCACAAATTAATTAACAATTTCCTCTCGAGTTGCCTCTAATTCAATTTTTTTTTTTAACGTTCCATGATCTTTGATTAATTTTGCCAGCACATGAGGAGCGTTACACTTGGTCCAATTAGAGAATTTTATTTCATCATTGGAATGATGGGTCAAAAGACATGAAATTACATGATGATTAAAAATTATATACAAATCGTGAAAAAATAAATATAAAAAATGATATTCAAATCATGGGCCTTTGTTTGGACTGTGAGAAATTTCTTTCGTCCACAGAAAATTAGAAAAAGAAAAATTCATTTTGAAAATTCTATCAAACAGTTCGAGAATCTTGCCGGTCAATCTCAGCACCAAGTCTGAGAAATCTCATTTGGATCTGATATTTTTTTTAAAAAGAAAAACAAAATTTTTCATAGGTTTCGGTAAATTAGAGATTTCGGTTATCGGTTGGTTAAGGGTTATCCGACCAATCCCATCTTCTCCTCTGTGTCGCCGACGCCATCTTCTCTCTCTCTCTCCGCCAGATTTAATAATTGATCACTCTCCGAATTCGTGAGAACAGAGTTCAGATTTCAGGTCAATAAATTCTGGATTTTTACATCCGGCAGATTTACGAAGATTCTGGGCTTGTCAAGGACCATCTCACCCTCTCCAGCAGAAGCATACGGAGAGATTCTCGGGTTTTCTCGGAACAGATGAACAGAGATTGATTTTCTCGAGAAACGAACAAACCCGGAACGAAACAGGCTCTGAGAATGCCCCTACTCCGGCGGAGAAAGCCATCGACCGCATCTGACGACAAAGATAAGAACGAGGAGCCGGAATCGAAGGATGTTGTGGAGGATTCCCAGCAAAAGCCTCACGAGTCTTCGAAAACCCACAAACGCGCAGGTTCTGGAAGCCAAAAGGTGAGATGGTCGTGTGTCGATTCGTGCTGTTGGTTCATCGGTTGTGTTTGTGCGACATGGTGGTTTCTATTGTTCCTATACAACGCAATGCCCGCGAGCTTTCCTCAGTACGTAACAGAGGCAATCACGGGTCCGTTGCCTGACCCACCTGGTGTGAAGCTCAGGAAAGAAGGTTTAATGGCGAAACACCCCGTCGTGTTCGTCCCTGGGATTGTCACTGGTGGGCTTGAGCTTTGGGAAGGCAAACATTGTGCCGATGGATTGTTCAGGAAGCGTTTGTGGGGTGGGACTTTTGGTGAGGTGTACAAAAGGTCAGTTCTTTTTTTTTTCTTTCTTCTTTGTTGGGATCTGATGAGATTAAAGTCTTGAAGATGGCTAAGAACTTCTGTTCTGTATGTATGTGATTGTTATGTTAGTTGTTTTTGGATAGTTGCTAAATTTGGGTTGAAGCTGCATATGCAAGGAAACGAAAAGTTTATTTGCTGATTCTGGAACTGTTTTTGATGTTGCTGAATCTCGAATGTGTTACTTCATGCGGGGAAAGTTGGATGGGGTGATTAAAAGATGCCTTCTTGGTTACTTGTTGTTCCTTTTCTTGGTATAGACACAGAGAGAAGTTTTCGAGTGAAATAGTTTCCTCTGGATCTATAAAGAAGAGAGATTATTGAGTGTGGAAAGTGTTTAAAGGTGTTAGAAGGGATGGGTTCTTCTACGGCACAGATTTTTCTCAATTGTTTCTGAGAGCTTGTGATGAGATTGATGTTCATGGGTGTTTCACTTTGGAAGATTAATCTGCTTTTTAAGATTTGTGAGAGACCTGTACTTGATTACGTGGAGCTGTCATAGGGATAGAGCAGTTGTTTTCGCCCTTACCGATTTTCGTCTGAGATGAACTGTATATGCATTGTTGTATTTGTTATATCTTTCTCCACGGTGATTTGGCCATTGATCAAGCATATTTGGCATAAAGTCATGATATCTGTTCCATCATTTGGTAGATTAAAGATGGGTCGGTTTTATTTTTCATTAGTACTATCTCAATAATTCGGGATTAAGGCGATGTTGATGTTGATGTACTATGTTTCTTTGTTGATGATCCAGGCCTCTGTGCTGGGTGGAACACATGTCTTTGGATAATGAAACTGGGCTGGATCCTTCTGGTATTAGGGTCAGACCTGTTTCAGGGCTCGTGGCTGCCGATTACTTTGCTCCAGGCTACTTCGTCTGGGCAGTGCTGATCGCTAACTTGGCTCATATCGGATACGAAGAGAAGAACATGTACATGGCTGCTTATGACTGGAGACTTTCCTTTCAGAACACTGAGGTTCTTTTCCATAGAACTACACAGATTTCTGATTACATTTCAAGTTTATTTTCCATCAAAACACAATACAAATATGTTTCCCTTTCAATTATCAGGTGCGTGACCAGACACTCAGCCGTATTAAAAGTAACATAGAGTTGATGGTTGCTACCAATGGTGGGAGAAAAGCAGTTATAGTTCCACATTCCATGGGGGTATTGTATTTTCTACATTTCATGAAATGGGTTGAAGCACCGGCTCCTATGGGTGGTGGGGGTGGTCCGGACTGGTGTGCAAAGCATATAAAAGCAGTGATGAACATTGGTGGACCGTTTCTCGGTGTTCCAAAAGCTGTTGCAGGGCTTTTCTCTGCTGAAGCAAAGGATGTTGCAGTTGCCAGGTATTTGAATAGATTGATGTTGGTCTTGACAACCTTTAATCTTGATTCAACAGGTTGTCTTTCCTAATCTGACGGGGGGGAAGCTACTTGATTTCGCTTTCAATATCTGTTCAATATTCTCTCTTGTCAAAATACGGCTGATTGTTTGCATCCGGTACTGGTAATGACTTGATTGTGAGGTGGGTATTTTTTATGGGGTTTGGATAGAAAATCGATTTCCTGGGAGAGTTGAATGTGTTTTAGGTTAGATTGCTGCTGTTAGCTACTAGTATCTTGTTCTGTTTCTTTTGGTTCTTATTTCTGTTCACTGTATGCTAGTTGTGCTCCTCTGCTTCTGATTTCGGTTTGTGCTTTGTCGGGTTTCACTGTAAGAACTTTAGGTGACTTGGGGAAGGGTAAATTTCTTACTGGAAGTAACATTTATCGTCATTTTCGAGCTAGGACTTATTATATCGCCTTTTGAGAGTGTTCTTTTTAAATATTTGGAAGTTGGTACTTCTTCCCCTTTTCTTTACAGATTTGTACTTGTTTCTTTTTCCATTCCATGTATACATGCACATGTCGGTGTCATTACTTTGTTGTGAATATGATGACAAATTCTTTTCTTGGTTTGGTCACATTATTTTGTGAATCTGTTCCTCTCATTGTATGCAGGGCACTTGCACCAGGCTTCTTAGATAACGACATATTCCGCCTTCAGACGTTGGAGCATGTAATGAGAATGACACGCACATGGGACTCGACTATGTCCATGGTACCAAAGGGAGGAGACACGATATGGGGCGCTTTTGACTGGGCACCCGAGAAAGGCTATACATTTCGCGGGAAAAAGCAAAAGGGCAACGAGACTCGAGCTGCAAATGGTAAAGATGGTGACAAGACAAAGTATGTTAACTACGGAAGGGTAATATCATTCGGTAAAGAAGTGGCAGAGGCACCATCATCTGAGATTCAGAAGCTTGATTTCAGGGTAAGCCGACGAAACTTGGTATAATCATATTTTGGTGTTCGTCCATCAGATGCAAAACATCATTGTATGGTTAACGTATGTCTTTCAACTGTTTTGTTTTCTGGTAGGGTGCGGTGAAAGGACAGAGTATAGCTAACAACACATGTCGGGACGTGTGGACAGAGTACCATGATATGGGAATTGGAGGGATCAAAGCCATTGCTGAGTATAAGGTCTATACTGCAGATTCAGTCATAGATTTGCTTAATTTTGTTGCCCCGAAGATGATGGCTCGGGGTGCCGCTCACTTCTCTTATGGCATTGCTGATGATTTGGATGATCCAAAGTACTCACATTACAAGTACTGGTCGAATCCATTGGAGACAAAGTAAGTGATTCGTCTCATGTGTGTTCGTTCCTTTTCTGCTACATTTACGAGTTCTTGGATATGGTTTTCGGCTCAAGAAGACCCGTAAATTCTTATTCCTGTTGATTTAGATGAATCTTTAAGATTCTCTGTGGTGATACTTTCTCTGTGCCATGCGTAAATCTCGCTTTGTTATCAAGACTCTTACCCGAGCTTGCTGCCCTTTTGAAGGCTGTAATGTTGACTCTTTCGCTGTTCAGATTACCCGATGCACCAGAGATGGAGATATTCTCCTTGTACGGAGTTGGGATATTGACGGAAAGAGCATACGTCTACAAGGTTAACCAATCTCCCGACAGCTGCATCCCCTTTCAGATCGACACATCAGCACACGAAGAGGAGGAGGAAAGCTGTCTGAAAGCGGGGGTTTACCACGTGGATGGGGACGAGACAGTACCTGTCCTAAGCGCGGGTTTCATGTGCGCAAAGGCATGGCGAGGAAAGACGAGGTTCAACCCTTCGGGGATCAAGACTCATATCCGAGAATACGACCACTCTCCCCCGGCTAATCTCCTCGAGGGACGAGGCACTCAGAGCGGCGCCCACGTCGATATCATGGGGAACTTTGCTCTGATCGAAGATATCATGAGGGTTGCGGCTGGAGGCAGCGGTTCTGACCTCGGAGGCGACCAGGTTCACTCCGATATCTTCCGATGGTCCGAACGTATCGACCTCGAGCTGTGAAATCCGGTGCTGGAGACGAAAACACCGAGGCGTTGCAGTGTAACGTTTTGGATCGTATTACCTGATTATGGTTTCTGGATTTGTGTTTTGTTGGTCCGTCGAAGACGCAGTTTCATGTCATGATTCTGATGTAAATTTATGTACATTTCTATTTTGCGATGAACTCATAAACTAAGCTTGGGAAGCTTTTCTTTGTACTCCATGATGATGTTCTTCGGAAACATTACATGGATCAATTCTCTTCTATATTTATATTTTGAGAAAATCCCAAAAAAATATCTAAACTTTTTAATTTTCACAAAATAAAACCTAAATTTTATTTTTTATCAAATAAAATCTCGATTTTTTTTTTCAGTCAAAAAAATAAATCCGAATTTTATAATCTCTATCATTTTTAAATTTATTATTCACGCTGCGTTCCGACATATTACGTGGTAAATCAATACTTTGTTCATATTTGACACGTCATCATCCATACGTCATGATATCGAAATGTCACGTCACTAACAATAAGTTTAAAAAATATAAAGATTATAAAGTTCGGGTATTTTTTTACTATGCGTTACGATATATTACGTGGCAAATCAACACTTTGTTAATATTTGACACGTCATCATCCATACGTCATAATATCGAAATGTCACGTCAATAATAAGTTTAAAAACGATAAAGATTATAAAATTCGGGTATTTTTTTACTAAAAAATAAAATTGAGATTTTATTTGATAACAAAATTGGGTTTTATGTTGTTAAAATTGAGAAATTCAGGTATCGTTTTGTGCTTTTCTCTTATCTTTTTGTTGTAGAAATCATTTTTTACAATAACATATTTTTTTTAATATTTGTATGGGTTTTTAGGATATATTGCAATTCAAATGCGTAGCAAATTTTCGAAAAAATTTCGACATTGAAAGAGCAAACGATTCATTATTAATAGAGTGGATGGAACTAACCAATTAAATCCTAACATATTTTAAAATTAGGATGTAAATGGGTTTGTAACTTATTCTTCTGAATTGAGTTTAGAAAATTTAGGTAGGAAAAAAATAGGTAATTCGCTATGAGCCGAACTCATGGCGAGCCAGTTTGGAAACCCACGAGCTTATACGAGCAAGAAAAAAATATTTTTGTTTAATTTTTAATAGTTTTAATATTTTATGTATTAAAATTGTGTTTCTAATAAATATTTGACTAATTTTTTATTGTATTTATAATATTTTTAAATAGTTTTTTAATATTTAAATTTTAGTTTTCAGTTATTTATTTAACTCATTTAGTTGGTGACTTAAGATGAGTTGGGTTGAATCAAATATTTGGTTCATCAATATCCACCTCACCCCGTCAAGGAATTTTTCTCATTTTCTTATTTTCTTTAGTGTGTATATATGTATGCGTGTATGTATGTATGGGGAAGATTTGGAATTTTTTTTTTTGATGAAAAATATTTGGAAATTTTATTACGGAGAGACTATTTCCTAATTAATTGGCCCATTTGATATTGATAATGGTAAAAAAGTTACTTTGTATTAATCAGGGAAATAACCGTGGTAGGAAATATGCAATGTTTTGTTTTTTTATTTGCGTGTGGTAATAGGGAGAAAATCTTGGTTGGACAAAAAATTATCCCATTCTGATCTCCAAGCAAAACAGAAGTTTTGTTTATAAAAAAGTTAACTTTTAGTTGAAATTTATTTTGCGTAAAAAATATAAATCTACTGAATAGGTAAATATTTTTATTTTTGATATAAAATTTAGGTACGAATTTATACCTTTTTCTAGTAAAATCAGAGCTTTTTTTTTTTGAATATTTGGGATCAAATTGATACATCATTATTTCATAATCATATATATTAAATTTATGTTGTAATAAAAATTCTACTTTAGCTGCACTCAGAGAATGCAATGCACACTTTAAGAATTGCATCTAGAAAATTTTTAAAATCACCCATTATAATAGTAATCTCTATTACATTTTTTTAGAGGATATTAATCACAAACTCAATGGTTGTTTCAAATTTCTAATGCACATTTTTCAATATTTTTCTAATAAACAAACGTTATCCAAAAATCTTCATTTTACTATTTTGATTTCAAACTATAATCTGACCGCATATCGTATTCAGTTAAATTTATTTATATATCACACCAATCATTTTATAAAACCATTATAAATTCAATGTTATAATCAGTATGATTACGAGGTGAATATAATATTATTTTAATCAAATAATCACATCCGGAAAAATATGTATTGATTGGAGTCAAAATAAGAATCTGAAAATATTTTTGATATATCCACGTCTAATATACATTTAACCAAATTCTTATATTCCTTTCGGGAAATTTGTTTATTTCTAATGAAAGATAGAAAACAATTAAGTTACATTGATTTTGTTCATCAAAAACAGAAAGTATTAAAGTTTATTCTACCGAATCTGAGAGTATTTAAGTACATAGTTATCCCCAGAGGTGCATATTTAGAAAAATGAAATACCGCTTGCGGAGGAACTCCTCCTTACGGTGCACCTAACACAGCTGATTATGTCACTCAAGTTCAAAACTGGACAAGGATATATAATGACCAGTTCAAACGCGACACGTATCTGCGTTTCAATGGAAGTTTAGGTATGATTCTCTACTACTAGGCATATTGTTTTAACCTACGCCAATTACTTGAACGGTTAAGATTTTCATAATGTAATCCTGTGAACTCTTCTCTACCGTCGGATTTGTACTTGTCCACGTGGAGAGTAATGGTGGGCATGTAAAGGAGAGTTTACCTGCTCTACCACACACAGAAAATATTCTCTCACTTTCAAAGAAAAAAAAATATTTATGAAAAAAGAAAACGAAACACACAGTGAGTGAGTGAGAGGAAAAAAAAACTATCATTTCTTTCAAAAAAAAAAAAAGCTTACTCGTCGCCGGCGAAGGAATCATACGAATCGCCGGAAAAAACGCCGGCGACGACATCATTGGTAACACCTTTTCTTGAGAATTTTCTTGCTCAACATGTGCGCATAAGCAATTAATCTTGCCTCTACGTTTATTAAAGATCCACGTATGTGTTTTGTATAAAATCATTTTCAATTTTATTGCGGTTTCTATTGCTTTATTTATTTTTATATATAATTGGTTTTTTTTTTCACGCTAAACTATTTTTTTTTTGTGCAGATTGTGTAAGAAAGTGTTGATATCGTTGGCAGACTTGGCGTTCGTAACAACAAAGAAGACACCGATGGCATATCAGGTATTAATTTCGGAGTTCATTTAAATATGCAATATAATTTCTTTTAAGAACTCTTAATACTATTAGGAATATAAAGATAATATATGAATAAATAATTTTAACACAATTTATATAAATTCAAATTTTAGGATAATGTGAACTCTATGTAATTCTCTATTTTTTTTCATCGAAAATTCATACATGATAATATGTGTGATATTGAACGATTTTTAATTTTAAAACGGTTATAAACCATGGTTGGGATCGTCTATATACTTGGTCATTGAAAAGAAAAGGTGGGAATGGAAAGACGGTTGGAAATTTAAATCTTCAAAACGGTACATTCAACTTCAAGGTGGAGTTACCTCATACCCAAGTTTGACCTTCTCGCCCACGATCTGTTGGGTGAAAATTTAAATCTTCGAAATATATTACCGTTGAGATCGGTTATACGACAAAAACATACCGATTATTGGTGAAATATACATATTTATCAAATTTTTTGAATCATTTTGGACTAACTAAAAAATCAAACAGAAACAATTTGGTTATTTTACATTTCCATTGGAGTCTCATCTTATTTTCCACATTTAACCCATCAACGTTTTATTTTTACCTTCTTTGATGGAAAACATGCATGTTAAAGAAATTTACAAAAATGGCATCACAAAAGAGTTGAAGAAAAAACATGCATGCTACGAAATTTCAAGAACAGATATATGGGTAGGGAGGGATTCATAGGCCACTGTACTGAAATTAGTCTTAATAAATAAATAAAAATAATTCATATAAAATTTAAAATTAATTTTAGGTATATTATTTTTTGGATGGATATAAAATATTAACGTTCCACACTAGTTAGACTATGCTGTGTTGTACACCAAGTGCCAATATAGAAAGTCATATATATATACACACACACATATATAGTAGACATGGAACATATATAGTTGGGCTTCATGAGTTTTCTTCTATATTTTCAACTTAGATTTTTTTTTTTGGAATTGTTTCGAAGTATTTTTACGTATAACTTCTCATTATCCTTCTCCATTTGCTTGCTTAAGTCTTTTCCTCAATAATCCTTACGATTATTTCCTTAAGATTTTACTTCATAAGGATAAATTAGGTTTTTTTTTAAGATCATAACCGGAGGAAACGACAATTCATGCCTGCAATCTATTTGAATTAAGTACTTTGATCTAGAAGTAGGAATTTATTGTCTCATCTCTTCGCTTTCGAATCGATTATTTTTTTGTTTGGTTTCGGGTTTTTTTTGTCATGATTTGTCAAATTTTTTTTTATTAAAAAAATACAAATAGAAACAAAATCGCTATGTTAAAATACATAACTAAACAAACAAATAAAAAAATAATTTTTCGTTTTTTTTATGAAGGGTTTCGAGCTGAATCAATGATCATCTCAACAAGTACTTTTGCAAATAACCAAAATAAAATACATTTTTTATTTGATACATTGGGGAACCCCGTGACTATCTACCCTTATAAACGGAGACGAACTGGCCATCATCCGCGTCTAACAGTCCCCATGGACCTCAGTCTGCGGACATGGCCACCAGGCGCGCCTAACGCTCGGGCCGTAGTTGGACTTAAACGCCTGCGGGTCAAGCGCCTGCGGGTCAAACCCCAAGTCCACGCGCACGAGCCTGCAACACACACGTAGGAGGTAAATCAGCCCATTATGATAGGCTAACAGGCGAGCAGGTCAGAGGAAGGGAGACGGCAGGATTCGAACCCCCCACCTCAAGGAGTTGTCCCCCTGCTCCCAACCAACTGACCTGACCCCGAAGGACAAAATAAAATACAATTTGATTCAATTAGGTTATAGTTTTTTAAATATGAGTTAGAATTGATTTAGTTTATTTTATTTTAGATAGATTAGCCGTCTCAAACGTTTTTGTATCCCTATTTGATTTATAGAAAATTTTTATGAAATTAAATTTCAAATATTATAAATATCTATAATGTTAAAATCATATTTTAAAATAATATAAATGAAAAAAAATAAAACTATCAATTATAATTTCATAATTAATATTTTTCAAAAAAAAAATTGTGATTATTATTAGTCTATTACATCTTTTTTTGAAAATGATGACATTTCTTTATTATAATATTTGAATGTTCATGAAAAATATAAAAAAGACGGATTTTAAAAATTTAAAATTTGGAGCACCACCTCGCAAACCCTTGGCTCTGAAATCTGAAATGACATTTATTGACAGGACTTTCTCTATTTTAGTAATTGATGATATTTTTTCTCTCAATTACTATTTTTTTCTGGCACACTACCAAAGGTTTTTTTTTTTATAGAAAAAAATCTTAACCCTTGAGCTCATGTTGTCATGATAAAAGTAGTCCATTTGTTTGTAAAATAATATTTTCTTTTTTCTATCTTAATTTGATCTTTATTAATATATCTTAGTTTAAAATTTTAATGTTAAATTAAGAGTTTTGGTTTGTATTCTCTTTCTATTAATATATGGGCGCATTTCTATTTATAATATATGCGGGGTTTGGATGAAAATAATTTTTAAAAATAACTGATAGTAGAAAATAAGGAAAATGTGTTAAAAATTATAGAAAATATCTCTAACTTAAAAGCTTTAAAATAAAAAATCGGAAAAGTTATTATTTTAAAATGATAGGATGATATTCCATATTCCATCATTTTGATTTTTTATGTGATAATTTTTTTGTAATATGAAACTGGTTTCATTTTCTCCATAAATATCATTAATTTGTCATCGTCGGATTATATAAATTAACACCGTTAAAACTGGTTTCATTTTGATATAATTAATATATTTATATAGAATTTTTAATTCATATATTTATATCGGATGGCATTCTGCATCTAACTACTTTATTTATTTTATCTAATAATTTTTATTATTATTTTCCTGAATCCGATTTTTTCTTAAATTTCCATGTCAGATTCTATCAATAAAACAGTTAACATCGTAAATACCAGTGGAATTCGATAATTTTGATATATTTAGTGTAGATATAAAGTTTTTTAATTGGTGTATTTATACCAATGTATTTATATATTTTTTTTTGTACTTGTATTTTGTGGCGGTGATGTTGGTAAATACCGATGATGGTTTACTGTCGGTAAAATCGATGAGAGAATTTGAAGAAAGTTACTGTCAGGCAAAATGGCCCCTAAATGCTTTGTTGAATTTCTCTCTGTTTTTTGTACGGAGCCTTCTCTCTCCTCTCGCCGGCGAGTCCTCTCTCCTTCTCCTTTCCGTTTCTTCTTTTTCTTCTTCTTCGTGTGCTTCTCTTTCTCCTGGGCGGCTTTGGAACCTTCCTTATTCTTCTAATCCACCTCCTGAGTTCCTCCATCTTCTGGGTTTTTGGGATTTCGGGTTGAGCTTTTGTCGAGGATCGGATCCGCCGGCGAATTGAGATGACGGCGCGGCGGAGCTGTTCACTGATTTGACCGTCGATATTTCAGTGACGAAGGCTGAATAGTGTGATCTTGGGCTTTAGGGTACAAAACCCAGAAGGCAAAATCGAGACTTTCCATTGCTGTCCGTTCAAAACAAAGCTTGCTCATATTCATAATATAGAAACAAATCGTTTAACAAGTTGCATTAATGTATGTTGTCTTGTTTCCTTGCCTATCTATTCGAGTGTTCATTCATATGACAGCGTGTTTCCTTTTATGCCTTTTATGACATGAAATACTCATGGTTTGGGAGGATCTTTTGTCGATTGATGCTGTGTCTGAATCTGACAGTGGCTTAATTTGGGTACTGGAATCTTGAAGAGTTTCAAGAGCCCATATGCTGATAGCTCAATAATGGCGCCGAAGAGGGGTCATCAATGGCTGACGGATTCGTATAATTCGGAGCTGTTCAGCAACAAGACCCGTGCTGTAGAATGCGCTGATGCTAGGATTGGTAACGGATTTCCTCAAATGTATTTGTCTGCTTGGAACAATTCTCTTGCATCTGGGCAGTCAACTGATCACTTATTTGATCCTGAGGATGTGCATACTGTGAATCTGGATGCTGGAAATTTGAGTCCAGTGGATGGTGAGAGTTTTGAGGGAAGAAAATATCTAGAGGAGCAATATAATAATGCCTTATCATTTGGTTTGCCTCATACTGTTCATGACGGATCCTCGTCTTATAATGTTGGGGGCATTAGAAAGGTGAAAGTGAATCAAGTGAGTGACTTCACCCGAAGCATAGAGGAACCTATGACACAGTTTTATGGCGAGGGAATTCCAAGATCGTTTGATATGGGTTCTTCGTTTAGTAGAACTCAGAACAGTCCCATATCCTCGGGCCAAACTGGCTGTAGTAGTGAAAAGAGCTTAACCTTTGCAGGGCCAATCTTTAGTAAGGAAGGTGAGAGTTTCCCTGAGAATTTCAGTAAAGATGGGATTAGCTTCTTGCCATTGAGCAGCCTTTATGACAACGGAGAAGTAAATGTCTTGCCTCCATGTCAACCATTTGAGAAAGGAGGGGACAACCTTGTACATCAGGGTCAGTCTTTCCAAAAGATGGACAGTAATCTTTTCTCGATGAGTCCTTCATATAACAGGGGACAGGAGAGTTTCATGTCTATTCTCACCTCTTATGGAAAAGCGGCAGAAAATCTTTTCTCATCTGATACATTCTTTCAGAAGGAGGATGGTAATGTGTTATCGATGGGACCGTATCCATATAAGGCAGGAGGAGGGATGGCATTGATGCTTCCTAACCAAGACAGAGCAGACCAAAACAGTGTTCCTATTACTCAACAGGGTGGAAGCCATACCATATCTTTTGGAGGTTTTCAGAATGGAAACGTGCTCGTCTCATCCGGCAGTACTTCCAAAGGTCCCGAGACACAACGAAACGTGCGTGGGATGTTTATTTCTAATCCAAGTGCCGATACCTTGCCTAATATCAAAGAATCAAAGAACGGTAAGAAGGCCACCACTAACACCTTCCCTTCAAATGTTAAGTCGTTGTTGTCAACAGGAATGTTTGATGGGGTTCCTGTTAAGTACTACTCCTGGTCACGCGAGGTTACTTTCTTATCTTATCTATCTTGAAATCAACCCCTTGTCTGCCACTCTTCTCGTGTGCTGATACCTATAGTTTTTGTTTTGGCAGAAAAATCTCCATGGGATTATCAAGGGAACTGGGTACCTGTGTGGTTGCAGTGAGTGCAAGATGGCTAAAGTATGCAAACCGATACAAACTATTTCATATTTCAGTCATTTACAGCCGAATCAATTTGATACCCGGCTCTAGTTTTCTGTTGATCTTTTTTTTTTTATTCCAATTTGTTCTGTCTAGCAGGTTCTTAACGCGTATGAGTTTGAGCGTCATGCCAATTGCAAAACAAAGCACCCGAACAACCACATATACTTTGAGAATGGGAAAACTATTTATGCTGTTGTTCAAGAGCTGAAGAACACTCCTCAGGAGATGTTGTTTGATGCTATCCAAAATGTAACAGGATCCGAGATCAACCATAAGAACTTCAACGCCTGGAAAGGTATAATAATATCGTCGCAGACAGCTTAGAACATGAGATGGAGAACAAAGATTGCAGAACACAGTTTCTCTGCTGTCTGGCTGAAAAGACTGTTCTACTTTGTTTTTGTCTTCAGAGTCATTTCAAGCTGCTAGCCGTGAACTTAAGCGTATCTATGGGGCGGATGGTGTCACTTTGGCATCTTAAGAAGACGAGCCACTTGCTCGCAAGCTTTTCTCTCGTGGTGAGTATATCTATCTACTCCGTAAAGGGCGAGTAGTTGAACTCCTTGATGCAGTGATCTCTCAGTCTGGTGAATTTTGGTTCTCTTTGTGAAGTATCCAAGTTTCTGCAAGGAGTTCAACTTTTAAGATTCAGATAGATTCTTTGAGACTTCTGTTCTGGATTTATGTGCTGATGCTTTCCATTTACTTGCAAACTATCTTTCTGATCTCTAGCAAGCAAAAACACATTTCACATTCTTTTTTTTTTAAGATTTAAGATCAAAATTGCCATCTGAAACTGAATCTTGAGGCTGAGTTGCCTTCTTGATGACAAACTGGTCACTAGTGGGTGCTACTTTGTCAGCTATTGTAGCCATTTGTTCAGCAAGACTTTTGTCATTTCTCTTGATGCCTGGAGTCATGTTTCAGCAGTGGCATTAGGCTTCCATTTTCTTCTTAGATTAAGGCTTTGTGGTCATTGCCTCTGGCCTCACTCTCAGATACATCCTTTCAAGTTGTTTAGTTTCTTGTCTCTTCTCGCCCTTTTCTTCAACAAAGGCGCGACCTCACCCTTCTTGCGATTCACAGGCCCATTGCGGGTACCCGAATCCTCGCTGTACCAAGAATCACGGACTCGAAAATCTCGAATACCCGTCTGCTGTCTGATCAAAATCCTGTTCTTATGGGTCACAGAAAGGATAATGCATATATAAATTTATTAGTTCTCACCAATTTTTACACGTTTCAGCCAAAGATGCTCTGAAATGCGTTTGTTTGAATAGGAAATAAAAAAAAAAATCCGAGAAAAATTATCCATAAACCAAAAGAATTAAAATAAAAAAGGAGCAAGAACCTTTATTGATAAATGCATTATTTAATTATATTCCGAAAGAAAGAAATTGAAAGCCAAAATACATGTGGACCATGCTTCTTTATTTATATGTATAAAAAACATCTTTATCTAATATGAAAAAAATCGCCCCTATATATATTACTACAATTTGTTATTTATTCAATTCTAGTTATTTGTTATTTGATATTGAAAGACCAATGATAAAGTTCGTTTAGCACTACGAGATGTCCTTCATTGACTAATTAATTTAAATAATATCTTAATTTTATTGATTACTAAATTGAAAATAAAAACTAAAATAAAGTGGAAAAATTTGTTATATATTAAGATTGGGGGTCAATTGAAAAATCCGAAAAACTCGAGGGAGTTAACTTTTGTTTTAAATATATAATCAATAAAATAATTATATTTTAAAAAAGAATGAAAAGGAGACGTGAAGGAAAGAGCTTCACTGGCGAGAACCCAAAAGCAAGTGGAGAATTTCTTAAAGCAAAGAAAAGTATAAACCCATAAAAGAAAAATCCTGTCGCCCCCCTGCTCTCTGTCATTCCCCGCTCGTGTAGCCCTAGCTTTCTCGCTGATTTCTCGCTAGTTTCTCGGGGAAAATGGTTAGTTTTCGTCTCCATGATACAGCACTTGTCTCTCTCTTTGACTTTGATCCCGAATTTCGCGTTTCTTCGGTGCAATCTTTATGCGATTTAACCGTTCGGTGTTTGATTTCCCGAATCTGACGTGTTTAACCCGATCTTTCGAGTTTCTGGTTAAATTTTCAGGAATCTGGAAAGTTTTAGTGCGAACATGTGTTTTCGATCGTCTGATCTGAAATCCTGAATATATAATCCCTCTTGGTGTTACGAGCACTTGAAGCTCGAGTTATATCTGTGGATTGCGTGATCTGTGATGCTAAATTTCAATTGATTTTGCGTGATCGATTTATTCGTTTCTTTGACTCTAATTGACTTCGTCTATTTTTGTGTCGGTGACGGTATTTGGGTCTGTATTGCAATGTGTATTTGTTAGATTTCTTCTAAGGGTCTCACTGAAATTATGATATTTTTTTAGAAACACATGCTATAGTTGAAGTGGATTGATTTTATGGTTTGTTATATCTGAACTCATGATGTGATATAGCGATTCTATTCTTGGGTAATCGCTCTGCTAAGTTAATATCGCTGCAAAGGTGACATATGTCAATTTGGGGCCACGTAAAATGATATTTGGCGAATGGTTGATGCCAAATCAGAGTTAGCATCAGAAAGCGGGCTTATCGGTGGTTTTCTGAATGTGTTTTTTATACTTGCTTTGAAGCTTGCAAGTCAATTTACAAGAACAGTGGTCGTGTAGAATGAGTGTCAGGAAAACTAAAATCTTGATATTTTCTTTGTGCTTAATTTTATGGTAAGTCACTGGGGTTTTCCCAGTTGATGTTGGTTCGAATAAGTAAGATCTTAGATCCCATAGGCTACGAGGTTGATCTCGATATGGCCATAGTCCCAACAAAACGCATTTCATTGTTTATCTTCTCTCTTGAAATCTGATTCATTTGATGGATAAGTTTTTCATGTAGTATTCATGAAAGTGAATAATCATATGTTAGAAACATTGATTAATCTGTTTTTTTTGCTAGACGGGGGGTTCTCTGAGTAGCTCGTATCAGTGTTATTACTATACTTTCACATGAATCTCGTCAATCTTATAACATTCTACCTATGTGATCCACAAATACTAAAAGCGAGTCTAGCCGACTCTAGAGCTGATACAAAGTCTAGTGCCTGCTTAACATTATCTTTTCTTCAGGCAAATGCGGCTTCTGGTGTTGCTGTGCACGATGACTGCAAGCTGAGATTTCTAGACCTCAAGGCGAAAAGGACTTACCGGTACATAGTCTTCAAAATTGAGATGGAGCAGAAGCAAGTTATCGTCGAAAAGCTTGGTGAACCGACTGAAAGTTACGAGGATTTCTCTGCCAGCCTTCCTGCTGA
>NW_010968505.1:3616087-3621223 GCF_000463585.1 Tarenaya hassleriana | reverse complement strand
AAAGTTACGAGGATTGCTCTGCCAGCCTTCCTGCTGATGAGTGCCGCTATGCTGTGTATGATTTTGACTATGTCACGGATGAGAACGTCCCGAGAAGCCGGATTGTCTTCGTCGGCTGGTAATGATGAGCCCATCATTTCTCTGATTCTGGCTTACCCATATGTAAAAGATGGCACATAACGAACCATTTCTATTGATGTTCTTTTCGTGATAAGGTCACCCGATACTTCGAAGGTGAGGAACAAGATGATTTATGCAAGCTCCAAGGACAGGTTCAAGAGGGAGCTTGACGGGATCCAGATCGAACTGCAAGCCACCGATCCATCCGAAATGGGTCTCGATGTGATAAGGAGCCGCTCGAATTAAGAGAGGAGAGGTTTGTGATGTCACTGCTCTACATGGGTTTCACCGCAAGTGTCTTTATTGCAAAAAAAAAAAAAAAAAAAAAAAAAACCCTTTTGAACTTCGTTTGTTTGTCCGGGAGTTGTTGCCATGATTGTTATATTTTGTGGAATCGTGGTGTCGGGGTCTAAATGTGTGGTGTTTGAAACAAAAAGACATAATATATGTACCGTGGATCTTGAAGAGATTCGGTAAAAACTCGTGTTTGGTTGTTGCCCTCATCAAATATAAAGGTTTGCAAAACAAAATCCCATTGTAAGATCCGAAGATTTGTTTCTATGAATACATTATCAGGAAACATGTATAAGACAGTAGAGTGAAAACCCGAATCTGAGTAAGAAACAAAGTTCATTCAAGGTTCTCCGGCTTAAGGGCAGATGAACACCTTGAGCATCCAGCTGAAGGCATCAGAATTCCGAGCCGAGGTTCCGAGTTTTCGGACGTAGAGTTCTAAAGAATAGGTATCTTCGTCTAAGCTCTCGCTGGATAAGGTATCGTCCGCCAGCTCTACAGCCGCCATTTGTGTCACCTGAAAGTTTTCCGCGGCGTTTTGCAGCTTTTTTGCATACCCTTTTTCTCCGAGGGTTACGAGACAAACCAACAAGGAGTTAAGCTCGCGCTTCGCTCCGTCCGTTAAACGCATACCCTTAAGATGATCGACGAGAGCGAGCTCCTCTCCGGGGCTGCATTTTCATCAAAAATCCCCCATCGTTAGATTGTGTGCTTACTCGGCTCATCTCTTGGGCGAAAATCGAAAAGAAAAAAAAACAAGTCGGAAATGCAGCGGATGCCTTGTCTAATGAAACAGATCAGATCATTACCTTCCGGCACGGATTTTTCCGCCTTTTCTCCGGCGTCTCGACTCTCTTGCTCTGCTGGCAGCAGTCGAGCTGACGACAGAAGCAGCAGAACCCTTCCTTGTTCTGGTGGTCAAGCAGAAGAAACTTTTATCAACACAATCATATATGGCGTCCGGTTCTTCATACACAAAATCAGACAACGATTACTATTTGAAGCAACTAAGATCAACTGTTGAATTCAGAGAGAGCAACCAACAATGAAGAAAACTAAGACAGTTTTATTTTCAGCTTTCACTTTTCGCAAAATGCAAGCTTTATATGAAGAAAACGTACCCGAAGGTATAGGCGCTCATTCCACTCAAGTTGCTACTTGCTTCAGAGGCCGTGTCGTCGTCGAGATCGCATACCGACCGTTCTTCCTCCTTGAGCTTAGCCGCGAGCAGTAATCTTCTTTGCCGAACAGCTAAGTAACGAGTCAAGTACTTACCCACTTTCTCTAATGCTTCTTTGTATTCGCTTACTAAACTTCCCACACATTCCAACGAAGCGTCCTTCAACATCGAGATCATGTCATCTCTTCTATGCAAAAAGGCGACCCTTAATCCCTCTTCCCATTCCCTCGCATTGATGAGCAGATTGATTCCACCACTTATATCTCCACAATGCTCGAGAGCGACTTTGGCCGCTTCCCCTGGTTTCCCGAGGGCATTAAGCTCTTCACACACTTCATAAGCCAATTTCAAGGTCTCGTCTTTACACAATTTCATCAGCCCTGCCACTCTAAATACCCCGCTCCAATCCCCGCATTCACGATATGCTTTCAAAGCCTTGTCCAGTTTTGAGCAACACAGATAGTTTGTTGCAGCGTCCTCGAAACGTTTTTCGTCGCTGAGATGATCTCCCCAAGCCTCGAGAACCTCTTCTGCTTTATGAGGGTCGGTAATTAACTGAAGTCCCAGCGGGTAAAGTTGAGGGTTTTTCTTCATCAGGGACATGCAATCGGAATAGTGATTGTCCCCTGCTAATACAATGTTTCTAAGCGCGCTATCAAAACGGTGCAATTTGAGGTCGATGTTGTAACGCATCAGGGGTTCAGGCATTCTTTCCAATTCCTGAAGGTAAGGAAGGAATTCTTTCGGGTCCTGTTGGGCATTCAGTGCCACAATGGCTGCAAGGTTCAGATCGTAGAGGCCTAAGGCGGCTTCAAAGACTGCGTCGGAATCCAATAACCATAGAAGATGTTTCAGGGCTTCTTCAGCAGATGGGCAAGACTTTTGCCTCGGATCACCAGAATTTAGCAATTCCATTTCGCGGATGGATTTAATCCTCACCAAAGATTCCTCGAGGGCAGGAGGATCACTCCGAGCAAGAGTGGTCAAAATGCAGAGCTCCCTTGCTGGACTCTCTGGTATTCGTTCTTCAAGGGCCTTCCTTATCGCTTCTAGAACTGAGGTCACTTTGTTATTGCAATCATCTTTCACTTGGAGATCCTTGTCCCCCTTCCGCGAGCAGAAGTTTTTGTAAAGTGTTTCCGTAACGTCCACATTCTTGACGGAACAGACAAACTCGGTTATGTGGTTCAAATTGTTCACCTGTTTAACAAACTCGGCAGCTGATTGTAGAAATGCCTGCCACCCATAAATGTCCACAATGACATTGAAGTGAATCCTATGACGCCTCACCATGTTTAATGCATCTCTGTAACGTCGTTGAGATAACGCATTTGTAATGGAAGAGAGGACCAGCTTTCTAGGGTAAATACATTCAAGATTCCCCCGCATAGTTTGTAATATTACAGCAGCTTCGTCTCCATTCAGGACGCCGATTACTTTGGCACCTCTTTCCCAGATGTTTAAACAGTTCATGTTTTCCGCTTCCTGCTTTCTACCATCAATAAGGAAATTCTCGCTTCGGAGCTCCATTTCTCCCTGCAGTGCATCATTAATATCAACAATAAAGAGCAAATCCTGCTTGGTTGAAAGAATCAGATGGGTAACCACTCCATCAGCCAACTTGGAATAAAATGAAAAGCTGCTGCAGTTATTACATAGCCTTCTCCCGTTGATGTACAGTCTACCCGTATCGTCGAGTCCACATACCAAGGGTTTGAAGGTGCCATAGGCATCTACATGCACCACACTCATCCAAGGACAAGACGATGAAAAACCTAAGCTGTCATTTCTACTCGAACCTTCCACAATGCCCGACCTGGAAGCATACTCCAACACTCTACCCCCTTCAAACTGTACAAGGGCTGAACCATTCTTAGAAGGATTGCAACTAAGAGCAATGACTGATGGTTCTAGAAGATTCCGGAACAAAACTGTGGTCTCAAAACCAGAGTAAGTGACAAGATGAGGTGCATGACCCTCTGAGCACAAAATTTCAAGTTCTTGAATGTAATATCCATGAAGCTCTGTCTCAGACGAACTCAAGGGAAGGAAATTGCTGTGGCTAAAACCATAATGAGATACACACAGAAGTGAACGAGCATCCAACCAAAGAAGATGAACAAATGAGCCTAGTGCTGTTTTACTGCCAGAAATCTCGACGTTAAATTCTTTGCCTTCAAGATCTTCCCAAGTATGAGGAGCAGGAAACTCCACAAAGGACAGATTTCCATCTGACAAAAACACAGCCAAACAGGTCTTGGAGTTTCTCGAATAATAGGCCATATCTCGTACTGCACTCGGAAAACTGAGGCTGAATAAGAACATAGGAGGCGGCATCAAGGACAGAGATAACGGTGTCACGAGAATCTTGGAGTTATCAATGACGAACGCTGTCGAATCCTCCATTACTGCAGTTGCCCAGATAAAATTGCAACAAGTGATCTGTCCCTCAAGAGTCCAACATATTAGCTGCAGAGGCTTTGTTGGATCCCACATGAACCTTACCCCAACTTCCCTCGGGTATGTAATCTCTTGTTTCAAGTACCAGTGGTTGTTGCTAAAGAACCATACCCGAATGGCATCATGTGTGTTGCACCTTACAACACCAGCAAGAAGATCCGAGGTAGAATTCCACTTAAGAGCTTCTACAGTTGATTTTACTGGTCCTCCAATGCTAAATCTACTCCTTTCAAGTCCGTTTCTCTCAAAGAAAACGATTGAAGGACTTTCTTCTTCTGATTTCTTCTCATAAACAGCCGCGATTTTCGCCCCACTGGGCATCCATTCTAGAATCCCGTTCATGGAATCCTTTGTTTCTGAGGAAGAATGCAAATCACCAGAATCACTGTCCCACACTTTTATCTTCCTACATAAAGAACCAAAGGCATCAACCTCAGCCATAGTGGCAAAATATTTTCCATCACCTCGCCAAGAGATTGAAATTCTCCCGCAGTTTCCAGACAAATGCTCCGTTCCACCTGAAGCCATATTCCATTCATGTGGTTAGCAGAAAGACCATGGACTCATGACGCTAGAGCCTAGATATATAAAAGAGATCTTTGAGCAAATCAAGCAGATGAAAAACACGAGGAAGGAAAAAAAACAGAATCTAATAAGGCAACAAGGGGAAGTAGTCCTTCCGTACGTCAGCACCTTCAGGAACCTCGCCAAGTGCCCTCTCATACATCAAATCCCAATCATGGGTCATTACAAGTAATTGCCCAAAGCCAGTAATGATTCCGACCAGATCTCCACTCGGACTGGGGGAGATACACTTGACACCTCCATCTATGTTTCCAACAAGTTCAGTAACATTGCTCTCCACGTTATGCAGCAGCAGAAGCCCACCAGAAGTCCCCAGTAAAAGTGATTCCTTCTCCATGAGATAATCGAATGCCGTGATGAAGTCTCCGGGTTCCAAATCAATGCAAAAAACTTCAGCATGCAGCTCAGTCTTCGTCCATGCTCTTCCATTCTACCACATTATGACTCAAGTTAGCTGAAGCAAATGAAATTCCAAAACATTCGGGGG
Source organism: Tarenaya hassleriana (assembly GCF_000463585.1). Lineage (NCBI taxonomy): Eukaryota > Viridiplantae > Streptophyta > Magnoliopsida > Brassicales > Cleomaceae > Tarenaya > Tarenaya hassleriana. The sequence continues at coordinate 3,616,097 of NW_010968505.1, read as the reverse complement.
GGGGGGGGGC
>NW_010968505.1:3591381-3615292 GCF_000463585.1 Tarenaya hassleriana | reverse complement strand
GGGAAGCAGAGATTTTAACTCGAAAGCAACTATATTCTTTTGAAAGTTTTCTACTTTATACGAATAAAGGATTTTCGTCATCAATAGCTGTCTCTATATACCCAGATTACTTGCAAGCTCCATTAGCATAATTCGTGAAAGGAGATTAATTCAAGAGAAAGTTACAAATCCAGCCCGGCTCTCGAATCAAGGAAACAAAGAAACAGAACCCCATACTCAAATCAACACGATAATCTTCTCCAAACTAAACCCAGAAAATTAGGAGTAAACGAACTTTAACCAATCAAAAGAGAGTGCGAGGAAAAGGGTTTGCTTACTTGGAGAGAAGAGAGGTGAAGAGCGTAAATGCAATTCGTAGAAGAAGCGAAGAACAAGCGACTCTGGTCGATGTCGTAAGCTGCGAACTGTAGAACCTCTTCGCTCGATTGCAACCGGATATTCTGAGCAACCTCGGAGAAAAGCTTCAGATTATTCATGTCAGATAAAAGGACGAATTTCTCCGGGACTTGGACGAAACGAACCCTGGATCCACAAATCTGAGGAACAGTAACACGGGTCCTGTCCGGGGAAAAAGAAAACCCGGAAGAAAAAAAACGTGAATAGGGTTTTGTAGGGTTTTTAGCTGCCGCTAGTCTCTAGTTCACTGTGATTTGCCCTCTTTTCTTATATTTGTCGTGTATTTATTTTATTTTATATTTGTTTGGTTTTGTTTTTCCACGTTTCTTATAAAATGTCAGATCTCGTGGAATTGGCTCGACTCGTCTTTAAATTCGACTAAGAGAAAACCTCTCCCGGAGTTAAAGGGCTAAATTCCTCATCAACGTCAACTCTTTTTTTTTAATAATCCACATTAGAACTTTTCCCGACTATATCTCCTACAATAACGGAAAGACCATATAAATACGTCTCCCCAAATGAAAACTCGAATCCGAATTAGAAAAGAGATTTCTTTACTTCTTTACCGGTTAAACCATTCAATCTTGGTTATAAACGTCGATTTTTGATAGGTTTGGAAGTTACAGAGACTCATCAGAGCTTATCAAGTCCGAAAACATGAATTTGTAATCGAAAAATAAGATTGGATTTAAGCTTTTTTTTTTGCAAATTTCCTACATAATTTAACACCTCTCATTTACTCTACAGAGCCAAAAAAAAAAAAGGAATGGACAAACAAAAAAACCAGACATCTAACAACACATTATGCTCGAATGATCAAGAAGAGATACAATCCATTTTCATTCATGGGTCTTAAAGCTTCGGACACATAGTTACACAAAACATCATGTTCCCTTTTCAACAAGACAAAGCTGTTGACTTGGACATGTTAGAATATGGAGTTAAAGAAAGTTTATAACAAAGAACCAGAAAAAAAAAGGCTGCAAATGACAAAATAAATGGAGAAAAGCATTGTCCTTCACAATTGGATCAGTACACAAAACAGTAACACAATGCCAGTTTCAGGCTCGGAACTCAACCGACAGACCTATTAACGATGACAGCTGAGTACTTAGGTTCATGAAAAATGCAAAAGAAAGAACAAGAAGATACAGCAACTACAGAAGAAGAAGAAACCCTTATCATTTCTACAGGAACTGGTCACTTCAAGAAGAAGAACAAAATTTGTTCTTAGACTCTAGAAAAAAGAAGAGTCTTTAAACATTGTTACCTAGAATATTTCTGGAGCTGCAGCCTTGTGTCCATAACTGCTATATTTCACACATCAAAGAAGGAAAGTTTCGCCGACACACCACACCTTTTAGCTTCAAACCTCGTTCACTCGTTAGTCGAGTCGAACCCTTTTCGTTTTTTTCCTCTCTTATGCTATCTTCAGAACCTTCAGACGATACCAAAAATCACCCGTAAGCACTAAAAAAAACAGTCGGGAACGCGGCCAAGTGATATCAGAAAACTCACCGAATTCCGTGTTATATTCGAACCCATATCTGAGTTTAATGATGCATTGGAGAATTTTCCATGGAGGGTTCAGCATCTATGAATCCGTCTTTCCCTTCGCTATTTTTATTTTTACGTGGAATGAGGGAAGGATGGTCGGACGGAAAAGGGCAAAGAAAACTATAATCTTGAGTTAGCTCGACAGTTTTCTCTGAAACCGAGGTTCGGAAGCCATACATCAAAATTTGGAGATTGTGATTGCCTCTGGTGAATACACAAACGAAAGTAATTACAGCCGCCCGAGTTCAAAGCTCATTTGATAATTGGAGTATACCACACATCTGAAGGTAAGGGTTCTCCAGTAGTTTCTCATTATTGCTCTGCAAGAGAAGCAGCCGAAAAAAAAGTTAGTTCTAATCGTTTTTTTTACAATTGATGATCCAGAACTACTTAGAAACAGTAACGACGGAAAGCAGAGAAGCTTCTATAAACAGATGCAATCACAGACATATAACTGAAACATAGCAGAAAATGTAAAAAAGAAAGGCATTTTTTTGTTTGACCGGGAATCGTCTGTGTAACAAATGCAACATAATAGTCCGGGCCTAGCAGTTTTCACGACAACACAGTTTTACATCTCAAAGGATTTCATAATGTGTTGGAAAGTAGAACAGTTACTCATGGAACCTTCAAAAATTATCAAGTTGTCAAACTAAATGTTTGAAATCAGAAAACAAGTATTCCTAATAGGCATGTATTGATTGCAAATAAAAAGTCATTATACCTTCGCTTTAATTCATTATGTCACAGATTATCAGCTTTGATTTAAGTCATTATATCTTTTATTTCCCTTTTTGTTTACTTTTTATTTCCTTTCTTGATAAATCTGTGACACCTTTTAATTCAAGATCTACACAAAGAAAAACCCATAGACACTGCAGTTCTATAATTAAGAAAACAGAGAACTATAGCTATACCTGCTGAGCCCTATACACAAGCTTCTGAAGCATGTTTTGGTACGTCTCAGGTGCCTCCGTCATCATTCTCTGCTCAAAACCCAAACTTCAATAGGTAGCCAAAAAAACGAAAAAACAATAATATACGGAAACTAGTTTTTCTTATTATATATACAAGTCTCAACACGAAGAAGGTTAGTAGAGAAATAATTTGAGAAAATATTCTTTACCTTCAGAAGAAACGCTGATGAGTAATAAGCTACTCTTGAGTCAGTATCATCCAGAAGTTCCCTGCATATGGAAACATAAGCTTGTAAATGTTTTGAAGTGACTTGCACAAATAAGCCAGACGTTTTCCGGAAATAAGAAGATGAATAACCTAAAAAATTCCTCTCCGCCCACTTCTTGAAAAGCGGTCGGATCTGCAGAGCATTTCCCGATCAGAAGCAATAGCAGGGTGGCTCTTATGTCAGAGGTTGCGCCAGGAATATTTCCTCTTCCTTTGCTTCCGACAGCAACACCAAGTGAGATGTTGTCAGTTGCTGCGCCTGCGAGTTGAATCAAAGGCCAATAAAACAGAGCCGCTGGAACACGTGCAACTAACTGCATTGGAACAATGGCCTGTCCCCGAAGAAGCATTGCTGCCATTGATGCCGTCTCACAAGTTGGAACAGCAACATAATGAGGCCGGGCTTCAGTTTCATCCGTACCATCTTTACAGCTGTTTCGTTGCGAAGTATCGAATTTGCCGTTTTTGTCAGCAGGGTTGGGGATTTTGTCCTCATCAGAAGACGGGACTTTCAAGCACAATTGCGAGAAAAGGATGTCACACATCTGCTTGGCAACACCAGAAAGAAGACACAGAAGGATTGTTAAGCATCGACTAGGTAACAGTTTTATTGAAAGAAAAGCACAACAATCACATATGTTAAACCAGTTGAGCTATATTTACAGAAAACAAAATATTTCACTTAGATAATAAACTCAAAGCAATACGATTCATCATTTTCATTATGCCTAAAGAAAATGGAAAAACTGGTTGGAATTGTTATGCGTGACAGTAACCATGAGAACAGCAATGGATCATTTTGCAAGGATGTCTGAAAAGCAAATGAAACAGAAAACATTTGCAAGGATGCTGAGTAGATTTACCTTTAAGATATTTATCCGATCTGTTTCGTTTATCTGAGCCATCAAAGATAAAGCACTGCTCATAGTGTCTATAACTGCGTTTGCTTTTTCTAGTCGTTTGTCTTCATGATCATGACTAGTATCTCCACTGGCTGACTGTTGTATCTCATTCTCATCTAGTAAGAACTTGCACCGGATAAGAAGCCTCTCCAGAATAAACAGGAAACCCCACCTGATGACACTATTCTTCGACTTCAAGAGCCCACATAGAAGATGTATCGAAATAGGTACATCAGAAGCAACCAATGAATCAGAGACACTACAGTTGGCTATCTTTTGCTGCAGATCTTTTATGCTCAGCCATATGCTTCGATCTTTTTCCTCACTAATTTCTGCAATTAGGAGATCTCCCAACCAGATATACCCATTTTGGCGATAAGTCGTCCTTTCTGAATGAAGAAGAGAATGTATAGTAGCCCAAGCTAGCTTCACTGAATTGCCTTTATCATTCCTTAAGAATTGCATGCTTTCCACTAGCTTGTATGACTTTGCTATCTGTTTGAGATGCAGGAATTCTTTGTCCAGATGAGTAAATGAACCTATTATTGTATCAAACTTCTCTGTTATATTTCTCAAAAGCTGCAAGGGCAAAAATAGGAGTTAGAAACAACAGCTTAGGTCCTAACAAATAATGCAAAACTCAAGCCAACGTAACTGGTCCACAATGAGAGCAAACAAATAACATTCATCATTCACTATAGATCCTCAGAAGAAAGATTTCCAATCTAGTTTAAGGAACCAAGCTTACCGAGTTCAGACGTTCACTGTTGCTAAAACCGGACAATGCTGCAGAGATTGATCTTCGCAGGATCTCCCCTATGCCTTCAACTCCAAGTTTAACAGAAATGTAAAAAGCTTCGGGCGCATCAGCAAGAGCAAGCCGGACAGCCAAAGGTTGAATCTCATCATCAGTATACTCAGAGAAACCAGCAGCTAAGCACGCCTCATTTATTTGATGCAGGACATAGTCAAATAGAACTGAGTAGAGGTTTCTTCTTTCCTCTCTAGTGGTTGCCAGTGAGTACTGCATCCAAAGATAACTCTCTTATATCACTCCACAAAATTTCTCTGACTCAAATCACTATCTGGATGGATTTTGAGGAAGAAATCTCATTGTCTTGCAGAATGCATTTTTGTAGTACCTCAAGGAAAATGAACTCCATGCCACCAATCAGATTGACTTGATCTATAAGAAAACTTGAGGTACTTGATGCAGCTGCAGTAGGGCCATCTGGTTCTGGAACGCGATACAACATGTTTGTCAAGATGCAAAGAAGCTTGGAATGAACGACTTCAGCCCAAGAATTTCTTCTGCTAGTTTCCAGAAGAGCTTTGATAACCTGATTTCAGGTACATTGACCAGCACATCAGATAATATAATTTAGAATGACCTTGTATTTACAAATGTCTAAAAAAAATCATTTTTTTTCTAACACATATAGCCACCCAATGTTGGAATAGGAGTGAAAAAAAAATATAATCAAATAGCACAAATAAGGCTCGACCATAAAAAAGAAACATACCCTTATATCAAGACCTTTCAGCCTGTTTCTCCGTATTTTGCCCCTGTCGCAGATAAAATAGAGCAAGCAACTGAGAGCAGATGCCCAGACACATTCTTCCTTTTCCTCAACCTAAGTTAACCACATCAAAGGCATAAGACCCCAAACAGACCATCTTTCTACATTAAAGGAAGCAGCAGGAAGATGGTAACAAACCTGAACCAGAAGAAGCAGTATTTCAAACAAAATGCCCAATATCCAAGACTCAAAGTTCTCAATAGCTGAAGAAGTGCTTGACATTTTAGACAAGTCTTTCGTTATTGTCCCTTGCATCATAAGTTTATTTTCATTGTCAATATAAGATTCTTGGATGTATTCTTCTTCAATTGTGGTGGCATCATCATTTGTCATTGGCTCTAGCAATTGTGCATGAACCCCGAGATTTAGAACCAAATCGAAAACACGAATCCTACAAGCGCCTTTTGGAGAGCAGAGCATTTCCTGAGACAAGATTTTCAAGCAGGAAAGAGAAAAAATAAGGAAGTAGTTTAAATATCATCCTATCACATTTGTGCGTCAAAAGGCCAAACCTCAAGCATGGACAGAGTAAGAGGAGCAGCAATTCCAGGATCCAAGACATACCTACAAAAGTTATGTGTCACATAACAATTTGCCCCGTTAGGTCATTAACAGTAATAGAAGAGAGGAAAGGGACAATCAAACAGAATCTAAATAAAATGATAAAATATTCGATCAAGTAACTACAAACATAAGTGCAACATTTTCATAAATGTAGATAGCAGATTGACATGTTCGATGCAGGAAAATACAGTAGAATATGACAGAACATACATGTCAATAACAAGCTTGATAAGCACGCTCACAGCCACATCCATCGAGGGCTTTGCATTCTTCCTGGTTAATTGGGGTGATAAAGTCATTTGATTCGAAGTAGTGGACGATGCCTCAGAACAAACAGCAGCTATCACCTCACCTACCTCTGCGGAATTCAAACGCAGTGGTTGTTGCTCACTGCACAATCAAGAGAAATTCTGTTATCAAGAGTTATCTTTTTTATGATTAAGCAAGAGCTATAAGTTTGCACCACAAGGATACTTCCGCACATTTTCTTTGCAATCACAATAAAAAGGCTGTTATTTCTGCACTTGAGTGATGTAGAACACACATAGACAATATTAAAAGCGCTGTGAGAAACCACTTCATAATTCAATCCAAAAAGCAGATGGACTTTCAGGATTGCAAGCGTGAACTAAAGTGCTCCAGTTGATATTTATGCCACTAAACAAAATTTTTGTGATCATTAATGCAACTAGGAAATAAACTTAAAGCGTTCAATGAACAGGTCAGGAGTGATTATAGCAAGATGGCCAATGACCACATAGTCATTTGATTTTTACCTGTAATGACGATACTGAAAAAGTGGCCTGGCACGTGGGCGAAATGTGCTCACGGTGGAATCATCCCTGCAAATCATGAAAACTCCATTGGTGTGAGCTTTATAAAACAATGATTATAACTAAAAAGAAGAAACAATGAACAATTTTTAACTTCTACAGCGTTATCACAATTGACAAATGCCTTTATATATTCCTAGCCAACCAAAATGACGGCATAAGCTCCCAATTCCCAAAGAAAGCGATACAGTGACTTTTTGAAATCTTTTCCTCTTGCAGTCTCCTAGCAAACATACTAGAAAAGAGCTACATGAAAAGTTTGCATTGCAGAAAAAGGAACTATAATCCCAATTAACTGATTTGCAATATGTTTCAGATAAAAACATGATAAGAGTACCAACCAAATCTGATGAGGCCCAGTTTTAGTGCGTTTGGAAGCTGTTATTGCTCTCAAGTGAGAGCGAGCTGAAGCTGAGTTTGTTATCATTGTGACTGAAGATGGCTGCAATAGTTGGTCTAAGTAAGGCATCTCACTGGTACCGAAATATTTCCAAGGCTGACCCTTCATCTTAGTTTCCATATCTCCTACAAGCAGACCGGCGGCACCAACTTCAAGAAGATTTCGGTTGTTCATGTCCTGGAGATTCACAGTCCGATCGCTAACAACGCAAAGCAAAAATGTTAGACAATCACGAATTGAAACAACGATTTAACGGAGGAGGGAGCTGAACTGTTGAAACTATCTCTGTGTCTGTTTATTAACATATAGCAACATACAACTACAGGGAAAAAACATTAAAAAAACAATTCCCCATTTGCATGTGTATGCAAGAGAAAAAGTTAGGTACCTTTCACTGGAAACCGAAGATAATTGGTGCTCCCCAACCCAGCGCCACTTCAGCATGTCTGATGAAATGTATTCAGTTTCTTCTACAACATCAACCTCTCGTATATCTGACAAGTTTGAAATAGATAGATTTGAAGCATCCTTTTTCTGTGGAGATTCTATGGCATTTGCAGGACTTAATTGGGAGTTAAAGGATCTGCTCAACAAGGAGGATAATGATGGCAATAGTTGTCTTGATGCAGGAGTGGCACCCGCAAATGCAGCTGGTTGGAAGGACCGTCTTGGAATATGTAAGGCCACAAGGGAACGCACATAGTTTAACGACTTTACCAGAGCGGGAGACGCAAAACTTGAAACCGGCAAAGGAGAAGCACCTGTTGGTGCTGATAAAACAGGCATTGACTTTTGTTTCAGGCTAGTATTACATTCAGCAATGAGGTTCACACAAAACCTATCGATCTGCAGTAGGGTCTCCTCACTGGGCTTATATCTGTAGCATGAGAAACACACTGACCCATTCAATCATTGAAATTATAGAACCCATAAAAGACAGTCTAGTAACCAAGTGATCTAAGAAATGACCTTAATAGCTAAAAGAAAGTCGCATGCTAAATTCTAGTTTTACACGACAAATCTGCTTTCTCCACATCCATGTGATCTAAGAAATTATTAGTAAAGCCTAGAAATCTCATTCACAGAACATATAGTGTTGTTATAATAACAGGAATATCTTCGGAACTATAATAAAAGGAAAAACGATGCTAGCTCAAAGAAGCACAGCAAACCAAAACTTTAGACTCTATGCAGGAAAATCTTGCCTTAATAGATATCTTTTCAGAAGCACCACACATCTCGTAACCACAGCTGGACTGCAGAAAATCAGGTGAAAAATTAGAAATAAATAATACTTGAAACAATGTGATACCCGGAAAGTTTTTTTTATCTTAGATTATAGATTGTATCTCTCAGCTCTACGAGTTCCTAATAAACTAGATCTCCAGGCAGCAAGAAATCCTTAATTCATTTGGTGGCCAGTCGAGGTAGATGATGCATTCACTCAGTAACTTATCCTGACAATTGTCGACGACAAAACACATTACATACAGGTTATCTTGTAGCGTACAGAGCCGATGGATTCAATAAAGCTTTCTCATATTTTGGGCTTAAAGATACAACACATTCCATTCGTGATTGTATATACATTAACATTATCCTCTTTTTCATGAACATCTCCCACTTTCAATCTTGATTCTTGGATATCTTTCGTGCTCACAGTCGTGAAGTTCTTCGACATCAGGTTCTTATAGCCAAATATTTCTATCCATTCAAGGCTTCCCCATTCAAATAAATTTTTGTTCCATTGAATTCTCGAGCTTAAATAAGATTACATAGTATCACTATCATATCACCTAACATAACAGCTCTGTGAAAGAATCAAAAGCACGTCACCCATCCAAAAATGATGTACTTCCTACATGAACGTGTCCGATTCTATTGAAAGACTCAAGCTTTGCATTGAATGCTGGCAGACATGTGCACACCAATCAATTACCTGTGGTCTCTCTCTGCTATAGTATGTTCTAATAATACGTTGTAAGCCAAGTCAGTCGTGGAGAGGGCCGATAGATAGTCCTGTAATTACAACGTTAAGCTGTAAGGTCGCATAATCTCCTTAAATGTGGAAAAAACCCGAAATTCTCAAGCAGCTAGAATGGTTCAACCCACCACAACCGAACCACGACCAGACTTTCCCAATCTTCAAATTAAAGCCATTACCAGTTTTGTTCAGCTATTCGGTCACAATCCGATTTCAAATCACAGATAACCATGAATTGGCACCCACATTTGGTACCAAATACCATGATTACTGGGTACTGAAGTAATGTATATTATATGAAACAAAATCTTGAGGAAAACAACATCGACCATTGGACCATCTCGAGTACTAAACGATCAATTACTGAGCACAAACCCAATTTAGTTCCAAAGAACAATAATGAAAATCGAACAGTGACTTAGCCTTTTGTAGCGAGATTCCTTTTGGCCGAATACTAACCATAGAACAAAACCAAGCCATATAGCGAAAATTTTCTACCTTTCCCCACACATAGAACAGGGCAAACCTAAATTTGATCAATTCGATTCGGATCAAAACCACAACACAACACAAAATTCAAAATCCAGAAAACAAAAATTCAAGACCCAAACAAGAGACAAAACCGCAATTTCAACCAAAATGGGAAAAGAGACTACACACCCGAAGATTCCTCAGAGCTTCTGAAGGCGCCAAGGACGGGATCGCGCCATGGTGGGAGCTGGCGGCCTGAGCCGACGAAGAGAGACAGTCTGCCACCGCACGGCGGAGAGGCTCCGGAGGCTTCTTGAGCGAGGAAGATCTCAGCCGTGACGCCGAGCCCACGACGCCTAGCTGCTGCAGCCGAGAGCTCCCGGGGCTGCGACCAGGGCTAAAGGTCGAAGACATGGTTCCAAATCTCACCGGCGAAGCAGTTCGTCGCAGTAACCGTCGGCGGCGACGACCTAAAACAGCCGGTAATCGGAAATTAACCGGAAAGTGCCACAGTTGCTGTGGATTCCAGATGTAGAAGTGGACTTTTGGATTTGTCGTCGGCCTCGACGTCGTGCTTCACATCGATCCAAAGAGAAAGAGAGAGATGAGCTGTCAGGCTCTTAATTTCGACGCTTTTTTTAGTTAAGTGAGAGGTTTAAGCGCTGTTCAAGTGCGCGTGGCATCTAATCTGAATTTTTTTTAAAAAAAAAAAGAGAGAACATGAAAAAAAAATAAAATATATATATATATATATTGTCATTTAAGTTCTCGTAGTATTGAAATGTTTCGCATTTAGCATCATTATTTACCATTTTTGCCCTCAATCTCTGGATTTTACAATACATTTTCGAAATTGATTCGATTTTATTCTATTTTTTCCAAATCAAAACGAAATTTAGAAATAAAAAAACGCAGTGGGTAAGGCCCAAGGCCCAAGAGAAAAAATACTTGGGCCAGATTACATGGCATAAGTAGTGGGCCAGCTTCTTGTAAATACTTTCTTTTTTGGAAGAGGTTTTGTATTGACTCAGATCCAATTAGCGAGAAGGAAGAAAAAAGGAATCCCTCTCGTGACTGCTCCGAGGAAGATCCAGATCCCGATCCCGATCCCGATCCCGGATCCAGGTACTTTGCTGATCGCTTCGCCGAGATCCGATCGTGTTTTTTGCGGTGGAATTTCGCAGATTCCGATCAGCGAGAAGGTACGTCTTTAAATGCGTATCTCCGTTTTACGGCCGCGATGGTGTTTGATTCTCGAACAGATCGGCCTGATGATCCCTGTGTTTTTCGCCATTTCTATGTTATTTTTCTTTCTCCGTGTTTGTTTCCTGGGAAGAGAAAGAGATTGTGATTTTTGGGCGACATTGTGTGCGCCGGTTCTGTAGATCTGTCTCTGTCGACGAGAACTGCCAAATCGGCTTGTCGGTTGCGTCACGTGTAGGGTTTATGTGGTTTCGAGTCTCTATTTCCGTCGAATGCGATCCCATAGCGGAGTGGATATCGCGTTAGACTCCGAATCTAAAGGTCGTGGGTTCGAATCCCACTGGGATCGCTCTTTTTCCCTTGAGTTTGGATTGATTCTGCAAATTTTGCTGATCATGGTCCTTTTGTTTTATGAATTGTTTGATTGCAGAGTTAGAATCCCGAGTCATGTTGTATCTAGACATGATGATTAGCTTAGTCAAAAGAAAACCAAACTTGATGATGATTGGGAGGATTATGTTGATTCTGCAGATTTTGTTGATTCCTGATCCTTCATCGTTCTTGTTTTGAATTAATGAATGTAAAACTATAGTGATCACCGGCACTTTTTCTGGTCATTGTCTTTTTTTTTTTCTGTTGAATGGTTTGATTAGGGACTTTGAACTCAGGGTTATAATATATGGTATCTAGATTTGAGTATTGGTTTAGTCAAAGACAAAATGAAGCTTTTGATTAGTTGGGAAGATGGATTGCACACCGACTTTCTATCATGTTCTTGAAGATCCCGCCTCCCGGTATGGAAGTTCTTTTCCTGTTCCAGTATCGATTTTTGGTTCTTTTTCGTGGTCGCAAATCAGTGTATGATATTGATAGGTGTGTCGAAATTGCAACCAAAACCTGCGATTGCAATTGGGTACCGATCAAGTTATGGTTTTGGTTTTGGTTCTTCTCTTTTGGTGGTTGTTGTCAGTGGTGTCATAACAAAAACATTTCTTTTTGGAATCTTATCGATCATTTTGGGCTACATAGTTATGATTTTGCTTTAATGCTGTTTTCTTCATACATTTCTCTCCATTAAGTTTCGGGTTCGTAAAACAAAATGATCCGGGAAAATATGTGCTTGCATTTTGATTTCGATTTGTGGGTTGTTAGTTTCGGAATTGGGATAATGACTCCAACCCTTTCCTTTCGTTTTGGTTGTTCTTGGCAGATGATCGACGATCAAGACCTCGGATTCCTGGCCAATTTTCTCGGCATCTTCATATTCGCGTTAGTCATCGCTTATCACTATGTGACCGCTGATCCGAAATATGAAGGTAGCTAAAAGGCTGATGATGCAGCCATCTTGGTGTATGCTCATTTTCTAGATGTAAGACGTTGTTAGTATAATCAGGAGAGAAACTCTCAGTCCAGATGAAAGTCTCTGTTAAGAGGTTCCCCGACTTCATGATGAATGGTGATTTTGCTGCTGGATTCGAATATTTTAGTACTCCTTTTAATATATGCTAGAAAATTTTATTAAAGTACATTGACTTGTCAAAAATTCTTAAATGAGTACATGGGTTTTGTTTCTTTCCTAAAAATACATCAACTTTTTAAAACTTTCACCTAAAAATATATTGGTTTTTAATTTTTTATTGATATTTTCAGATTATAAATATTTCAATGGTTATCTAATCTTATTATTTTTAAATAAATATTTCAACTGTTCTCGGTTACACGTCGAAAATGCTTCGAAACCTGTGATTTGGTTCTGTCCTAAAAAATGGAAAGGATAAAAATTAATGGATTCCAAACAAAATTTCTTATGCACTAAATTATATTTATTTCCATTTAAAAATTTAATGAGAAGAATCAATCGTATATGTTAATATCCGAAAATCAATAAGAACTTTGCAATACAAAAGTTGTCATACAAATCAAATTACCCAGTAATAATAATAATAATAATAATAATAATAATAACAAAAACAAACAGCTGGAGACTCTCTGCTTTAAAATCCATCACTCCAGCTCAAACGGTCGGAGACAGACACGGACTTCGTGTTCTTCAGGACCCGTCCTATGTTTCGGCACCATGATCTCCAACATCGTCCCTGTTTCGTCTCGGTACGCCTCGAGCTTCGCATCGTCTGGAATCCGGTTCGGCAGCGAGATTTCCCGAACGAATTCTCCCGGCGGGCAGTGCTCGGGTGCTGGGTCTGACAGCTTGAACGTCCGGTCATGCCGTTTGATGAACGGCATACACGTCGTGCTCACGCACGATATCTTCACTATCCCGTGGCCCGGAGTGTTCCTCCATGTCACTTTCACCTTCCCTAGATCGACCAGAGGCAGGCTTATGATGATCAAGAACCCGTTTGCGTCTTCATATACCGTTTTCGCCGCCGTGACTGGCCCATTTATGTTCTTCATCACCCCGGTGAACTCGCTTGACCATGGCAACTCAGGGGCATGGAATTTCATGTCGAGGGATTTGTCGGTTGAACAGGATTCATCCCCGTTTGCGAGAGCGAGGCAGTCTTTCTTGCGTTTGTTGCCACAAGTGGGGTATATATCCATTGCATCAGTGGCATGGTCCGGTGAATGAGTTGACAGATTCAGACAAGTACCATTAAGCTTTTTCACTTGGGTGTGCCCGTTGGCTTTGAGCAGAGGAAGCGGTCGCTCAAGCTCGAATTCTGTATGCGGGAGATTCCTCCATGAACCATAATCACTTGCTTCGGGTGGGACAGAAAAGTTTGCATCCCGGCCCGTAAGATCCACCCACCTCTTCTTTTCGTCTTCGTCAAGCATCGAGAGGTTGGGTGACCGAACAACTTCGATCCCGTGCAGACACTGAGGGTTAGAGAGGCCACGATAATGTTTCCTCTGCATCCTATGAGACCGGACAAAGCCTTTGTCCACACTGAAAGGGAAAGGACGTTCCCCTTGACGGGAATGCCCATTCATGTAACTGCGTAGTTGCATCTTACCAAGGGCGTTCTCGGGTTTTTCCTTGAAGACCCACATGTACATATTCTCCATATCGTGCTGAACCATGAATGCATCGAGCTGCAAGTCGGTTTTATCGTACCCCGACAAGCCATTGCTGTCCCTTGTTATCTTACTCTTGGACTTCTCATTCAAAACGGGTTTGAAGTAGAAACTGAAGAAAAACCAAGCACCCCACATGCTATCCACCCGCTTACTGTACTTCTTAGCAATCTTAGGTACGTGAACAACTGCCTCAGACTCATAAATCTGAGGTCCAAGACCGACGTCTAAGATGTCACAGTGGTCGTTCCATGAGAGAGGAGGAGGGCTCGCTTCCGATGAGAGCGGGAGATTGATATCGGGTGCTCCTGAAAGTATGACTGACCGGTTCGTCTCCCTCTCAGTTTCTTCATGAGTAAAAGAGCCCGAATCCATGGACAGAAGTGTAGATGGGTGATAATTCTCCATAGAAAGGGTCGTAAGGAGTGTCTCCCCCATATTTCTTCTAATCTTCTTATTTCACTCCTTGTTCCTGCGATTTAACCCACAGGGCTAAAAGCAACACAGCATCATCTTCGCAAACCGAATCAAACCCCAAAAGTGCCAGAGATTAGAATATCAATCCACAAACCCATAGATACAACTCATGGATATCTTCATGTTACAAGATCTGACAAATCCCCCATCAGATATTTATGTAGATTTTCACAAGCAACTCCACGTTTTTGTCCTAGTACTGGTGTCACTGCACAGTGAAATCAGAAATCCCAGCTGAAAATTCAAAGACAGGACATAACTCAATCAAGGACAGTCTAGACTTCAATGTACAGCATACCCAAATCCTCAAAACACATTTGAGAAAAAGAAATCCCAGCAGAAAAATCAATGAGACCACAGAACAACATCAAGAACAATCTAAATTTCACTATACAACATATCCAAATCCTTCAAAAACCCATGAAACAAACACAACCCCATCCTGGTTTTGGCGAAACCAATGAAAAATGAAGGGCTTTCAAATTTGAATGGATTCAAGGATCTGTGCAAACAAAATCACCAATCATATGCACAAATCTAACAGCATTATGAAGCCAATACAAACGAAAAGGTCTCTCTTTTCGAAATTCGCAGATGTTCAATTACCAGATTTTTCCATTATTTCATTTCCGTCGGCTTCTCGGATCCGAAAATGATTCAATCAAAGAATACGAAACATAATCGTGCCAAATCCAAGCATAGAATCCAGATTCGACCCAAAGGAATCATCAACAACAAATGGCAAAATGAAAACCCTAATCGAGTAATCAGAACCCAATAACGAAATCGAGAAAAAATATATTTCTAGAATTCGGATTTCGTTCACCTGTGAAGAAGGATTTGGTCTCCGCAAAGAAGAAGTCGAGCCGCTTCTGTCAAAGGATCCCAATTTTCTAGAGAGAAGAAGAGAAGCGGAGAGGGATTTCGCCAGATAAGACAGATGAATGCCGTTAGTTAACGCCGTTATATTGACCCTGTCGATTCGTGGGTCAAATATGCGGTCCAATAGGAGACTCAAGTTGGACGTTCGTCACTGTTTTTTTATTTATTTTTTTTATTTTTTTCTCTAAACATAATTAAAATTTGAATATTTTGGAAATTATAAAATAATTAATTTACTAACTATACAAAAACAAATTACAATCACTATTCGTTTTTTCCATACCAAAACTATCTTTAAAAATTTCTTTGTTCATCTAATATTTTTTCTATTATTTTTCTTCCACTCATTTTTTTAATATCTTTTTTATTTATCTCTACGAACATTATCACCTTTTATTAACGACGAATAACATAGGAAAATTCAATTTTTCTTACTTTTCTAGAAAAAAAATTACTAAAAATTAGGACTAAATGTTTATCTATAGACAGATAACTATAATTAAATACTTTTCATAGGAAAATAAATTTAATTGATACGATAAACAAAATAATTAAACTAAAAAATAGACATTTGTAAACCCAAAAAAATTATAACTAACTATACAAAATAAAGATGATTGTGACACGATGATGTGACAAGATGATTGTTGAACAATGATCATATGGAATGATTGTGTGCAAGGTGATTTCTGCAATATAATTGTGAAATAATTATACAATATAAAATGATGGAGGATAAATCGAGGAATAAAATGACGAAAAGATAGTTAGATTATATATATATATATATATATATATATATAAGAGGAAATGAGTAACGTTTTAGATAATACATAATAAATGGGTATGCTATAGTTTACCAAAACACTAAAAAAACACTACATCAAAGTAAAATAAAAATATCGCATAAAAAATAAATCACACCTACACAATCGTATATACGTATACGTATACAATACAAACACATATACATTAAGAGGAGAATTAAAAAGATTTAAAGAACTTGTATATTTATTTATAATTATAATATAAGTTATATATTTATCTGCCTTTTTTTTAGTTTTATATATTCTTCTGATAATTTGTTGCAAATTTTAAAATTTTATGGATTGTTTTCAAACATTGTTTTTGGGCATTCCACTTGATCCCTAGTTTGCTTCAAAATGTATTAGTCCCCACACAGATGGCCACACATTATTATTGATGTAAGAAAATTATCAAAATATTTGGACCAACAATCTACACTACACGTGTGAAAGAGATGAAGTAAGGTATATAAAATCTCAATAATTAAGGTCAAACATATATATTCTATTGTAATAATGTATGCTCTATTTATTCCACATATATGTATATATATATTCAGCAAACAATAAACTTTATGTTATACGCATGTCTTCTATAAGTTGATTATCTTATTAGGATAAGCAAATAGACATAGAAAGGGTCCAAAAGGCAGAGAGGGCAAAAGGCTTTTCGGCTTCTTACGGGACGCACACACATCATCAACCCTATTTTATTAAATTGAGTTCGATTAAGTTAAGGTTTGGTCCATTTTTTATAACCACTTCACACACAATTCCAATTTTTTTTTAAAAAATTTATTATACCGTTAGGTCTACCCGATACGTAAACATATATACACATATATATATATATATATATATATATATATATATATATAATATGCGGTGAAATTTGTAATTGAGGGCGTTTGGAGTTTACCCGTGTGTGTTATAGAATAAGATAGACGATTTTCTTCTACATATTTTATTGTTTTGGTATGAAACTAGAATTCGGACTTAGAACCAAAATTTGTGTTACGTAAGCTTTAAAAGACCATCGTTTATACGTTCAACCAAGTTATTCAAAATAGTAGTTTTATTTCGGTTAGAGAGATAAAATCGAACCAAACCGAATCTAATATAATATATAACCTAGTTGAATTGTATTCTTTTTATTAAAAAAATCGTTTAAAAAGCAATACCGTTGCTGTTGCAATCTATTAAACAAATTCAAAATTAATAAAAAAAATAATTGCAAAATTTGAGGGAAACCCAAGTGGATATAACATGTTCCTTCGGATGGAGACAGTCCACTTAATTGGTTTGGGAGATGGATATGGATTTCATAGAGTATGGACACAAGAAGAATATTAAATTTAGATAACTTGAAACTAAAGTTATCTCAAATATTATACCAAAAAAAGTTATCTAAAATATATTGTAAGTAGACTTTACTATTACTATGTCTAATGGAATTATTGATTTTTTATTATATAAATAAATTTGTTTTTTTCATTATTTTATATACGATTAATGTTCAATTCGAATTCACATTTAAAATATATATATATCTATATATATATATCCATTTTCTTATATATTTGTATATCAATTTTGATTTACTTATATGTTATTTGGGTTAAATGGATTTAGATAGATTGGATTTAGGATCAGCCGGGCCGAATGACCACAAACGGCCACCGCTAATCAATATTTATTGGGCTTGAGGCCTCTTATTGAAAATGTGAGTCAGATTTGCTCGAGAAAATGGGAAGAAAACGACGCGACGTTGCACACAATATAAAACGACAGGTTGTGCAAGTCTGTAGTAATCAGACATCACGACGTCCCTTTATATTTTATGAATGTCTGATACAGTTGTGCGTATCAATGTAATCGTGGCGATTCTCCCTGGCTCTCGCTCGTTCTCCGAGTACCCGATTCCGATCCCGATTTCGTCCTTCTTCTAGTATCGAAATCAAGAACCAGAGAAGATTTCTGTACAATTTGAGATTCGTATCGCGGTTCGTAGTTCTTAGATCTGTTTGAGTTGTTACGTTTCTCATGTAATTTATGTTTTTTCGTATGCGGGTTTTGTCTTGTATTTGGTTGCATGTTCGACAGAATTGTCATGCGGTTATAGATTCATATGTAGTTGATGATTGTGTTTGTCTATCGTTATTTGGATATGGAATTTTTCTCTGAAATTGAAACAGATTTGAAAAATGGCCGAATTTGATACGTTATGAGTATGATTATGGTGGTAGACGCTCGTAATTTGTGAAATGGAATGAGTGAAAGAAATAAACTTTGCGTCCTTCTATCCTGTGATTTTGCTGCGCAGTAGATTCTCGATGAACGATTGAATCTTTTATTTTTATTTTCTTAATTTGATATCTGTTTGTCTTATATAAGTTGCATCTGCTGCAATAAGATATAGTTAGGGTTTCGGGTTTGATATGCGAATGTAGGGGTTATGTTTGCAGGATGCCGTTCCCCTCTTTGATTTTGCTCGACCCTTTAAATGGTTACATTAGAACAATGGGTCTCATCTTCCTGGATCAGATAGCACCTTAAGGATTGCATCGAAGAAATAAGGAAGACGTCCGGAGGTGACTTAAGAAGAAGAGCCATCCCCCTATTTCTTAGTAGCTTGAATTCATGTCTAGAGAGAGAATCAAAAGAGAATTACCTCCCGCTCAAGAGGTATGATATTCTATTCCTCCGTTTATGATCGTGAATCGTTATAAGTTGATAACCGTAAGAAATCGAAAGTGACGAGGATAACGTGTGGAATTCTATGAACTTGAACAGAGGTGTAGAAAATGTTTTGTGATCTTTCGACTTCGTTTGAAATTTTGAGTAATTGACTTGATGTTCTCTATTTGTTTGCCTCTTGAAATTTGAATGTTAGAATTTTTCATATACTGAGTTGTCATCTGATTACCTGGTGGCCAAATTCTAGGGGTGACTATTTTGCCTTTGAATGTTATGTATGAGAAAATACTTATTTTTCAATATCAGAAGCCACATGGATAGTTGAATCGGGTTTCTTGTTATACATTTCCAGCATATTGAGAAATTGCAGAAGGTGGTAGATGGAGGCAATTACTATGGAGCACTGCAGATGTACAAATCTATCAGTGCAAGGTATACCTCATCAGCCAAATTTGTTAATCACTGTTACATTTATAAAATGTTTCAATATTTGTTGAAATTCCACTGTTGGGATTCGTTATTCTTGCTTTTGTGATCATGCAAAGCTTACTTTTTTCTTGTCACTCTAATATTGGGTTCTTACACATGATCATGGCGAATATGTTTCTGATTATATATTTGCATTTTGCTGCAGATATGTTTCTGCTCAGAGATTCTCTGAAGCTCTTGATATACTCTTTTCAGGAGCATGCCTTCAACTAGAGCATGGCCAGGTTTGTTCATTTTCCTTTTTTTCTTGTTGTACCTCGATTAGGCTGTCAAACTTGTGTCCCTGAAGCTGGAAATATATGTAATCACAAAGTTTGAAACCTGGCAAATGATGTCGTTTCTGGAATATTCTCTTGTTTAGTTTTGCTTTTTGTTAATTGAATGATTTTCTCTTGAAAAATAACATATCTTCAGGTGAATTGTGGGGCAGACCTTGCACTTCTATTCGTCGATACCTTAGTTAAGGCCACAACTCCTTGCAACGATGAAACCCTTGGTTAGTTTAGTTCATGCTTTGTATTATTTCCTTAGTATTGATTTTGTTTTGTTTTGTTTGGTGTGTGCTTATCTGTGGTTATAATGAAATGTTTCTCGTTAGATCGTATCAGGTGTATGTACAAATTGTTTCCTCGGGTTCATGTGCCTCCTCACTTGGTAGATGTAAGCGACGATGAATCTGTCCAGAAACTTCAAGAAGCCCTCGGGGAAGCAAGGGCACGCGTGGAAAGTGTATCTTCATTCCTGCGAGCTGCTATAAAGTTAGTCACGGTGTCATAGTTTTTTTTTGCTCGTCTTCAAGCAAGCATCTATTGATGTACTATCCTGGTTTTGTTATGAAATTTCATAAACATACTTTTTTATTCCCTTTACATAATATGTTTTGTTCAGCTACTCTTCTTGAGGTTCATCATTCATAGGCACAATCTTATCGGTAATATTCTTTTCACTTTGTCTTAGGTGGTCCTCGGAGTTTGGAGGTCCAAGTACTGGAGTTCCTGAGCTGCATGTTATGCTGGCTGATTATCTCTATACCGAGTCTCCCGAACTTGTAGGCCTTTTCTGCTGATGATAGATTATTGTGTAAAATCTCCCGTTTGTTTGACATGAATGGTATTACTATATTCGGGGCAGGACATGGTTCGAATATCACGGCACTTTGTTAGAGGGGAGGACCCCACGAAGTTCGCTTCTACGCTGGTCAATTTTATGGGAAAGGTTGGCCATTTCTGGTGCATATCATTCATATTATCATTCTCTTGAACTGGAGATACCGTCGTGTTCATCATGCCATGTTTATGATAAACCTTTTCGGGCTTACATACAAGTGCTTATTAGTTTACTCTCTAGTTTTGCATGACAAATTCCTCGATCTTAATCTTGCATGCTGTTGCAGTGCTATCCCGGTGAAGACGACCTGGCCATTGCACGAGCAGTTCTCATGTGAGTTGACCGAACTGAAACTCATTTCCTCTCCATCTCGATACGCTCTTTTAACGGGTCTGAAGAGGCAAAATAACGGGACGAATGTATAGGTACTTAGCTCAGGGTAACATGCGAGATGCGAATTTCGTCATGGACGAAATCAAGAAGCAAGCAGAGTCAGGGCAGCATCATGAGCTACCAGAATCAGACCTTATCCAATTCATCTCCTACCTTCTGCAGACGTTAGTAGTTCTTCTAACCATCATTGTCATCATAATAAACATCGGTCGGTTATCTATTTTCTCTTTGGTCTTACAACTTGTTTGGGTACACAGGTTGCAGAGAGATGCATTGCCCCTTTTCAATATGTTGAGGACCAAATTCAAGTCTAGCATCGATAGAGAACCACTGCTTAATGAGGTATTCATCCGTTCCCGAGTGTTTTTTTTTTTTTTTCCGGATTTTCCCGGGCTTTGGCTAATAAAATGCGAGTGTGTGTATATATATACCATTGTGAAGTTGCTTGATGAGATTGGGGAGAGGTTCTATGGAGTTCAACGTAGGAATCCTCTGCAAGGAATGTTCGGAGACATCTTCAAGGTAAAAAAAATAAATAATAATAGTGGGAAAATCTCATATTAATACACCATTGCCTCAAAATTACCATCGTTTAAAAATTCAGAGATTTTAATCTGAATTAGAAAGAGTTATTGTATTTATCTAGCAGTAGTTTGTGTATTTATTAGAGAATTTGTTTTTACAAATTCGTGTATTTATTATGCGATTTTCTCTAGTCACATGGATCTCTATATTGCTGTTGCTGCAGATGATGGGATGAAGGAGATGACATGATTCTACACATTTTCTTTTCTTTTTAATTATCGAAGTTTTTCTTTTGTTGGTGGGTTTTTTCACCCTGACCTTTTACAATCCTTTTTTTTTATTATATTTAGAGAATATTTCACGTCACGACACTTTTCATCAATTTAAATTATATTATCTTGTATAAGACGACGTTTTTGAATGGAAGTTGGTGAAACAGTAATTTTCTTTTAAAAAATTTTAAAACAGTTTTTTTTAACTAATAATGTTTTTTTTTCCAAATTGTATGGAAGTTCCAAAAAGCCCATCTGAAAATTCAGCAGGTCCCCGGCCTAGGCCATGTACCTCTCACAGTCGATATGTTCGGAATTCAAATTTCGTGGGTACCCAACGGTCGATTTAGGGTTCTTCCTTCCGCATCCCCCATTTCATCTCTTGGAAACCCAAATCACTGTCACGGAAAAGAGAAACAAGACCCTCCGAAACCAAGAACCCCCGGTAAAATTCTCTGTTTGGTTTCCGTCAAAACTGGAAAATGGTCGTCAAGAAACCATCTTCGTACGAGAAATCCCGCCTGGAAAGGCTCGAAGAGAACAAGAAACGAATGGAGGCTCTCAATCTCCCTCGGCTCTCTCTTGCCCTCCAGTCCACTTCCCCTAAATCATCTCCGGTTTCGACTTCTTCTTCGATTTTTCTTCAATTTACGTTCATGTGTACGAAATCAAAGGTTTTCTTCTACATCTATGTCTGTGGGTCATGTGGCAGATGAAGAAGTCTAAGCCTCGGATACAGGAAAAGAAGCTAGTGGCAGTTCGTCGATCGAGCCGTCTCTCGAATCATCCTTATCCTGTTTACAAAGAAGCAAGTCAATTTCATCTCTTGATCATGGGTTCATGTTTTCGGATTTGGGGTTTGATCTCCTATGTTCTTAGTTTCTGAAAACTGATTTGGGTTCCGTTTACTGGTAGCAGGTCACTGTTCAACGAGTGGAGATACCCAGAAGGTGTGTTACTTAAAGATCTTCCTTTTGCTTCGATTTTTAGAAACCCTACAATTCCCCATATTAGATTTCCCTAAAACCTCAGCAGATTCAGAAGAGCTGAAGATTTTTTGCAATGAACTTTTTATGTTACTGTCTGAATGATTCTTAGGATTAGCAAGAGGAGGGATCTGTCAAACCGGGTTTACGCTTCGGACGAAAGCAGAGCAGAGGCCTTGGCGAAAGCTGAGAAGCTGCAGGATGAATTGGGAGATGAGTACCCGAAGCTCGTGAAATCCATGCTTCCATCCCACGTTTCCGGTGGATTTTGGCTGGTAAGCAAGTCGATTAGAAACTCCGTTTC
The DNA here is from genome assembly GCF_000463585.1 of Tarenaya hassleriana. Classification (NCBI taxonomy): domain Eukaryota; kingdom Viridiplantae; phylum Streptophyta; class Magnoliopsida; order Brassicales; family Cleomaceae; genus Tarenaya; species Tarenaya hassleriana. The sequence continues at coordinate 3,592,243 of NW_010968505.1, read as the reverse complement.
CCGATCTCATCTCAGTTCTACCAACGATAATCTCATCTCAGTTCTACCAACGATAATCGTGGGTTCGAACCCAATCACATGTTGTAGAGCACTGATATGAAACACAGAAATGGTACAAGAGTCTTTTTCTTATATACCCTCTGACCATATCAGAACACCTTTCCATTTTTGGTATATGGTTTAGGGTCTTCCGGTTCAGTTCTGCAGATCACACCTACCGAAACAGGACAGTGCCATGACTCTGATAGATGAAGAAGGCGAAGTGTATGAGACCATATACTTAGCCCGAAAGACGGGACTCAGCGGCGGATGGCTGGGTTTCGCCGTTGCTCACGATCTAGCCGATGGGGATGCCTTGGTTTTCCAACTGGTCCGCCCTTCTGCTTTCAAGGTTCGTTCAATACCCACCGGCTTTATATCTGCCTTTTTCACCCATAAGTTTATTATTCAATTTCAAACCGAAATTTTCCTGAGTTTCATAAGTTTCAGCATATACAACCAAATTCATGAGTTCTATATACCATTAGAAAGATAATTTCAATATCTACATATAGAGACCAAAAATCACGTAGTTGTAGTTCCGATTCAGAAGAGTGGTTAATGTTTTTGTTGTTGTTCCCTTTCAGGTTTACATCACAAGAGCCAGTGGTAACACACCATGATAGATTCGGGGGATGGCTCTTATCAAAATGGCTTCTTTTCTTTTTGTACGTAGCCTCCTTCTAATTTCTCGACTGATCTCTAAGGTTGTATCTGACATTCGATCTTTGTTTAGTTGATCGATGGACCGTTTGATTCACCGGACGAGAACGTAAAACTCGGTCTATCTATCTGTCGTGTTCTTCCTCTTTCCCTGTCTCCT
>NW_010968505.1:3562958-3590905 GCF_000463585.1 Tarenaya hassleriana | reverse complement strand
TTTCCCTGTCTCCTTCTCTGCAAGCTTGGAAGCAATGAAAGTTCCATAGATTCAGCCGTTTCCAGATCATAAAACATGAAAATTTCGTGTTCAATTGTAATTTGAAACGCGGAATTTGCTTTCTTTTTATGCTTTAGAAAGGAGGAGCAGACGACAAAATCTAATCTCCCCCTTTCTCAGATAGAAACACCGAAATTTTCTTGGGAAACAAACAGATTTACAAGAGAAACAGAGTCGCAAAGCAGAAAAATTTGCATGACGAACAAGAAATTTCAACTTCTTTGGTTAATCCTCGAATTGGGTCAAGCCGAAATTCTCGAATGCGTGACGCAGTCCGAAGAGCAAAGTTTTTTTTTTGGTTGATTGGGATTTTAAAAAAAACCAAGTATCCGGCGACAACCCAATGTGAGAAATCCCGGAAAACACAAAATTTTCTCGGGAAAGAAGGAAGCTCCGTTTTAGCAAACCGTCGATCATATCGAGATCACCGTCCCATTGCCGGCGAGACCAGCTCCAGTGCCGTTGGCCATGTCAAACAGACGTCAGCGGCCGTTTAAAGCCGTCAACTTTGATATATCGAATTGAAAGATTTTTATATATTGGCGTATTTATGTGGTAAATTAAAAAGTTTTGTGTTTATGGAATATTTTGACTGAAGTCTAACTAAATTTACCTAATATCAAAAGATAATTTAAATCATTTTTCATAATTTTAAATAAAATTTATTTAATATTGGAATTTACAAAGCGTTTTATTATCAATTCCTCAAACATTTGTGTTACAAAATAAATAACACAGTACATTTTTTTATGTTCGGACACCACGCTACTTTTTTTTAAGAAAAAACACTAAATCAGAAGATTGGGCCGAAAACGACGCGACGTTTTTCCACACCTAAAACGAGGAGACGTGCAAGTGGATTATAGGTAAACGTCGTGCGGTTTCTTTTTATGTGCGCTCGCTCATACGTTCCAGACGAAAGCGTGTTCTGTGAATTGCTGTAGTAAGACCCCCCCATCAACTTATACGGAGAGAGAGAGACATTTCGGCGAACAGTTGGTGTGCATAGAGCTGCGATGAAGGGAAGCAAGGCGACTCTCTCTTCGCTAGCGGAGAAGTGCAAGGTCTCTCTCTCTCTCTCTCTCTCTCTCTCTCTCTCTCTCCCTCTCTCTCTCGTCTCTGATTGAGAAATTTTGTTCATCTTTAAATTTTACAGAGCATACTTGTCTCGAACTGGCAAGGGTATCTCAACACCATCAAATCCGAAGCTAAATCAAGGTATTTCTCATAAATTCGAGTCCTTTTCGCCTCGTTAGGCTGAATTTCTACTGTATTTTTCATTGATTCGAACCCTTTTAGCCTCATCAGTTGAATTTACATTATGGGTGTGAGTGGCTCACTCCAAAATCATTTTGAGAACGATAACAGACATTGGGATGTCGGCTTTTGATTATGTTGAACTGGGCCTATGAGTCATCATACACAGCGTATGAGTTTCTTGTGCCGTCTAAAAGTGCATTCACATTTTCTCACACTCCACATGGATCATACAAATGTTTCTGTGTATTGGGTATCGGAAAAGTGCAATACATACTTCGAAGGTTAATTATGTGATCAAGCGTGGAAAGCCTTATCTTTGGGTGCCCGAAAGCGAATCACACTGTTGGGTAAGCTTCAGGCTTCTTCAATGTTTGCCAATTTCCAATTTAGTTGAATATAGTCTCAGAAACTTGTGCCTTGGTAACATTAACATGTTTGAACGATATGCTGTTTTCTATTTATACCTCGTAGAACCTAATGGTCGATGGGCGAGGATCCTTTTCTATAGCCCGTCCGGTCCCTGGTCCCCTTGTGCCGCTGCTCAAGTCAATGAATAAGGTTTGTTACCATCTGCTATGCTTTCGTTGTCTTTGCTTCCTTTAACTATCCACATTGTCGAGTTTTGGTTTTTGGTTTTTGTATCTCCTTAAAAGCCTGTAAGAAATGGTTAGATTTCTATTGTACCCATGAATCTAGTATTCTTAGCTTTCCTGATGAAGTTTACTTGTTATGCAGCTACCGATGCGGGTAGCTTTAACCGGAGATATTGTGCCCGTCAAAGAGGGAAAGGTAAGGAAAGCCGTCCAACCTTCCATGTGGAGAAGTTGTAGTTTAACCTTCATGTTCATTGATGGTCACATACAACTTATTGTTGTACTCACTGAAAGGTTGAGTCGGTGAAGAAATATCTCGAAGAAATCATACAATCAGAGAAGATAGCGATTAGTGAGACCACATATGCTGTTCAAAGCCTCTTGGATTCATCCAACAATACATATGCCTCACGGTGTGGGGCCCTGAAAGGAATTCTCGATGAAGGAAAAGAAAACTATCTAATTTATAAGTTCACCCCGAGGTGAGATTCTCAAAACCAAGAAGATCCCTTTATGTGTTCTGCAATCTCTCCCGTTGCTTATTTTAGTTTAGTGCTTAACTAGAAAACTACAGATTGAGCATTTGTTGATCCGGGCATGGTTTCATGGATCGGTAATCTCACTCTTATGTATGCTGCCATCTGATTTTGTTCCCAGTTCATGCATGTTTATTGATCCGAGTGGTTCCACCAAGGAAATAGACATGGAAGATATGGAGCGATCAAAAGCAGATCCGTTAGGTAAACGTATTCATTGCAAACTTGGGATAAAATTGCTTATGCCCATTGTATCTCATCGAATATTTATATTCGGTTTTCCTGGACAGCTGTTTGGTCTACGAAACTTGTCGATGGCATCAACAGAAGCGAAGCAAGGAGACGAGCCCTTATTCTATTTTGTTTGTACTATCTCAACACGAACACAAGGGTAATAATAAGCCAACATGAAATCGGGAGTCGGGAATTGTAACTCGTGGACCTTTGAGCTCATGTCGATATTGATTTTGTGCAGGATGTGTATATGATGTCTATCGACAAGAAAGGTTTCGACTTGTTGGGGAAGGTGCCTTGTCAGGAAGCCGAAGGTGAGTACCAATGGAGAGAATTCAGATTCACGTTCAAAGAAGAGGCGCATGATGTGGAAGCTTTTTGTCGTCAGCTCATGGAAATGGAAGAAGAGGTCGTTAAGCAGTTTACGAGCGGTAGCGGGTTAGGGATTTAGCCGTGTTTTTGCAGGTTTGGAGGAGAACAATGTAGCATTCACTTTGGTTACAAAAAAAAAAAGAGAGAGAATTTTCACAAGGTTTCAGTTCATTCTACTGGAAATAAGAAAGAGTATGAAATGACGTGTCGTGGTTTAGTCGACCTCTTCGATCTTAGGACCGGCGGTGCTGCCACCGGAAGGAGGAGCATCTGCATCTACATCTGCATTGCCTTCTGTGCTGGCTGCTGAGCCTTGGTACATCTTAGCAATGATGGGATTGCAGATGCTCTCGAGTTCCTTCATCTTGTCCTCGAACTCGTCTGCTTCCGCGAGCTGGTTGTTGTCAAGCCACTGGATGGCTTCATCGATGGTGTCCTCGATCTTCTTCTTGTCGTCGGGAGAGAGTTTGGATCCGATCTTCTCATCCCTGATGGTGTTCCTCATGTTGTAAGCATAGTTCTCCAACGCGTTCTTGGCCTCGACTTTCTTCTTGTGTTCCTCATCCTCGGCCTTGTACCTCTCGGCTTCTTGCACCATCTTCTCGATCTCTTCCTTGGACAGCCTTCCCTTGTCATTGGTGATCGTGATCTTGTTCTTCTGTCCAGTGGTTTTGTCCTCAGCCGACACGTTCAGGATGCCATTGGCGTCAATATCAAAGCAGACGGTGATTTGAGGGACACCTCGTGGTGCAGGAGGAATGCCCGTGAGCTCGAACTTTCCCAAGAGGTTGTTGTCCCGTGTTCTCGCTCTTTCGCCCTCATACACTTGGATAAGCACACCGGGTTGGTTGTCTGAATAGGTCGAGAAGACCTGTTCCTTCTTGGTCGGAATGGTCGTGTTTCTCGGGATCAAAACCGTCATCACGCCGCCGGCTGTTTCCAAACCGAGCGACAAGGGAGTGACATCCAACAACAAGAGGTCTTGAACCTTCTCGTTGCCTTCGCCACTTAATATGGCTGCTTGTACAGCTGCACCATAGGCAACGGCTTCGTCAGGGTTGATGCTTTTGCAAAGCTCCTTGCCATTGAAGAAGTCCTGCAAAAGTTGCTGGACCTTGGGGATTCTTGTTGAGCCGCCGACAAGGACAACATCATGCACAGTGCTCTTGTCCATCTTAGCATCTCTCAAACACTTCTCAACGGGTTCCATACATTTCCTGAAGAGATCCATGTTGAGTTCTTCGAATCTTGCCCGAGTGAACGTGGAGTAGAAGTCGACACCCTCATAAAGAGAATCGATCTCGATGGTGGTTTGAGCTGTGGACGAGAGAGTTCTCTTTGCCCTTTCGCATGCAGTCCTCAGCCTCCTAAGAGCCCTCGGGTTCCCGGTAATATCCTTCTTGTGTTTCCTCTTGAACTCCTGAACAAAATGGTTGACCATTCTGTTGTCAAAATCCTCACCGCCAAGGTGAGTATCACCGGCCGTGGCCTTCACTTCGAAGATACCCTCTTCAATCGTAAGCAAAGAAACATCGAATGTGCCACCGCCCAAGTCAAATATCAGCACGTTCTTTTCACCAACACTCGTGGCTTTCTTGTCGAGGCCATAAGCAATGGCGGCGGCTGTTGGCTCGTTGATGATACGCATGACATTGAGCCCGCCGATGACACCAGCGTCTTTTGTGGCTTGACGTTGAGAATCATTGAAATAAGCCGGGACAGTGACCACTGCGTTCTTCACAGACGTTCCAAGATAAGCCTCCGCAATCTCACGCATCTTGACAAGTACCATGGACGAGATTTCCTCCGCCGAAAACTGCTTTTCCTCACCCTTGTAGTTCACCACGATCATCGGCTTGTCAGCAGGACCGGGAATGACCTTGAATGGCCAGAGTTTGATATCGCCTTGCACCGAAGAGTCACTGAATCTCCTACCGATAAGCCGCTTGGCATCTGCAGAATCATGACGGATCAATCAATAAACTCGTTGTAGAAACAAATCTATATCAACAGAAGTTCTACTTCCGCAAATTCCCTAAATGCAGAGATCGCTATCTACAGATTACCTGTACTGAATTTCAAACGGTACTGAATTTCAAGCAATATCTGTTTGGCAAAGCTGCGTCAACAAATCACTTGTACAGAATTTTCAATCAATATTCAGAAGCCCCACCAAAACCTAAAAAAAAGTTCAAACTCTGATTCTCTAGGTTTCAAACAAATATAAACAACCGATGAAAAAACCACATGCACCAAAAGAATCACTGACATGAAAGAAGCTTTACGTCCAGACACCACAGAATCAAACACGAACAACAAAAAAGATATGATAGATCTTATGAAATCGAAGAAGATCCAACGGCATTTAAATTATTTTTTTTTGTTAAACCAATTAAATTATTATTCATGATCGCATTAGCAAAGATCCGAAACGAATAACACCAGATCTAGCAAAATCCAGACCAAACAACATCACATCCGGATCGAATCATTACGAGGAAGAGACAATTTACATACCGAAAACGGTGTTGATCGGGTTCATCGCGACCTGGTTCTTCGCGGCGTCACCGATCAGACGCTCGGTGTCGGTGAAGGCGACGTAAGACGGCGTCGTACGGTTTCCTTGGTCATTTGCGATGATCTCGACACGGTCGTGTTGCCATACTCCGACGCACGAGTACGTCGTCCCGAGATCGATTCCGATCGCCGGACCCTCTCCTTTTGCGGCCATTACGAATAGTACCAGATCGCCGGAAAAATTCAGATGATGAAGAAAATCCAACGATGTATCTGTTTGTGTGGGTACGGGTTGTGATCCGGTGATACTTTTTTATAAGGGAATGCTTTGATTTTCTTCTAGAAAGTTCGCGCTGAGCTGTGGGGAATCTGGACCGCCCGATTAGGTGAGGAGAAACTGACGGCTTAGATTTTTCGGATATTCTCCAATTTGATTGGTTTGGAGTTCGCGCGTTTTTTTTGTTCGAATGGCGGCTTGGAGCGTCCGTAAGTTTTGTGAACAGTTCATTCCTTTTTTTTAAAAAACTTCATATGAACCATTCGGAATAATGTTTGATCTAACTCTTATTTTTAGGGTTCTACAATAATACAATTGATAGAGATTAAGGAGTGTGTGTATGCGTATATGTATATATGTGTATAAAAATTTTGTTTTCTAAAAAATATTTATTGATTTATGATATGTGGTAGTAATTTGGTGATCGCCGTAAATCTTCTTTCCAATATAGGTTCGATTTTTCATTTGGAAAGAGTATTCATATAGATTTCTCCGATTGACCGATCATTTTCTACGTATGTTTACTCTAAAATATACAATATTAATTAACAAGATTTTTAATTAAAATTCAATCAACTGTTGTTAAGTTCAATCCAGAATAATTTTCTAAAACCAAATAATTTAAATCCAATTCAAAACTCTTTTAAATCCAAAATTTTAACCTCTTTAAATTTTTATTTCGCGATTCATTTAGCCATTTTAAATGAATTTTACATATCTCATTTGATTCATCGTTTTAAAATTTATAAAAATACAAATAAAGCTCACTCTTTTTTCTAGCTATTAATAATTTAAATTTAATATCATCACTAAAATTTGGTATTTATTTTCTCTACAAGCACATTCACAAAATTTATGTATATATAGATAGGCAGATAGCTAGAAAAAAAATGAGAGATGGTAAGAGATTGTGGGAAAAATAGGGGGAAAAAACCAGTGGCAAAGAAAAAACCTGTCATGTACAGCCAAAAAAACGTTTTTGTGGAGACGGGAAGGAGGGGGCAAAACGGTCAAATCAATGGAACGACCCCCAAGTTTAAAATGAACCCCAAATCCTTCTTCCACATTTGCACATTCGTAGGAAGAGCCACTCGCACGCTCAACGTCCCTATCTTTCATCGTCTCTCTCCACCGGCCTCGCTCGTCTTCGTCGACGTTTCAGGTTCCTGTGTGAATCTTCTCGTTTTCTCTGTTATTGATTCGTGTTTTTTTGTTCCTCGAACTGTACGAAAACGGCATAGATCTGCGTTAGTTTCTGTTCTTGTTCGGTAAATGGTTCGATGGCCGTGTATCTGGTCTGTTTTTGTTTGTCTTTCGAAGATTCGATGAAATCTGAATAATCTCTGTGATGTTTCGGTGCGGAGTTTTGTCTTCATTCGGTGATTAAGAGCTTCGAGGGGTCTAGGTTTTTACTATGTAGCTTTTTCCTTGGATTACATTGTTTTTCCTAAAGATTCAACAGTTATCTAAACCATCAGAGATTTGTTTGAATGGTTTCTGTGAAACTTATTTCGCCGTTGGATTTACAGAATCTGAATGGCTTTTAGGGTCTTATGTTCTTATCTCGTTTATCTTATAATCTAGGATGTAATTTTATGTACATTTGCAACAGTTCTCTGGATAGCTTGCTTTATTAGGCATAAAACTAGATGAGATTCTGCGATTTTGTTTTGCGTGGTGCACGAGATTAAAGCGAAGTTGGATATTGAACACAATTTGGGAATAGCTCGCCTTTTGCATTTCTTTTGTGATATGAGTTTCAAAAGGTCCTGCGGTAGTGTATTAAATTTATACAGTGATTTGGTATTTTGACATTGTTCGATAACCATCTTTTTTCCAGTAAGGAGGGAATAGGAGATGGCGGACACCGACGACATTCAGCCCCTCGTTTGTGACAATGGAACTGGAATGGTTAAGGTAAGGGTCTACCTTTTATTTTGGCATCCTCGCCCTCCATATATAATTTCATTGCTTTTTAAATTGTTTCTGGTTGTCTCATCCATCAACGTTATTGGATTGATTCTGCCCTTAGGCTGGATTTGCTGGTGATGATGCTCCACGAGCTGTCTTTCCTAGCATTGTGGGTCGCCCACGTCACACTGGTGTCATGGTTGGAATGGGTCAGAAAGATGCATATGTTGGGGATGAGGCACAGTCGAAGAGAGGTATTCTGACATTGAAGTATCCGATTGAGCACGGTATCGTGAACAACTGGGATGACATGGAAAAGATTTGGCATCACACTTTCTACAATGAGCTCCGTGTTGCTCCGGAAGAACACCCCGTTCTGCTTACTGAGGCTCCTCTGAACCCTAAGGCTAACCGTGAGAAGATGACCCAGATCATGTTCGAGACCTTCAATGCTCCGGCCATGTATGTCGCCATCCAGGCGGTCCTTTCCTTGTACGCCAGTGGTCGTACAACTGGTGAGTGTGTTGGTTTAACGGCTGGTTTTTCAAATGACTGGTTCTGAAAAAAACCGTAATCTTTCTGCTTGTATGATCGTGTAACACTGATTTTCTATATTGTGTGTTAAGGTATTGTTTTGGACTCTGGTGATGGTGTTAGCCACACTGTACCAATCTACGAGGGTTATGCTCTTCCACACGCCATTCTCCGTCTCGATCTTGCTGGGCGAGACCTCACTGATTACCTTATGAAGATTCTCACGGAACGTGGGTACTCTTTCACAACCACAGCCGAACGTGAAATCGTGAGAGACGTGAAGGAGAAACTAGCGTACATCGCCGTCGACTACGAGCAAGAGCTAGAAACTTCTAAGACGAGCTCTGCAGTCGAGAAAACCTACGAGTTGCCAGATGGGCAAGTGATCACTATCGGAGCTGAACGTTTTAGATGCCCCGAGGTCCTTTTCCAGCCTTCCTTGATAGGTATGGAGTCCTCAGGAATCCACGAGACAACGTACAACTCAATCATGAAATGTGATGTGGATATCAGAAAGGACCTCTACGGGAACATCGTTCTGAGCGGTGGAACGACGATGTTCCCCGGCATAGCTGACAGGATGAGCAAGGAGATCTCAGCTCTCGCCCCGAGCAGCATGAAGATAAAGGTCGTTGCCCCGCCCGAGCGTAAATACAGCGTCTGGATCGGTGGTTCCATCTTGGCTTCCCTCAGCACGTTCCAACAGGTCCGTATACACTCTTATCGATGAACCTCGTCTCGTTAACCACGAAATTTGACTCACCAACTAAACAAAAACGTGTTTTTCGGATGCAGATGTGGATTGCGAAAGCGGAGTACGACGAGTCTGGACCATCGATCGTTCACAGAAAATGCTTCTAAGGAGTTTCCTCAGGTCAGTTTCCGAGACACGCGTGTGTTACTTGTATGTGATGGTTGGGCAATGGATGATGATGGTGATGATGATGATGATGAACTGTGCCATTGAATCGAATCTTCGTTTCGTTTCTTTCAGCGTTGTTACCTTATTTTGACGGTACTGCTAAGTGCTGGAGAATCATCGACTTTTGAGTATAAATGAGAACAAAAAGAAAAAGACGGGGACTTTGATTGCCCAACAAACCTAATCTTTTGTTTCCTTTAAAATTATTATATGTTCTTACCAAGGCAAAAGCCACAAACATAATAGAGAACTTTGTTTGGTTTTAATTCGGCTTCAGTCTTAAATTCAAAATAAACCTTTGAATTGGAAATTAAATTAGAATTAAAATACGATCAAATCCAAGTTTTCTAATGAACCGCCGCAATTGTTATTGACCAAAAAGGTTTTTTTTTTTAATCTTCTTAATTTGCATGGATTAAAATTTTGAAGCCCACAAACAAAAAAGGTATATATTACACAAATCCCCAACAAAACGTTAATTCATCCGCAAATTCAAAGTATGCAATTTTTTTGTACTAAACAATATAAAAATTCACCACCAAGCATCGTCTTTTTCTTTATTTAATCAATTGTTTAATTGAAGACCAAACAAGAAGAGAAAACGGGCATGATGAGAAAGTGGGCCAAACATCTCCTCCATCCTTCCTTATCTAAGAAAAAACGATCCAATCGTTTCAGCGTCATGAAACATGTGGTCGTAAATTATATTTCTTGGTTTCAGTGGTCGATAAAAATGTCGGACCATTCCAAATTTAAATTCACAAAAGAGGCTCATTATAACACCCCACCAAAAATTAATGCCCTTTGTTCCCTTTTGTTGATATCTACTTCTGTGGTCCTTTTCCGATATAATTTATTTCTTTTTTTCTTCCGTATTATTATTAATGTGAATTGCAATAGATGTTTGCTTTTTACTAAATCCATGATGATATTTCTAGACCTTAAACTCTATTTTCACATCATTCATACAGAATTTTTTTTGGTACAAAAAGACGAAATTGGTTAAAATATACCGTTTTAAATTTATAGAGTGTTCAAATCGGGAATGAAATTATCATTCAGACCAATCTTTTACCGCTTAGTGCATTGACCCAAAGATGAATGGGGATTAGTCTGAATGTACAAGGTTTAAAGATAGCGGTTCATAGTTGAACGTCGTTCAAGATCAATTCGCGATATAACAAAAAAACGGATAAAATAGATGTGTCTAGTCTAATTTAAAAACTAGAAAATTTGATAGTTTAGATTGGTTCGGTTCTATCATATTTCACTTTGTCAGAAAAATACTAATACTACTACTACTAATTATAATAATAATAATAATAATAATAAAGAATCTTTGATCATTTTATTTTTACAGTTATATTGCTTTTCACGCAATGCCCAACATTTTAATTAAAAAAAAACAAAAGGTTTCTTGGAGCTACCGGTTTTGGAATCGTACCTTTTAGGTTTCTTCCCTCACGCATCCATACATACACACACACACATATATATATATATACAAACACTTTCTGTTCATGATAATATAAATATAATCTTTAACTATTTGTGGAGTACCAAAACAATAAATTTCTAAATCAGTCGAATAATATGGAATACTTTTAGTTACCCATCAGTAAAAAAAAAGAACCCTTTTCCAAAAGAATATATATATATATATATATATATATATATATTAGATATTAATTTTGCATAATATAGTTAAAATTATATAGATGGAGTAGAACTTGTACCAAGGTATTCTTCCTCCCGTTCATTAACGTGCGGTCTTCCTCGTTCTTACTAAAAGTGTCCAGACCTTAATACATAACTTTAGAATTTCATTATCTATAGAAACCTCTAAAAATACATATTTTAATTTAAAAACAACAAAATAGTATAAACCGTCAGAGTTTAAATCCAAATACGAAGAGAAACATTTACTCGAACTTTTCCGATTTTATAGAAAATTTAGTTGGGTCAAAAATTTAGTTAACTTTCGGATTATAAAAAAATTAATTTTTTGTTACCATATTTTTTTAGAATAGAGATACAACTAATATAAATATGTCAATATATCATGCTGGTTTAATCTGGTCACTGTTATATTGGTGAATAAATAATATTAAATTTGTTGAATAAAACGTGAATATGTTAATAAGTTTGGACTAAGATAAGTTTATTTAATAGCTGAAACTAGTAGTTTATATTAATACGAGAGAATTTATTAAATAAAAAAAAATATAATTTCTAGTAAATGTTTTTAAAATAGAAATTACACCAAATCTACATTTCGAAAGAAAAGTCGATTTACGCTATTTTGAAAATTTAGTTAAAATTTTACATTTGTGAGTGAAAATATATAAATTGAATTGAGTATTCCTATTAGACACCCGTCGGTGTCAATCCTTACACACAGCCGCGTTAAAATATGGAATATATATTGCATAGAGATTCCATAAAATGTAATATTATATCATTACCCTAAGAAAAAAATAATGAAATTAAAAAAAAATGAAGGTATGATTGCTTCAAATCGGCGACAGAAAAAAAAAAAGGAACAAATGTATTCTTCATGGCTTAGCTGTACTCTCGGAGATAAGAAGGCCATGGCTTGTTTTATTTTTAAAATTTTTATTTTTTTAAAAAAATAACATATAAATACCTTAACTTTTACAAAAATTCCACATAAATATCTAAACTATAAAATTTCCATATAAATGCCTGAATTTTTAAAAAATCTTATATAGATACCTAGGCTTTTAAAAAAAATTTCAAATAAATACAAATTTCAGATATTTTTCAAATAAAAATAGGTGATATTATTAACGTATTTTAGGTTTATATGGAAGTTTTTCAGAAGTTTAGGTATTTATATAAGATTTTTAAAAAGTTCAGGTATATAGTTCAGATATTTATATAGGATTTTTATAAAAATTTAGGTATTTATATGTGATTTTTTCTTTTTAATATATATAAATAAATATATATATACACACACGCCGACAGAAACAGTTCGATCTTCAAAGATGTGTCCCCAAAAAAACCTCTTAAAATTAACAAAAAAAATGTCGAATTGCCTTTTTTTAATATGATAAAGATTTGTACATGAACATTATATTATTATTTAAAATGTGAAGACCAATTATTTTTCATGTATAATATAGTTATACTTATTGTAACGTATTGTGTTTTTAAAACAAAAATAGAAAATAACACTAGTTATTCCGTTTTTAAAGAAATTATCTACAAAGATATTCATAAATAGAACATAATTTCATTTTAAAAAATTTGATGGTCTAGTTATACAAAGAGTTAGAAAAAAAAAAATATAGGGCTACTCTAAATATGACGTGTTACATTACATAGCAGTAAACGTTTTGATATAACGTTATAAATATAACTTAAGAAAACAATAATTCATATGAATCTATTAAATCACACGCTAAAAATGATTATTTTCATTAAAAAATCATTTGTTATAGATTTATTTATGTTAATGTTATATTTTATTTTAGAAGATGAGAAAACTCACAAGAAAAAGTACCCTGCTGTAACCTCCAAGTCGTCACATGTCTCATACACTGCACATTACGCATTTGTTCCTTTCAATCCTTGGACCGTTTTTTATTATAATCATCAAACATTAATTTAATGTAAGCTTAATAATAATAATAATATAAATTTATATTTCAAGGTTGCATTTTTCATATCCCCATAATAATATTAATCACCACATCGCTGGTCATAAAAAATAAATATTTTATTTTACAATAAATAGACAGTGAAATAGAAGGTGGGTTACCGGTTGGGAATCAGGTGCAAAGAATATACTAACTGGATCCGCCAAAGTTGACCGGAAAGTAACCGACACGTGTCTTCATTAGCGTTAGAAACAACGAACTGTTTGAGAACTGGAGAACTGGAAGAACCGGTCAGATCATCTCCCAAGAGATTGGCTTCAGACATTTGAAACGAAGTTTAGAGCCACCTGTTCGTTTTTCATCATATCTTCAAGGATTTCATATCCACACGAATAACCATCTTATTTTGTAAATGAGCCAAATATATTTTCATGTCTACAAAATTTAAGTTAAATCTCAGAAATATTTTATAAGAATATGACTCTTTTAAAAGCCAGAAAAAAAACGTTAAAAATGATATATATATATATATATATATATATATTTGCATAGCAATCTGTTAAATTTTCTCTCACAATTTTAAGATTAAATTTTTTAGATACTATAATGGCACAATACCCGCTGTCCTGATGTCGTTCTTATCCGGTCTATGGGTTGAAAGGCATTGCGGTATCCGGTGTCCGATCCGAAAGGTTATAGGATAGAGGTTTTCTATCGTAATAAAAAAAATCATAACTTTATGCGTTAACATTTGCAGATATATATACATATATATATTTATAATATATTCATGTCGATGGATAATATGGATAATTATTTCATAATGATTAAATAATCTACATGATAATATTAAATTTTTTGAGGTGGGCAGAAGCAGCAATTAGTGGGATGTCTTATATGCATATGAGCACACATGGATATAAAATCCAATATTGTTGGAGTATTAAATATTGAACAAATTCACGAGAGCTGTGATGTGGACTATCAATCATGTGGAAGGGGAATCTTATTTTTATTTTATAACATACCATTTTGTTTTATTTTTCCATTAAATAAAATATCATATATTTTGTTGGGCGGTTGGATCTCACGCACAATAAAATAAAATAAATCTCGTTAATTATAAAATACAATATGACTGCTCCGTAAATAATCTTGCATGTAAATTTATATTCTCTTAAAATCTATTTTATAGTTAGAAAGATTGACCAAGAAAAGGAAAAATATTTGGTTTGCATCATTGATGATTTTCAATTTTCAAATTTGATTCTAATATATAATAGGTGCTAATTATCGTATTATACATATATTATTTAAAATCTTACCTAGTACCGATTTTTGCATATTTACTAATAAAGTTATGTATAAAATAATGTGGGAGCATAATAAACATATTACGTAAGCAATGTAATATATATATACACACACTATTAATCTATTTTAGTAAAAGAAGTGCCGTTTGCATAGTTTATTTTGCTAATTCACTTAAATGATTTTGGCGTTTTTACCATTTGGGGTTTGATTTGGGGGCATTATCAAAAATATCATCCATTTGTTATTTTGATTTCATATCATTCTCCAACTTTGACTCTATGATTCATATGACTAGAAATTTAATCTTGATTATTTTGGTCATAATGTTAAATTTATGATGATCACACTCATTCATTATGTTCATATATTATATATATAACTAATCATTTCATAAAAAATTATAAATTTAATATTATGACCAATGTGACCAAAATTAAATTTCTAATTATATGGATCGCATATTCACAGATGAAAAAAGGTATATCTTGAAATAAAAATGAGAAATAGAGGGTATCTTTGATATAATATTTGATTTCATACCCTTTTTATTTTATAAATCAGACAAAATAATCGCAGCTCAAGCCACGTAGGCACAACATCATCATCATCTTGTCCACGTGGACCAATAGGAACGGAACGTGCACGGAACAGTAAATGGCGATCCACGCCGGATCATCTCCTCGTAATATTCCCCATGAATTTTCCCTATTTTTGTTTATAAATTATTAAAATTTTCTGACAACGAAAAAAGGTTTCTTGTACTGAGAGGATCCTCCACGTGGCCGAGCCTCCCATTTTTCTTTAAATTTAGGGGTTAAGAAATAGTCGGAGAGGTTTAGGAGGTGACCGCCTATAGTCGGTAAAACAGTGCTTGTTACCGGATAATCCGGTTGTGTGGTCATTATTATTTTTAATAAAAATAAAAATAAAACTGTATATTTCTTGAGAATATAAGGGGTTTAAGCATCTTAGTTTGGTTTCCATGGTTTCTGTTTCCAATGGGTTTTGTGTCTTCTTCATAATTTCTATTAGAGAGAGAGAGAGCAACAAATAAAACGGAAAAAGAAAAAGAAATGAGAGGGAGGATCGAGAAATTTTCCTTCTGAAATCTGTGAATTTCGAATTGTTCGTTGATCACCTGTAAATTTTTAATTGTACAGTAGTTGTCGTATCTGGATTCAATTTGCGTTATCTGATCGGAATTGGAGCAGGATCGTGGTAAGAGAATTGGTTGCTGGTAGGTGAGTTTCGAATTGATCGCAATTGTTATTTTTTTTTTGGAATTCTTTGTTTTCTTTTGTTGATCCGTTTTCTCTTCTCCGGAAGCCGGAGATAATTTTTTTTTTTAAATGTGCTTCTCTGGGCTGTGATGATTTGGACTTGATGCTTGAGTTTCAAAAATTCGAATAATTTGTTTGGCGGGTTTGGTGGGAATTGCCAGTTTGATCGAGATCTGATCGGAAGCATCGGAGGATTAATTGTTTTCAGATGAATTACGAAATTTGCATTTGGGATTCTAAGTGAAATCTGGCATTTGAGTTAAATTGTTGGATCTGCTTCTGTTTCTCTTTTGTTTTTGTCGTTTAGTTTCCTCGTTGAGTCCTTGATTGATCTCTGCTTTTGCATTTTCATCGCATGCTTCTCGTTTCAATGATCTCTTTGATCCGTTTCTGGTGCGGTCGTTGATCTGATCTAAATTACTTTTAGTAATTGTTACGGTTAACCGATCTTCTGGGTTTGCCTCTGATTCATCTGTTCAGATGTTTTTGTTCTCTGTCAATTTTGATCTTCAGAATTCTGAAATACCCTTTTGTTTATAAATTTTGCATTTGCATTCGAAGATCTTCACCTGTGTACTTGGATCTGTAAATTTGATAGATTGGTGGAGAAATATTCGGGTATTCGGGAAAATTTTTAAAATCTAAATAAAAAAGTGTATGGCGGAGATTTGATCTGACGATTATCCATCTCATGAATGGATGTATGTATGTACATGCCTGTTTCCCAGTTTTAGCAGACATTGCTTGGTTCCTGGAACACACCCTTCAAATGAAATTTGATTCCTTTTTTTAATTCGTGGTTCTTGATTTTGATTCGTGATGATCACGTGGTTGATGCATGTGTTCATTCTTCGCAGGTTATGAAGTTGAATTGATATGCACATTTGAGAGATGGTGTTCAAGAGAAGATTAGATTGCGGATCCAATGGCTTTGAGTTCTCCAATATCCCGAAGGCTCCTCGTTCGTGCAGGGTAAAACGATCATGTCAACATGTGGATCCGTTATGTCAATGTGATGAGTTCTTTTTCTGATGAATGTGGTTGCTGTTTCAGAGGAAGATCTTAAGCAAAAGCATTGATGATGATGATCAGATTTGTGCAATTGATTTGCTTGCTTCTCTGGCTGGAAAATTACTGCAAGAAAGCGAAAGTTCGTCAGCTTCTACTAATGCTTTCGAAGGGGATGATCTAAATAATTTGGGTAAAGAGATTAAACAAGAACAAGTAGATGAATATAAGCCTTTGAAAACCGAGCTTCCTGATCGGGGAAACTCTGGCTTGAAGTCTGCTGATGATATCACTAGCGAGAAGTGTCTGCTAAACAAGTTTTCGTTTTGCGAGGACTTTGGCATTTTGGATCGAATTGCAGTGTCTGACTATGATATGGCTCATGATTTGAAGCCTGTAGGGTATCAAAACAAGAAAGAGGATCCTGATTTCTCTTGCAAATTCGGGGGCATCCTTGGAGAAAAAGGTGATGTTTTTGTGAATACTGGGTTTGAAGGACAAGGAGAAGCAACCAAAAGATTGGGTGATGGAGGTTTAACAGTAGCTGATATCTGTGAGCCAAAGGATACGGCCAAACTACGTGTGCCGTTTCCTGAATCAGTTCACTCTGATGGTGACGTAAAATCGCCATCTTGCAAGGACCCGGTCCGTAACGGTTCTTTTGCTAGATATGGGAATCATACTAAGTTAGGTAGCAGAGATGATGACGAAAACTTTTTTAGGTGTTACAAATTTAGCAATAAATTCAATTCGTATAGGCCTTCAACACGAATTGGGGATCGGAGAATAAGAAAGCTGCTGTCATCCAAGTATTGGAAAGCAGTTCCCAAGTTGAAGGATTACGAACACAAAAGAGCTGGTTAGCATCAAACTATACTGTATCTGCAGAGAGAATTCCTGCATTTTTTTGCCCGAGTTATTCTTACACTGACTGTGGAATGTGGATGTGTATAGATGGTGGCCTGAAGGCTCTGTACCGCAAAAGGAAGTCATGTTATGGCTACAAAGGATGGCAGCGTGATGCCATTTGTAAGAGGAGAAGATCGTCTGACAGAGGCTCGGTTGTGACTTCTGATGGAGGGCTCAGTAGTGAAAGTGTTTCCAATTCACCTGAGAAAGGAGGGAGCGGTCTGCTCTCCCCAGGTATAGGTCTTTCTTTCAATGATTCTCATGGTACTTAACGTTTGATAGTTCAGAGTGAAGATCTCTCATTATATGTACTTTGTAATGTCTTTTGCAGTAAAGTTCAGCATCAAGTCCTTTAGGATACCAGAGCTTTTTATCGAAGTTCCAGAAAGCACGACAGTGGGCTCACTAAAGGTATTTTTTCTAGTGTCTTCTAGCGATATTTGTCGTTTTTCTTGTTGTGGGCTACAGCAGATGGTTGGGGTTACTCTACAACATAGTCGTGATCTTATTACTTATGGGATATGTAGAGGACGGTGTTGGAGGCTGTGACTGCCTTACTCGACGGTGGAGTACGTGTCGGGGTACTTGTTCAAGGGAAGAAGGTTAGAGATGACAGCAAAACTCTATCACAGACTGGCATCTCATGTGAAGAAAATATCGGCAACCTTGGGTTCACCTTAGAGCCTGGTCCCGCTAAAGTATCAACGCTTTTTTGCTCAGAAGATCTTCGTCTTTCTGTGCCATCTGACTCGACAAATTTGTCCGAAAGGTACTACTAATTGTATGTTCTTCTGCGGGTTTACTATTTTTAGAATTAAACCCTTTTGGGAATACATAAGCATAGGCGTTTCTTATGATCTTCCCAGGTCTGCAGCTTCTCCCGTGTTAGATTCTGGAAATCCTTGCCCCCTCCGAGATGCAGAAGACATGATTCATCCGGGCAATGGTGCGGAGAATAACCATGAATTAGTTCCGTATCAGAGTGAAGCATCAGCTGATGAATCCTTGTCAGATTCAAGGGCACTGGTTCCAGTTCCAGCCGTGGAAGTCGAGGCACTGGCTATAGTCCCAGTTAACCAGAAACCCAAGTGTACCGACTTTGCACAACGCAGAACCAGGAGACCGTTCTCTGTGGGCGAAGTTGAAGCTCTGGTACAAGCAGTTGAAGAACTCGGGACTGGCAGGTAAAATACACACACAACTGGTTTGGCAATGGCTATTCACTTGTCGTAGTGATCTGACTTTTTTGCTCATGGAACTAAAGACCTGTAATCTCATCCTGCAGATGGCGTGACGTAAAGTTACGTGCTTTCGAAAACGCAGATCACAGAACTTACGTGGATTTGAAGGTAGAAAAACCGACTCTGCATGAAAAATTCTCGTAAAGACATAGCTTATGTTAACAGTTTCTCGGGATTTTGGCAGGACAAATGGAAGACGCTGGTCCATACCGCGAGTATATCTCCGCAACAACGAAGAGGAGAGCCAGTGCCACAAGAACTACTGGACAGGGTCTTGGCCGCACATGCTTACTGGTCGAAGCACCAAGTGAAACAGCAGGGGAAACATCAAACTGGAGTTCCGAAAACCTTGGAGAATCCAGCATCAGACAGGAACAGAGTTGTTGGATCTACTGTCCAAACTGGTTCCATGTAAAGAAGAAGAAGAAAGGTAATGTAACTTTCATTTGACAAAGGAACAAGGTCACAAACTGTACAAATGAAACAACAAAAATTCACAACCCAATTTCTAGAAGAAAAAGACCCACCTTTAACTTTGATTATTGTTCATCACCAGCATTTTTTTTTTGCAATTTGTAAATGACTCCAATGGAAAATAAGATGGGTCCCTTGCACAAGACTTTTGTAGTTTTATTTTATTTTTCTCCATTCTTTTCTTTGTGGTTTTATTTCATTCTGTAATTTGGCAGGATCTGGACTTGTAGTTTTATAGATATTCTTTTATTGTTGTTCAGCTTATTGGATCTGTAAGTACCACCAGAAGAAACAGATAGATAAAGCTTCAATCATTTACAGTCGATCCATTCATAATCACTAAAGTCAGACCAAAGTTCATCAAACATAAATAACTTCTTGCTAGTTTTAGACAACAGTAGTTGTTGTTACTAAGACCAGCTTCTGCATTTTCCAGTCTCCCACAACGGTGAAAAACCGATCTTAGACGGGGCAAAACGTGGAAGGAACTAGCGTTTTCCACGATTATTAGTGTAATGGCCGGATAAGGCGATAAGATATGATAACCTTTAAGAACTCAAGCCATCCCTCGCTTGCGTTTTGCCTTATCGTACAGTTCAAGAAGACAAGTGACAGCCTCTTGCAAAAGAGCCTTCCTGCCTTCTCTCAAGTTCCACAGCTCCGAGGTTATGTATCTTCCGCTCGGGTTATACTCGTTTATCTCCAACAGAGCCGATGTAACCGCCTTGTACGGGCCTTCGCCCAGTTCTTTCTTCAGATCTTTCAGCCTCTCATCGTCATCATTTATCACTTCCTGATCAATAGAAAAACGTTTTCCGGGTCAGCATGATACTGATGAGAGTTTTTACATGCACATCTTGGTTTCTTTATGCAAACACTAAACCAAAGAACGGGCCTTGAGAAAGAAGATCAAACATGGAAAATCCATGACATGCAGATTATAGGAGTATGCATACATGCATAAGCACAGAGTTTCAGCAAGTATATAAGCCGTAAATCTCTAAATCTCTTCGTGGTTATCTTTGCACGGTAAGCTACAATCACCCGTTCTTGAGCGTTATACAAAAAAGGCGTACCATTTCTCTGTCCCCGTTATCCACCTTAATCCGCTTGAAAGGATGCCAATCTGGGTCTTTAAGATATTCCTCCCAGAGCTGATAAACTTCAACTGTTTTGTATTCTACTTCTTCTTCATTATATTTTCTTTTCATTGCTTCCAGGAACGGTTGGTTGTCGAGCTCCCCCATTCTTTTAATGCCGATATATGAATTCATGTCTTTTAGAATCTGCAATGCAAATGAATTATTAACCGAAAAAATCAAGGGAATAACCAAACAAAGTGTTTAATTTATTGTCATTATATACAATCAATCTACCCTATCACATTCAATACCATCTGAGCTTGTGATAAGATTAAATCCTACATGACAAGTTGCCCATAACAATGTCCTGTGTAAAGAGCAATAGGTTCAACAAAAGCCGGTCGAGAGATACGAACACTTATCAATTCCTTGCGAGCATCTTGAAGCTCATCATTGATCTTCCTCTCTCTTACAATCAGAGATTGGTGAAATTTGTCCAAGTCTGCAAGTTCTCTTTCCTTCTCACTTAGATCGCTCACCATTGTCTCAACCTTCTTCACAACTTCAACGTCATCGTCGGATCCCATGTGCTTCATAACCTTCAACTGTCCATTGAGTTGTTCAATCTCCAGCTCAAGTGCCTGTTTCTGGTCTAGTTGTCTTTCTAGTTCAATTGTTTTCTCATGAAGCTTCTTCTTTAGGCTCTGAAGTATAAACAAGCTTGGCCACAATCAGTCACACAAGTTTCACAAGGCAACAACTGAACCCTGTAAATTAGGACAACCTCTGACCTGTTGCTCTTCAGCCAATTTTCTCACTTCCTCGTCGGCCTTCTGTTGTTCCATGGCAGCTAGTTGAAGAGAACTATTTTTAATGGCATTCTGTAAAAGAATGATGAAACAGAAAGAACGACTACTTAAACCCTTATGCCTTTTTTTTTTCTTCGGTAATCATATTTGAGGTCAGATACATGTCAGAGGAATGAACCAAACCATAAGCATGTTAATGTATACCTCTTCGAGCTCTTCTGCCAACTTTTTTCTCTCTATTTCATTGTGCGCCTCACGTTGTTCCAACTCCAATCCTCTCCATTCAAGCTCTTGCCTCAGAGTCTCCAGCAGAATCTTTTGTTTTTCATGATCACCAAAGATCCTATAGAAATGATCCATTTGTATTTGTTGCGTTTTCTTCAGCTCTACAAACACAAAGACAACATGTGATAGAAATAAAAGCATGCCCTAGTAATCTACTCTAAGATGATCATTAACACAATGTGACGAAGATAAAATCATAAAAGAGAGGATGTCTCTGAGGGAAGCAGCATTTTGATACCAGAGGAAAACACACACACCTTCATTGTAACCTTGAAGAAGTTTTTCCTTCTTTTCTATCACTTCCTTAAGCTCTAGAGAAGCACTCGAACATTTTTCCTTTATCTCCTTCATGTGTCTGTTTTTATCCTCAACCATTTGTGTCAGATTCTGTACAAGCATTTGCTGTTTCCTGGCCTCTTCTTCCATTAGACCGGAGATAGTTTTGAGGTCACCAATCTTTCGTAAGTGTTCTCCGATAATGTTTTTCGCATTATAATCATCAGCACGGGCAAGCCATGCATATAGGCCAGATTTTGGACCGTTTTTCAACCAATCCTTTTTCCCATGACCATCTGCTTGATATTCCTTTTCAAACAACAAAGCATTGTGAAGTCCAGTCCACTCTTTGTTAAATTCAACGATTGCGGTTCCTGAATGGCCCATGTAGTTCCATAAAGGACGAACCCTAACTGGATTGTATCCTCTTTGAATATATTCATCCCTCAGTTTCGATCCACTTTCCCCAGTAGACCGACCATCTTCTGTCTTTGTAATCGGGATATTAACCACAATGCCTGATACACCCCAAACTCAAGTTTTGTTAAGTAATTTGAGGCACACGTGATAAACAATCACAAATATGATACAAACTTAGTTTCTTGACAACATTGTTAGTAACAGTATGAAACAATTATTAGACTTAAAAATTATAACCAGAACGAACCTTTCCAAGGACTGACGAGTTTCTCGTAATGGTCACATCCCTGAAGAGGATCGGAGCTTTTCACGGCCGTAGATGGGGTTGTGGAATCTGCAAGATCCTTCCCGAGGTATTTTGCAAGAGCAAGATGGCTCGCCTTCTCCTTGACACTTCTTTTCTCGGAGTTGCTATTACCGACTCCAGAAGCATGCTGAAGGAGATCCTTGTACTGATAACTCGACTTCTTCTTTTTTGGACAGTAAGGACAGACGAAATCCTGAGGTGAGACTTTCACCACAGGCTTTCCGCCCTTGAGTTTTTCGTAGATTTTTGTTTCGTATTCTTCAATTTCAGATTCGCTAATGTCTGATTCCTCATCTGAGCTCACATCCACTTCCACCATGCTCCCCACCGTCATGCTTCCTTATATACACTACAAAGTTAACCAAAAGCTGACGACTTTAGATTGATTGAATATAAGCTGCATTAAGCCATATTCATTGCTCAAACTATAACCAATGCTAACGAAATTCACGCTCCTTAATCTGACGAATCTCCCTAGTCCTATAGCATACAACCCAACCCAGAAATTAGTCCATGATTCTGCTCATTCAGAATGAACAGAACCCGAAAATCTGAATTCCATCATCCACATTTCTTCATTTCGTTCTTTAATAGACATGCATGTTTGATTCTTAGACAAATTTGTCTTAATTCGTCGCTTTGTACTAAACATTGGCGCTAGCAGAATTACAAAATAAGATCCCTAAAACCCGACAGGAACAGCTTAAACCCACAATAGATTGAAGAAAGAAACTCCGAGGAAAACAAAAATCATCCGAGGAAACTGACCCAACGACTCGGAAACTCAGTAGCGCTTCACTTGATCAGAGACAACTCAAAACGCGGAAAAGATTCCGAGAGAAAAACAAGAAAGCAATGGAATCGAACGAAATCGTGCAACTTTACCTGAGAAATGAGAGAAAGACAGAGAAAACTCGAACTTTTAGCAGATTCTGGGGATTACAAGCGGAAATATTTCGCCCCACGAGGGTTCACTGATTTCCGACGATTCTGATTTTATGTTTTGTGATTTTTTTTTCTTCAAAAAATTGGCTGGGTTCTTGGAAATAGTGTGACATTGGCGTTATGTTCTTTGACAGTGAGAATAGGGTTTTTTTATGGATTCCCAGATAAAAAGTTTGATGAGTGTGCTTCCACGCGCTGCATGAGCGCGTTAATCATACGCGTAGTGAATTTAAAGAAGAATCGTGAGACGCACACATGTTTTCCCACTAATTCATGTTATTAAAATCTACTTAAAATTATAAAATAGATAAAAATAATAATATAAAAAACGCAAAATCAAAATGAAATATTTCGGTGTCGGAACAATCTAAAGATAATTAACATAACTGTTTCCACGTCATCGCTACTACAATGCATGCATGCACGCATGCTATTAGAAATTAGGGAAAATCGCAGATAAATACCTGTACTTTTACAAAACTCCCAGATAAATATCTATACTATAAAATTCCCAGATAAATACCTATACTTTTCAAAAGTCTCATATAAATACCCATACTTTTAAAAATTTACCAAATAAAACATATATGGTTGACGGCGTTTAACGTGTCACTGTTCAACGGTAAAAAATCGATGATTCAGCTTTATTAAATCCGACTAAGCATCCACGTGTTTTGCCACGTCGGACTAACCGGTTCAATTAATCGAAACGGTTTAACAAAAAACCAATCCGGTTTTGTAAACATTTCAAAAGCCCTAAAATCCCCAATTGAGAATCGTGTGCTCTAAATCTGGGAAAAATTAGAAACTCTAGAAATTAAAAACGGAGGGCGAATTTCGTGCGACTTGGAGAACTCTCATCTTAGTGGTGAATCGGCGCTCTCCTCTCTTCGATTTCTCTGTGAAGGTATGTGTTAACTCTCTCTCGACTCTCGACTCTCAAGTCCGGTCTCTCACCTCCACTCTCTCTTTCGTTGGTGTAAGGGTTCGAGTCTCTGGGTTGTCCGTATCTCGCCTTCTCTTTCTTTGGTCCTTTTTAGGTTTCGAATCCATGATTCTGGGTATAGAAAGGTTAGAGTTGATTTCTTCATTATCTGTTCGAATCTGGGTATATGTTCGGTTCTGGGTATAGGTTAGATTATAGGTTTAGGTTCGATTTTGGGATATATAATTCGGTTTTGGGTATAGGTTCTATCATAAGTTATGGTTTTGGAGCTCGATTTTTGAATTTGGTTGTGATATAAATGACAGTTTTCAATTCGGTTTTGATGTCAATCTCCGCTTCAATTCTCCGAAGCTCTCCTCGCACTCTGCCGTCCACTCGAATATGACGTTCTTCCCCGTCAGCTTTGTCATGGGTCGAGCGATCTTGGCGAATCCCTCGACGAATCGTCGGTAATAACCGGCTAGCCCCAAAAAGCTCCGGACTTCCGTCGCGGAAGTCGGGGACTGCCACTCCATGACGGCCTCGATCTTTGCTGGATCGACCTGAATGCCTCTGGCCGATACCACATGTCCCAGGAACCCGATCTCCTGTAGCCAGAAGTTGCACTTACTGAACTTCGCGTACAGCCGGTTCTCCCTCAATCTCCACAATATCTTCCGCAGGTGTTCCTCATGTGTCTGCGGATCCGGCGAGTATATAAGGAGGTCATCAATGAAGATGATGACGAACTCATCCAGGTAGTCCATGAATACGCGGTTCATCAGTTGCATGAACACCGCAGGCGCGTTCGTGAGCCCGAAAGGCATGACCACGAACTCGAAGTGCCCATATCTCGTCCGGAAAGCCGTCTTCTGTATGTCCTCCTCCTTAACCCGAATCTGGTGATATCCGGACCGTAGATCGATCTTCGAAAACCATCGGGCTCCCTTTGTACTAAACATTGGCGCTAGCAGAATTACAAAATAAGATCCCTAAAACCCGACAGGAACAGCTTAAACCCACAATAGATTGAAGAAAGAAACTCCGAGGAAAACAAAAATCATCCGAGGAAACTGACCCAACGACTCGGAAACTCAGTAGCGCTTCACTTGATCAGAGACAACTCAAAACGCGGAAAAGATTCCGAGAGAAAAACAAGAAAGCAATGGAATCGAACGAAATCGTGCAACTTTACCTGAGAAATGAGAGAAAGACAGAGAAAACTCGAACTTTTAGCAGATTCTGGGGATTACAAGCGGAAATATTTCGCCCCACGAGGGTTCACTGATTTCCGACGATTCTGATTTTATGTTTTGTGATTTTTTTTTCTTCAAAAAATTGGCTGGGTTCTTGGAAATAGTGTGACATTGGCGTTATGTTCTTTGACAGTGAGAATAGGGTTTTTTTATGGATTCCCAGATAAAAAGTTTGATGAGTGTGCTTCCACGCGCTGCATGAGCGCGTTAATCATACGCGTAGTGAATTTAAAGAAGAATCGTGAGACGCACACATGTTTTCCCACTAATTCATGTTATTAAAATCTACTTAAAATTATAAAATAGATAAAAATAATAATATAAAAAACGCAAAATCAAAATGAAATATTTCGGTGTCGGAACAATCTAAAGATAATTAACATAACTGTTTCCACGTCATCGCTACTACAATGCATGCATGCACGCATGCTATTAGAAATTAGGGAAAATCGCAGATAAATACCTGTACTTTTACAAAACTCCCAGATAAATATCTATACTATAAAATTCCCAGATAAATACCTATACTTTTCAAAAGTCTCATATAAATACCCATACTTTTAAAAATTTACCAAATAAAACATATATGGTTGACGGCGTTTAACGTGTCACTGTTCAACGGTAAAAAATCGATGATTCAGCTTTATTAAATCCGACTAAGCATCCACGTGTTTTGCCACGTCGGACTAACCGGTTCAATTAATCGAAACGGTTTAACAAAAAACCAATCCGGTTTTGTAAACATTTCAAAAGCCCTAAAATCCCCAATTGAGAATCGTGTGCTCTAAATCTGGGAAAAATTAGAAACTCTAGAAATTAAAAACGGAGGGCGAATTTCGTGCGACTTGGAGAACTCTCATCTTAGTGGTGAATCGGCGCTCTCCTCTCTTCGATTTCTCTGTGAAGGTATGTGTTAACTCTCTCTCGACTCTCGACTCTCAAGTCCGGTCTCTCACCTCCACTCTCTCTTTCGTTGGTGTAAGGGTTCGAGTCTCTGGGTTGTCCGTATCTCGCCTTCTCTTTCTTTGGTCCTTTTTAGGTTTCGAATCCATGATTCTGGGTATAGAAAGGTTAGAGTTGATTTCTTCATTATCTGTTCGAATCTGGGTATATGTTCGGTTCTGGGTATAGGTTAGATTATAGGTTTAGGTTCGATTTTGGGATATATAATTCGGTTGTGGGTATAGGTTCTATCATAAGTTATGGTTTTGGAGCTCGATTTTTGAATTTGGTTGTGATATAAATGACAGTTTTCAATTCGGTTTTGGGTATAGGTTTCAGAGTTCGATTTTTGGTTGATAATAAGTTTTTAAAATTTATGCAGGGTTACATTTTAATTTGCTATGAAAAATGGCAAACAAAATCGATGTCAATTTTCATTTTGGAGGAACAATGATAAATGTGGATGGAGAACTCAGCTACATAGGCGGATGCAACATCGATGGAGTGAAGTTCGATCCAGATAAGTTATCATGGTTTTTCTTTGAGGAGTTTGTGCAATCCCATAAGATATCATCTCCTATTTCTATGATGTTGTATAAGTTGCCTCATGAAACAATGCAAGAATTGAGGGTATGTCATGAAGATGTAGTTTGGGAAGTTTGTGATATGTGTAAACTAGCTGAGGAATGGAAGAAGATAGATATCTATGTAGATCATCAGATATCAGAAGTAAATGTTGTGTTAAGTCTCCCCGATAGTCAAGAGTGTCCGGATGACATTGTTGAAGAAGAGATTCCGAACGAGGATGTTTTGGAGAAAGAGTTCAGTGAAGAAGAGGTTAGGAATGAAAATGTTGTACTAGAACAGGTTCAGGATGAGGATGTTAGGGAAGGATTTAGAGAAGAATTTGTTGTAGAAGAGGAGGGTAGAGAAGAAGAGGCTGTAGAAGAAGAGGGTACAGAAGAAGAGGTTGTTGTGACACCCGTAACCCGTGTACAGTATACGGGCTGTGCCACATGGACGATATAGAATAAAATATTAAATTAACAAATTTGCGGAAGCGAAAAACGCGGAAAACAAAAACATTTTAAATCACATATCAAAGTAGCAGCGGAAAGTACAACAAGCGATTAGTATCGCGAAACAATCACATGTCCGAATAGTCATAATTAAACCGTACAAAATGTCGGAAAAATACATATCCTTGGAGTTAGGAAAACAAATCCCGTACATGATGCTGCTGCTCTCCAGTCGTCGTCGTCCGATGAGCTAGGCGTAATCCTCGTGATCTGGAAAAATATGAAACCACGAGGGCTAAGCACAACTGCTTAGTGAGTAGCCCGGGTTGAACCCGGAAATCCCGTTCTCAATGAGAACGGTACAATCGACATTTTCAGTAAAACACATGCAACGAATATATCCACACAAAAATCACATCAATGGCAAACACAAACACGCCCGTATGGAGTCCACCATAAGGCTTAGCCATATACCCTGGTCAAATCCATGACCAGGAGCGAATCCACGCCCGTCACTCGCGTGACGTTGGCCATCGCATCACATGCGATCTCGCGCGTCTCCTGCGCCCGTCACTCACGTGACAACCGATGTCGAGTCCACGACACAACGGAA
>NW_010968505.1:3561080-3562249 GCF_000463585.1 Tarenaya hassleriana | reverse complement strand
TGAGTCCACAACCGTCCACAATATCCCTATGGAGTCCACCATAGGGTCCAGCCATAAACCCTAGTCAAGTCCATGACTAGGGGCGAATCCACGCCCGTCAAGTCCATGACGTTGGCCGTCGTGTCACACACGACATAAACGCGTCACAGACGCCCGTCAAGTCCATGACGGCGATGGTTGAGTCCACAACCATCTACAAACACAGTCACGCTTAACTCGTACGCACGAGCAAGCTACACACATGGCACACGACGTGCAATATCCCCATGATACAACCACGCGTTTCACGGTATCTGGTCCCTACCGGAATACCGTTCAACGCCATACAACTCTACCCGCAAGCAATCACACAACGATCCCTCGTAAATTGATATCACACATCTCACCACGTTACGCAACGTGTTAGTAAAATTCATTCCGATTGATCCCAATCGCGAAGCCTGCTCTCTGTCGATGGTTCGGATCGCCCACAGTCACGTCTGGTCGGGCCCGGGTCAACCCCGAGGGTCGTTTTCTCCTTCCCGGCCGAAGTCCCATTTTCTTCTAAGTCTCTAAGTCTGGTCCGGCGGACCGTCGTCTGGTCAGCCGGACCGGGCTTTTCCTTCCTCTGGTCCGCCTCGGCTTTGGTCCGTCGGTGCGCGAAAATTTGCACGTCTGGTCCGGCGGACCAAGGTCTGGTCCGGCGGACCAGGCGTGTTCTTCTCTTAGTCCGGTCCGTCTCCTGGCTCGGCGGACCGCGCGCACCCGGACCGCGTCTGGTCCGGCGGACCAGGTTCTGGTC
The DNA here is from genome assembly GCF_000463585.1 of Tarenaya hassleriana. Lineage (NCBI taxonomy): Eukaryota > Viridiplantae > Streptophyta > Magnoliopsida > Brassicales > Cleomaceae > Tarenaya > Tarenaya hassleriana. The sequence continues at coordinate 3,561,468 of NW_010968505.1, read as the reverse complement.
CGGCGGACCAGGACGCGTTTTCTTGGTCCGGTCCGTCTTCTCCTGGCTCGGCGGACCGCGGGGCTTCGGGACACGTCTGGTCCGGCGGACCAGGACTGGTCAGCCCCGGACCAGACGCGTTTCTCGCTCAGTCCGGACTGCTCGGTCCGACTGACTGCGCGTGTTTCCCAGCCTCGGTCCGCGGCTGACCACGTGTGGTCCGGCGGACCGGGACTGGGAACTTCGTCTTCCTCGCGTTTTCTCCGATTTCAGTCCCATTTTTCTCACCCGATTCAGTTCGGTATAGCTTCCAATTACTCATTTCACACAGGTTTACATCCCTAAACATGTTCTAGGTTTTAAACACGCAAGAAAATGTCGAATTGAAACATCAAACATTGAAAACGAG
>NW_010968505.1:3558265-3560534 GCF_000463585.1 Tarenaya hassleriana | reverse complement strand
TTTTTTTTCGATTTTTCTTCTCCCAGTCCGCCTGTCCGGCCCGAGTCCGGCGGAGTCTTGGTCCGCCGCTGACCAGGCCTGGTCCGGCGGACCAGGCTCTATTTTTTTTTCTTTTCCTTTTTTTTTTCTTCTTCGTTCCTTCCCGATCCTTCCCGCGTGTGTCGATCTTCGTGCCTCTCCTCGGCATTGTACTCTTTATTTTTGGTGATTTCATGACATCTCTATTTAATTATTTATTTTTAAATAATTAAATATTAAATCGGGATTCGGGGTATTACATTGTAGAAGAAGAGATTCAAAATGGGGATGAAGAAAATGATTTTTGTAGAAGGTCATCATATGAACAACCTGCTGAATACATCAGTGATGAGGATAATGCCAATAAAGATGATGTTTATCCTCGGACACCAGAAAATACAGCAGATGAGTGGGAGTCTTTTGAAAAGCCTAACTTAGGCGGTCTGAAAAAAAGATTATCTGTTGAAGGAGAGGATCATATAAGCTTTGGTAAGACATTCAACAATGTTGAGGAATTTAAAGATGTTGTTTTCCAATACATGTTGAGTACTAAATATAACGTTAGAATATCGAGATCGGAGAAGACGAAGTATGTTGTTGTGTGTGGTACGAAGACTTGTCCGTGGCGAGTGTATTGTTCAGTAGATGGCCGTTTTAATAAATGGCTGATAAAAACATATAACCCGGATCACAACCACACGAAAGATGGATATGCATCACTATTGACGATGAGGCACATCGCAGCCATGTTTACCGAAATGCTCAGAAGACAACCTTCATACCCTGCTGCTCAGATGCAATATGATTTGCAAACAGCTTGTGAGATGACTGTGTCAATATCAAAGTGTTTCAAAGCTCGGCAGATTGCGTTAGGAGTGTTAATGGAGGATCAACGAGTTCAGTTTGCAAAGTTATGGTATTATGAAGCGGAGCTTAAGAGATCAAATCTCAACACAACTACTGAAATTGTGACAAAACTTGAGAAAGGTGTACTCGTTTTCGATCGATTTTATGTATGTTTCGAGGTTTTACGTGAGACTTGAAAGAAACATTGTCGTCCTGTGATCGGGTTAGATGGATGTTTTTTGAAATGGGAGCTTAAAGGAGAACTCCTTTCTGCTGTTGGAAGAGATGCGAACAACCGGATTTATCCTATAGCATGGGCAGTTGTACGCGTGGAGGATACCGATAGTTGGACTTGGTTTGTACGTAAATTACAAGCAGACTTGGACTTGGGGGAAGGACACAATATTACTATACTTTCAGATAAACAGAAGGTAAAGTTTGTGTTTATTTTATTTCATTATATGTAATATGTTGAACATGCATTATATTTTATTGGTTTTGTATTTGCTTTCAGGGTCTGTTAAATGCTATTGAGAATATACTTCCATTTGCTCATCACCGTATGTGTACTCGACACATATATGCCAATTGGAGGAAGTCATTCAAAGATTTGGAGCTCAAGAGATTGTTTTGGGCAGCTGCTAACAGTTTCCATGAGGGTGAGTTTCAAAAGCATATGGAAGCTGTAAAGAATTATAATCAGCTGGCATATGAGGCATTGATCCGTTCTAGGCCGAAACAATGGGCACGAGCGTTCTTTAGTCTTGACTCCAAGTGTGATGATGTAAACAACAATTTGTCGGAGAGTTTCAATGGGTCAATCAAAGAAGCACGTATGAGACCTATGATTGACATGCTGGAAAGTATCAGGCGACAAACAATGCAAAGAATTGCGAAGAGTAATCAGCCTTCTGTCCAATCTAACCAGAGTGGTCCTTCAACTTCACAACGTCTTCGTTATCGATCAACTCGACCTCTTGGAGGACCGCGTAACCGAAATACATCTTCCATGATATTTGTTACTCCATATATGGGTAGAGTATTTCAGGTTCCAAGGCCAGCTCCTCCATCAAACCCGGGAAACAAGTGAAATAGGTTTCGGATATTAGGAGTTTATATTTTGGTTCAGAATTCTGTATTGACTACTCTTTTTTGTTTCAGAATTCTGTATTGACTATTGTTTCAGAATTCTGTATCGGTAGTCTTTGGGTTTTTGGTTTAGAATTCTGAATCGGACCTCTTTGTGTTTTTGGTTTAGAATACTGTATCGGTTGTTTTTGGGTTGTTTTTTTTGTCTATCTGAATCTTTGGCATATCTATGTATTTTGTTTAGATTTCAGATTAATGAATTCACATGTTTGTGATTTCTATAATTTTTTTCTGACCAATCCCAACACAAAAAAAA
>NW_010968505.1:3499102-3557729 GCF_000463585.1 Tarenaya hassleriana | reverse complement strand
TGAAATCTAAGAAACATAAACCCTAAAATTTTGAAAATGGAATTCACACTTACCTAAGAACCGACGAGGTAGGACGCGGGAGATAGGCCGGCGGTGAAGAATAGCGACGACTCGAGGAAGAGGAGAAAGCCGATGAGGAACAGAGAGGAGAAAGTGAGAGGACTGGGGAGATGGAAAAAATGGAAAGCCACTGAATCGTGGGAAGAGGATGAGAATTATAAAAATCTAGGGTTTCCATTTTTTTTACCAAACCGGATTTCAGGTTTTTTGTTAAACCGATCCGATTAATTAATGAACCAGTTAGTCCAACGTGGCAAAACATGTGGATGCTTAGTCGGATTTAATAAAGCTGAATCATCGATTTTTTACCGTTGAACAGTGACACGTTAAACGCCGTCAACCATATATGTTTTATTTGGTAAATTTTTAAAAGTATGGGTATTTATATGGGACTTTTGAAAAGTATAGGTATTTATCTGGGAATTTTATAGTATAGGTATTTATCTGGGAGTTTTGTAAAAGTACAGGTATTTATCTGTGATTTTACCTAGAAATTATAAAGAATTTGCTTATTGTTAAAACTTACACAATTCAAAAGTATGATGCATGTGATATCTGTGGTGATTCTTTTAATTCGATATATTAAAAATTATGCAAATACAAACTTTCTATAATAAAAATCACGTGATCTTTACACGGTGTACGTCACTTCGAGATTCATATTTAATTTTCTGACGCATGTAAGTCATCATAATATATATATATATATATAATACACGGTTACCAATAGTAAATGTCAATAATTGTTACGAAATCTTCTTCTGTAGTGGTTAGGGGCGGACAAAATAACCGAACCCGAATAACAGAATCGAACCCGATCGATAAATAATCGAATCGAACTGAACCGAATAAAATTAAATTACCGTTTGGTTACAATTTTTTAAAACCCGAAATAACCGAACCCGAACCGATTAAAAATTATTAACCGTTTGGTTATAAATTTTTATAAACCGAATTAAACGAACCCGAACCGAACCGAACCGAAATGTTTATATATATTCATTTATATATATTTATATACATATACGAATGCTTATATTCTTGATTTAATCATTGTTTTATTATATTTTAAATGCATTTTATCATTGTTTTTAAAGTTTGTGTGATATAAACATTAGAAAAAAACGATCTTTATTTATTTAATAGTTTTATATCAAAATATAAATTTAGATATTATTATTTTATATGTTAAAATAATTATGATAATATTTTATATTATATTTTATTTGAATATTTTTAATTATAAATGAATTGATTTTTTTAATATTATAACCGAATCGAAACCGAACCGAACCGAATCTTTATTTGGTTATAGTTTTAAATAGACAAAACCGAGCTGAACCGAACCGAAAACCGAACCGAATAAAATTAATTAACTGTTTGGTTATGAGTTTTAATAACCCGAAATAACCAAACCCGAAATAACCGTAACCGATTAACTCGTAACCGACCGTTCGCCCACCCACCCCTAGTAGTGGTATCACAATACAGGTGCGTCGATATTTTCCACAAATAGGAAATAAGGCTTTGAATGGAGATACTTTTATTTTGGGTTTTTGGTTTTAGTTTTTGGATTTTGGTTTTTAGTTTTTGGTTTTTGGCTTTTAGATTTTATAATATTTGAATACTAAAAAAAATAGCTTTTGGTTTTTCATTGATTTTTTTAATAAAATGGTTTTCTAAATTTTTAGGAAAAATAATTTTGTAAAAACTTGAATGATGTTTTTATTTTGTTTTTGGACTTTAAAAACTTCAAAAATCCCCGCATTCAAGATCTAAATCTATTGAAAACAGAATTGGTTTAAGGGCTCAACTGATTTTCACACCATAAAAAATTGATTGATTTAATTGAAATTGCTTTAACAAAATACGAAAAATCTAATCGCAACCCTTTATCTAGTTTTGATATTGATATATGATATTTTATTAAAAAAAAAATTACAATACCCTCTAATTTTCTAAAATTTCATAAGATTCTACTGAAATCTGTAATCCAATCATTACAAAAAAAAAAAAAATGTAGATTATGCTTATTCATGGCTACACAACACACAATTCTTATGGATTAATTAAAGGCTGGATTCAGGAAACGGTAGCAAAAGAGGGTTTACAAATAACATCATCTGTGAGCCATCTCTCTTTGACGTGCGGCTTTATTCAGCTGCACCAGCAGACAAATGACCCCCTCTTCTAATGTAGCCTTCCTGTCCTGTCTGAAGTTCCACAGCTCTGAGGTTATGTACCTTCCGCTGGGGTTATAGTCATTTATCTCCACCAAGGCCTTGGCCACTGCACTGTACACATCCTTCCCCAGTTCCTTCTCCAATTCTCTCAGCCTTTCCTCCTCCTCGTTTATCACTTCCTAACAGAGGAAACAACAGGCTTGAAAAAAAGATCAAACATGACAAAAATGATGCGGCCATGCATAAACACGCACAAAAAAAAAAGGGATTTGTATGAGCATATACGCAGGAGTGTGCATCTCTAAGAACACGAGAAGTTACATGTATCGATACTTCTCTATAATCAATCCAAGATGATAATGAGTTTGAGAACAATGCAAAAAAAATTGTAATGTAAGGATTGTGTCCCTATGAAGACTAGATTCAGTGTTATATAAGAAAGGCGTACCATTTCTCTGTCCCCGTTATCGACCTTGATCCGCTTGAAAGGATGCCAATCTGGGTCTTTAAGATATTCCTCCCAGAGCTGGCAAGCTTCAAATGTTTTGTCTTCTGCTTCTCCTTCATTGTATTTTATTTTCATTGCTTCCAGGAACGGTTTGCTGTCGAGCTCCCCCATTCTCTTAATACCGATGTACGAATTCATGTCTTTCAGAGTCTGCAATGCAAATGAATTATTAACTGAAATCAGTCGAAGAATCACATAACTCGGGTATTACGGATGTTAAGGTAAACTCCCTACATGCAAAAGGCCCAGCAAGTAGGTTGTTCAAGAGAAAATGTAGATGTTGCTTACATTTATCAGCTCCCTGCGTGCTTCTTGAAGCTCGTTATTGCTCTCCCGCTCTCTTATGATAAGTTCTTGGTGGAATTTATCCAACTCTTCGAGTTCTCGTCCCTTTTCACTTAGATCTCTGAGCAAATTCTCGATCTTCACACCGTCATCACCATTGAATGCCAAGCACACCATAACGTTCACATGTGCACTTAAGTCTTCGATCTCTAACTCGAGGGCTTCTTTCTGGTCCAGTTGTCTTTCCAGTGCAATTATTCTCTCACGAAGCTCTTCCTTTTGCCTCTGGGGTAAATGAACATGACTATACTCATATCACATATTCCAAAGGTAACATGAAGCTAGATACCACCCTTTTAAAGAACTCTAACCTTCTGATCTTCAGCTAATTTTCTCACGTCCTCATCGGCTGTTTGTTTTTCCATGTCAGTTAGTTCAAAAAACCTATTTTTATAGACAATCTGAAGGAAGAAGAAGGAAATAAAAGTTTAATTACTCAAATGAGCCTTTATTCCAGGCCCGATAAAAATGAGAGGAATTGAACCAGAATTGAGTTAGTGTATACCTCTTCAAGCTCTTCCTTCACTTTTCTTCTATTTATTTCATTTTCCATCTCACGCTTTGCCAACTCCAGTAATTTGATTTCAAGCTCCTTGTTTTGAGCCTCCAGTTGCATCTTTTGTTTTTCATGGTTGCCAAAGATCACATGAGAGTGAACCATCGCTCTTTCCTGTCTTTTCTTCAGCTCTATGAAAACTCAAAGAAATTATAACACGAAACAAAACATGATCCAGTAATTTTACACTTCCCCTTATGACCAATGAGGCAATGTATAGCTCAATGGATGAATTGATGCTACAAGGGGCTCTCAGCAAAATGCTAACCAAATAAAGCAGTTCCATAACAAGATGCACTTCGAAGCTTGGCTAAAAAACACACCTTCACTATAATCATGGAGAAGCTTTTGCTTCTCCTCAGTTGCATGCTTCAGTTTTGTTGATGTCTTTGACAATTTGTTCTCTAATGCCTTCCTGTGTCTTTCTTTATCCTGGGCAATTCTTATCAGATTCTGTACAAGCCTTTGCTCTTTCCAGGCCTCTTCTTCCATCAGCCCAGTGATAGTTCTGAGGTCACCCATCTTCCGCAGGTTTTCTCCAATTATACTATGCCCATTATAATCATCGACACGAGCAAGCCATGCATAAAGGCCTGATTTTTCACCTTCTCTCAGCCAATCTAGCTTCCCCTGAGCATCTGCCTGATAAGCTTTGTCGAACTGCAAAGCATGGTTAAGCCCATTCCAGCAATTGTCGAATTCCACAATTGCGGTTCCTGAATGACCGTAGTCATCCCATAATGTGCGAACCCTGACTGGACTGAATCCTCTTTGAATAAATTCATCTCTAAGCTTTGATCCACTTTCCCCAGCCCACCGGCCATCTTGTGTCATTGATATCGGGATATTAGCCACGATGCCTACTCCAGCACAAATTGAAAGTCCTGTTAGTAGAGCTGACCTCATACATACCAATACTGTGACAGAGATTCAATACAAAAAAAACAATAACCCTTTTTTTTTCTTTTTGGGGCACAGTATAATACTTAGCAAGTGGTTATGTCCATAAACAAAAGTAGATAACAAGCAAGTCTTGTTACTTAGTCATAGGCTTGTAATTCTATAGCAAACACCCATTAGGATTTATTTTATAAACTGTAATGTACCTTTCCAAGGCCACACGAATCTTTCGCCATCCTCCGAAAATTCATGAGGGTTTGATAGAGTGGCGGAATCTGCCAGATCGTTTTGAAGGTATTTGAAAAGAGCACGGTGGCTTGCCTTCTGTTTTGCACTTCTTTTCTTGGAGCTGCTATTACCGACTCCAGAAGCGTGTTGAAGGAGGTCCTTGTACAGACAAACCCTCCTCTTATTCATTGGACAAAACGGGCATATGAAAGTCTTGGAAGAGACTTTCACCTCTAGCCTTCCACGTTTCAGGTTATTGTACAACTTTTTCTCACATTTCTTTGAGCTTGCCACCATTTTTTTTCTTGTTACTACAAATGTATAACCAAATGTTAGAGAACCAAGCGCTATTGCCTAGATAATAGATATGTTTTGGTAAGATAACCATATCTTCATTCCTTTGGCAAAGCTAAAAGCCTAAATCAACATCCACAAACCTTACACTCTTCTATCAGACAAATCTTACTAATACAACAATACAACTCAAACTGCATTACAGCCCTAGGAGTTTCGGTAAAAGTGAAAACAAACATCCTGCGAATGTTTCAGGAAAAGGAAAAAAAACAGAGCACAAAAAATCTGGGATTGGTCGGCTGATAAACTAGCGAGAAATAGATTCAGCACAGCACACAACGAAGCAGAAAAACCAGCTCACTATAAGCCAAATCCGGACACAACCACTCTTCTTCTTCGTTCCTTGGGCAGAGAGAGAGAGAGAGAGAGATAGAGAGATTCTCACAATCTCTAAAGACTACTCTCAGAACTCCATACCCAAGCATGGTATCCATCCACAACACCAAAGCATCTCTGTCCTAACGGCACGAGTTGAAGTACTTAATAGAGTTTCCAAGAGAAATTGATTCCGCTATAAGAATTCAACTGAAATCGGGTAATCATCAAAAGCAACCAAACAACACCGTTGAATATTTTGCATGCTGAGATAAACACAGACCTGTTACCGGACAAAGACACTCCTCTCAATCTTTCATTAAGTCTAGCCCTTGCAAGCAGAACAGCTCAGGCATCTCTCTTTCCTGTTCCAGATTCCCCGGTTTCTGTTTCTGACACTCTTGAGTTTCACCATTGTCACCGGTCCTACTTCCTACCAAGAACTAGGTCGTTCCCTGAGACCTACGAATTGGTCCACGCTCCTTGGCAGGAACAAAACGACACCCATTTCAGAAAACGGAAAAAAATGAGAATTTCGCAGAGAAAGAGAGAGAGGAGACGAACTTGGAGGCGGCGGAAGATTCTTCGTCGAGCCAGATTTTCGGAGTTGCTCGACGGCGCGGCGAAAAATGGCGACGGAGTGCAGAAAGTCGTTTCTCAGAAGAATCGGGGCAAATTCGGAGAGGAACAGACACGATCGGGGCAAAATGGCGACGCACTGTTCGTCTTCCTTTTCTCAGAGGAATCGGGCAAAACTGGTGCGTAAAAGCCCTTGCCGGCCCGGGTCGGGGTAGGCCAGTGTATTTTGGATCTAGATTCTAGACCACTCCGAGTTAATAAGGCGTCTCGCTTGCGAACTAAATAAAAAATAATGAAAAACATTAAAAATAAAATATTTAAAAAATAATAATTATTTAAAATTAATTTAAAAAATAAAATAACTAAATTAAGAATTGTTTTGCCGCGACCGAGAGCGGAAAAAACATATGATTCTCTCTCTCTTATATATATATATATATATATATCAGTCTGTTTATTTTTAAAAAAATAATAAGCTAAATTTTCATAAATGTTGGTTTTTTTTTATAATCTGGAAGTTCACCGGGTCTTTGATCCAACTACATCTCGTAGAGGGCCGGAGAAGCTCAGGTAAATACCCATCCCCACGCTTGGATTTGAATCCAGGGTGAAAGCATGTTTTACATGTTCTCTCACGACTAGATCACCCAATTTTGGGTCATAAATATTGGTTATTTCACTCAGAGATATTTTCTGCCTCTATAATCTTCCCTGGATTTTTTACTCATCCTGTCTTAATATAAATCAAACCCTAAAATCAATGCCTTTGGAATGTCGGCTCTAATGGCTGCTGCCATTGCTAAGATGATACAGACACAAGTTTACAAAGGGCTTGCAGAAGGGAAGAAAGGACAAAACGTACAAACTTAACTACAACACAAAAACACAATCTTTGTTCCTGCGATTTTTCCCACAACCCAACAAGAATCTCAACCCTTTTTATGTTCATGAATTTCTTGGTATTTGTTTTTCCGTGTATATATATATATATGATTTCATCACAAGGGCAAAAGGTATCGGAACTCGTAATGGTGAGGCCGAACCTCAAACACTTTGTCCATTGGAACACTGGTCGTCAGTTTCAGACAATCCATCATAGCTTCCTTGAGCTGCAAGCAACGTTGCAATGGCGGCAACTGGCTGCAAATCCATTCCAACAACGATTTCTCGTCCTCGGTGAAATCCCGAAGACGGGAATGCAGCAGTCGTGGTACCACGATTTTGCGCCTGCTCGTTACCCCGATAGAAGCTTCTAGATACTCCGTTCTTGCTTTGATCAGCTCATTCACCACTTCTTCTGACGTGTAAACCCTAACCTGTGATGACACAAAACGATTATATATTTTTAGGGTTTTTTACCACCGAGAGTAAACTCTCTCTATATATATATATATGAAATATGAACAACATGTTATATTTAATTTGGTGTTTCGGTGGTGAAATTACCAATGATTAAATATGATCATTTGAGATTAGAATATATGTATAATGTATGTCTATGATTTGTATGTATGATATTAATTATAATTATTGGTTACGAGAATTTGACTTACCGCAGGTGAAGACCAATCTCCATGACAAAGCACGAACACCAAGTTGGGTTCTTTGCACATCAGACCATACCGTCTCTCCAGATTTATTTCTTTTTCTCCCACTGCAATCTTTTTTTTAAAATTTATAAAGAAAACAACATTAAAATTTAAAAAAAAATCGAAATTTTAACTCGGGTAAATATATAGTCAGAGGTGGATCCAAATTGAACACAATATATCCCATTATTTACGGTCGATTTATATGAAATATCAGCAGTAATATGGTCTGAATATCAGATTATACTTTTTTTTTTTTATAACCGAGCATCCTGGGCCGAAATCCAGACTAATGTCGGGGCCGGAAGCCAGCTATGTGCTTTGAAATATACGCTCCCTCCCCACTCTGGAATTCGAACTTGGGGCGGGACAAGTGGTTTGCACCCCCATTTCACCAGCTGAACTATCCAGGTTGGATATTCGAGACTATACTTACGGGTTCTTTGTGTTCAAAAGGGTTCTGCAAGATGAGCTGTTCGATTTCTAAGGCGTTGAGTCTTGTCCCTCCCACGTTTATCGTTGCCTGAAACCCAAAGCAAATAAAGGCTTAATCAATCATATGAAAATGATAACTTATCTCGTCTCTCTTTACATTCCAATCAATATATATATTATATACACATTTTTTAACAATAAGTAATATAATATAAACACCACAAAAAAAATATTATCATTTCGAACGTTACAGGAACCATATTCAAAAGCAGGGTTTTGTATATATATCGTCGTTAGGTCTCCTTTGTGTGCCAACTGTACCATTCTGTGCGTGGCAAGTAGTTTCTCCTTTGACGAAGGCAGCCCATGTTCGAGAAAACCCTGCAAAATCGTACGGAAAGCATCTCAGCTTTGCATGTTCTTAGATGCGAATGACGATTATATATAAAACAGTATTTCGATTTGATTTGCTCTGAAATCACGGATGTTCCGTAGTACATTCATGACGCAGGCGTTGTAGCTGTTGATCCAAAACGCCAGCTTTTTCTTGTGGCTCAAGAAACTCGGGTCGACTTTGCTCAGCTTCTCCAAGAAAACCCTAGGAGAGAAAGAACAAATAGAAGACAGGCGTTTTAGGGTTTTTAGATCTTAGAATGAAGTTGAAACAGCGTTTGATTTACCTCAAATTTACGATCGAAGTCGAGCAGTCAGACAAACGGCTGACATCGACGGAGCTTCTTGTGATATGGATGAAGTTCTTGTACTGTCCAATGTCTCTGACAGATGTTCCTGTCACGACTCCGTAAGGATCAAGGTTCGAAGCGTTGTGTTCGTAGACAGATTTCCGTTTGAAAGATGCGCTCTTTAGGTGTAAGAGACTGAGCTTCGAAACCGTATTCGATCCCTCCCTTTCTCGAGATGTGAGGCTCAGTTCAAAGTATATTCCCATCAGGCATTTCACCAGTTCTTCGGATACACTGTTGGGCGAATCTTTCCAGTTCTTCTCCATGGCTTGATCGGCTCTCTTCTCCTTGAGCTCACCTGAGAAAGAGTTTGCAGAAAAGTCAGTAAGCTTTGGACGGAAACCCAGAATCGTTGTCATCTCGATCGATCTTTTTCTGTGCATACCCGAGAAGTTTGACAGCGTAATTCTTGAGAATTCCATGGCTGATCCCATTGAAACAGTACGAGAACTCTTTGTTATAGTTTCCTTCATTACGTTTCCATAACTCTGGGACTTGGATCTGGGTTTTGTATCAGACAATAAGTCCTTGCTTGTGTCGCAAGGTAGGTGGTTCTGTCGTTGCAATCTCTTAGGATGCATCCTATGTTCTTCCTCGGCCTCTTCATCACCGTCTTTCAGCAACGAAGCCATGGATTCACGTTCTTCGGATTCTTTCTTTTCCGTGTATACATCGAGTTTCAGCTCACAGACTCGTTTTTCCAGACAGAGAATCTCTGCCTCCACCGAAGCTAGTTCCTCGATCAGCTCCTGAACCTGCGGAGCTTTCTCACAAAACCCCTAAACTCAGTTCGTTCACCACACATCATATATCATAAGATTTTCGATAAATTGAAAAACCCGAGTTTCGTTTGTTCTTTCTCTTGCCTGAGGAGGAAGAAGCAATAGGGAGAGTCTGGGCTGAGAAAGCACTGGACCACGCATCATCGCACGTAAAGCCTTGTTCAGTGCCTGCTCGTCTTCCAACTCTCCTTGTAGCTTCGTCACCTGCGTTAATTAACGCATAAACGCATTAACTCTAAACCGAAATGGCTTAAGATCAGAATTAATTTAGAAATTATCAAAGTATTTACTTCTTTCTCAAGACTTTTCTTCTTCTTCTTCTTCGCCAGAGCCATCTTCTCGTCTTCATCTGTTCTGTCCACAAATTTCACAGGCTGAAACGAACCAGCATTACAGTATATCGAATTCAAGAATCATTCAGGACCAAAACCAAGTACAAAACCCATGAAAACAAACAGCATCCAGACATTTCCACATGAGACTTGAGTTGTGTTTGAGAGCGGTCGAGCTTACTTCTTGTTGCTGGTGGTGGTGATGATGATGGCCTTGGTCTTCATCATCATCATCATCATCACCATCATCATCGTCATGATGAGTGACTTTGTGTTCCGGGGTTTCTTCTTGGACAAGTAAGTCTTCGAGTCTCATGGAGCCGTTTTGAACAAGCAAGTCTTCGAGCCTCATGGCGAGTATGCTTGTTTTTTAGACGAAGAAGAAACAGAGTTCTTAGAAGCTTTAATGGCGGAGAAGGAAGGGGGGGGGGGTATAGAAATCGTGGATCCCATTAATCGTTTTATTTTGACTGACCTTAATAATAAAAATTAAAACAGAAAACACAAACAAAATTCTATAAAAAAAATATTTATTGAAAAAAAATAAATTTTTTTAATGAAATACAACTTTTGTCGGCAACATTTTTTTTTAGAATTTCGTATCCAAATGAAAAATGTATCAAATTATTGAAAAATAGATTTGTATGTGCATAAAACAATGAATACATAAATAAGATAGTTGATGGCTTTTTTGGGTTTATCCCAAATTAAAGTAAATCAAGTTGTTCTCTTTCTATTAAAATTCCCATCGGTAACTAATTTACTTCATTCATCTTATTTAAAAATAACTTTTGCAAGTGATTGGTTTTTCTTCAATTATTTCCTTTGTTGGTTATGATGAAATTGTAATGACGTGAAGGCCATGAACATGAAGATCTTGTCTAAGATTATTGTATTTTTTAATTCAAAGTTTTTATTTAGTCCGTCTTTTGACCAAAATATGAAATAAAAAGTAAACACAAATCATCGGTATTTTTTGTGTCGATGACGAAATTATTATCCATTTAAATATTCCAAATAAAAAAGAATATATTCATTTGGTGAAACATTATTCGAAGGATGATTGTTATAAGTGCCATGCAGAGAGATCAGTCGTCAAGGACAATTAGGCCTAAGTCTTCGTACATGCTGATAACTTGATCACGGGTGTTGTACATCTGTCCCATTGGATCGTAATAATACTGCACATTATCGATATTACATAATCAATTTTTTTAGTGATCCAAAAAAATAAATGAACTTTTTTCGATTGTAAAAAAAACTAAGTAAAATAATCTGACGTGTTTGCATCTTATTGGGCCACGTCATTCATTTTGTTTATTTTGACAATCGTGGAAGAGTTAAGTGTTTATTTTGTCAAACTTAAAAAGTTTAATATTTATTTGATAAAATAAAAAGTTCAGTATTTTTTTGTCAAAATTGTAAAGTCCAGTGTTTTTTTTGGGATTTTCCCTTTTTTATTTAACACCAAGGATTGTTACATGCATTTGATAACGTTGTTGGAATTCTTGGGATCTCTAGATCGAATCTGATTCCTCAGAGATCAGTTTTAGAGTTAGCGCAGTGGATGTAAAACAAAAATTTTATGAAAAACCCTAAAATCTAGTATGCATGATTTTGTAGAAACGTTAGAACGTTTACCTCAATCGATCCGGAGACTATATCAATCGATATATGTATTCATCCGATCACATAAGACAGGAAGGTTGCCTCGCCCTCTACACGTATCCACACGACGAAAAGGATTACAACGGTTGGAACTTGTCTGTTAGGACTAAAGAACACTATTTTCTTTGCGTAAAGGTTTTGGGATCTTACTCTGGGTTTTTCGATCTCAAAACTCTGAGGAATAGAGCTTTAACTCTTAGTAGGCGTTCCCAAAGCATTAGTTCACCCAAAACCCTAATTAGAGTAGGATAAATAATTCCCAACGCCTGGACCGATCGGTCCAGAAGTACCGGGAATTTCTCGTCTTTTCTCACGCGTTTTTCCTTTCCTATGTGTGTGTTCTGATATAGCAATATAACCCGAAATCTCCATTTCAGTTATACAAGCCATAGGCAGTCTCTAGCAAGACACTATGACTACCTATCTCGATTAGAGTTTGTTCGTGATCTTACGAACGCCAGTGATAATTCCGGCTGATGATCCTTTTGCATCACGATATCATATATCGAACATAAGGCATGGACAAACCACTTGTCTGATTCGACTGATTTCTCGTTCATTGAGTTCGACTGTACGAAATAGACGACGTTCGTCTATAGTGTGGCCACACATTTCTACAGTCTCGCTCACACGAGGGGTCCATTGATATCTCTCTCTTTTATGAGAGGTACAAATCTCATCTTGACGATCTACAATCCAGCACATGATTCGTGTCGTACTTGATACACGCCTTTATAGTCCTCCTGTTACGCAGGACGTTTGACGTGTTCAAAGTACGCAACTCCTCATGTCATAGGATCCAATCATGGAACTGTCATATGAGATTCTAGTCATGACGCTAGTCCATGTGACAATCGCATGTGGGTCAATCCAATATTTCGTTCACCACGAATACCTATGATTGTGATCGTATCCAATACGTATGATCATCTCTATGATCATCTATCACACATCGTACTACTCTTAGTACATCATTATTCCCACAATGATATATGAATAGGGATTTTAGTATTGTTCATAATAATACATGGATTTCATAACATATTAAAGTATGCAAACATGTAATCAATCAAACACTCATCCATAAAACTATAATAAGTGTCAATACATCAAATGTGTCATAATAAAGCTCATACAACAGTTCATCATAGAGCGTTAAACCAACAATCTCCCACTAGCTCTACTCATGGACTGCTAAACATCTAATGCCCATATCCCTAACATGACCCTCACGCTTCGACGAAGGGAGAGATTTCGTCAACGGATCGACAATGTTGTCATCTGTTGAAACTCTGCATATGTGCATGTCTCCTCTGTTTATGATCTCCCTGAATAATCCGCGGAAAAGCCATCCGTATCGGCGGTGGCCGTTGTCGAAAACCGCAACGCTAATGCCGGGCCGAGAATTAAGCATCATCCCCCTCCTCCGAATCACTCTCATCAATGTCTCGTACCCTTCTCTTGTTAGGTTCCTCTCACTCTCCGTATAATCCACTTCCATCACCCCCTCCTGCCGCCGGATCCATCCGCCAAAGCTACGGCCCCGGCCCCGGCCCCGACCACGTCCACGACCGCGTCCACGGCCACCACGGTGGCTTTCTTGGTCGGCGTCCATACACCACTCTCTCTTCGGTGTCAATTCGTGATGGTTTGATGAGTTTTTTTTTTGGCTTCTCGTCACATTTATTTGTGAGCTGTTTGCGCGATAGTGCGAGCATTTTTAATTTTTATTTTTTCACTTTCCCCGTATTTTTTTGGTTTTTATGATTTTGGAGTGTACGTGGAAAATTAGGTGTTTAAAAGAAAAAAAGAAGTTTGTTTTCGATTTATAATATTATATATATATATATATACGAAATTATTTATAAAATTGTGAAGCAATGGAGAAAGTAAAAGAAGCAATTAAAATGCTGCATGCATTTTTATGTATGTACCAATGCTCGTTATCCATAAAATTACGTTTTAATTATATTTTTTTCCGTTGTCATATTATTTATTTGTAGATAAATTGGTGTAACCATAGAAAATTATAACTAACAACGTTCGGAAATTTCATATTTAGTATTTATTTTAAGTCAAATAAATTATTTAGATAGATTTATAAAATGTAAGGGCGTCTTCATCAGATAATTTATTGATGCATCATTAATTTCCGATAACTCGAGAGGAACTAATTAGTTGACTATTTCAATCACATGGGCACAAATATTGATACGTTTAAATAACAGGGTCGCTTTAAAATACATAAAGAATACAAGGGTCCAAAAAATAATAACGTTAAAGTTGCAAACATTTCAAACTTATATTAGATATTTGCCAAAATTGGACAGAACTATATTTACTTTTATGGATAAAAAAAAAATCCAAATGGATTTTCGTTGTCTACATGAGAGATTTTCCATTACTTTAATTAATTACACATTTTAAGACGATAAGATCTTCTCTTGTAGGCACATTATTTTTATAATATTTATACATCATATTTCTATTTTGACTTTTTAATATATAAAAATATATATAATACTAAATGACTGAAATTTTAAATTTAATATTTATGGAGTTTTTGTACTATACTGGTGAAATATTGCTTAAAGGTTAAGCAATTTTTTTTTTTAATTTGAAAAGTTAGTAAAGCCAGACTTAATATTTTGTAATTTTTATTAAAAAAAGGTTCTTCGGACTTTTAATTTTTATCCACATTTTCTCATATCAATATATCATCTTAAACTATGGTTTGGAGAAAAGGGGAATGTTATAAACAAATTTTACTAGCTTCTGGCAAAATTTGAGGAAAAAATACATCAAATAGTTCTATTTTAAAATCATGATTTTCTAGGATTTCTAGTCTTGATATACATCCAAATGAATCTTGATATATATCTTCTTTCTTTCTACTTTTCATCTATTATGGAGAGTTCAATAAAAAAAAGAGAATGGGAAAGTGTAAAAAAATAAAATACGGAAACAAAATAAGATAAATATAAAAAAAATTATTTTTATTACTACATCTCTTCTTCTTTTTATATTACAATAAAACTGAATACATATTTATAAAAAAATTAACAAATAAAGTAAAAATGAAATATATATAATAGAAACAAATATGATAGACAATATTTAACATAATATTATGCTCATTATTATTTTTAATAATATCTCAAAATCTATTTTTTTCTTCAATCACATATTCATTTTCATATTTCAACATTTCTCCCAAGATTGATTTTGAAAGAATGCAAAAATCAATCTTGAAAAGATAATACGATAAAAACCTCATATATTTTCATTGTTTTTGAAAAAAGAATCATAAACACCAATTTGTTCTTTTAGATTGTATTAACCATTTTCAAATCACTTCATTTGATTTTAAAGTTCTAACTTTAACTCTTTTTGTCATACCATCTTGTTTATCTTAGAATTTTAGCTCTGACTTCTTTTTGTCATGGCACATCGTTTGAACTTGGATTTTTATTCATTTTTGAATGATTTGGACAAAACGCAAAAGAAAGAATAGACTGAAAAATAAAAAAAGATATAGAATAAATCAAACCATATTCTGATACCACATAGAAAATAAAATACGAAAACAAAATAAGACAAATATAAAAAGAACAAAATAACTTTTATTACTATATCTCTGATTCTTCTTATATTACAATAAAACTGAATCATATATTTATAGGAAGATTAATAAATGAAATAAAAAAATATGAGAAAATGATATTTTTCATCACAAATTTAGCAAAATGTAATATTTTTATACACATATTTTTAATTTGACAAAAAACTACATTTGAATTCAAAATTTTCTAAAGGGAAAATCGTCAAAAAAACCTATACTCTTCTCAAGTCAACGAAAAAATCCTGTACTTTTTTGCTTACCAATTAAACCCTATACTTGGTGTGATTAACCAATAAAATCCAAATTTTTTTAAAAATTCGCCGAAAATCCTCTGCGTCTGCTAACTCAAACAAAAATAATGATGTGGCAATAACATGGCTTCCAAATCAGCACACATCATCATAATTATATCATATCATCATTTCAAATAAATTTTTTAAATTAAATAATTTATTTAAAGTAATATATATACATTTAAATTCACATATACATACATATATATATATATGTATATATTAAATATAAAATTATTTATAACTAATAAAACACATATACATATCTATAATATATATATATATATATTATAAATTATATTATAAAATGTAACAAGATTGAATTCATCATAAATAATTTATTTTGAGGGAACATACAGAAATATATTATTCCTACAATATTATCATTAATATTGCTATGATTTATCCTACATATTATACATAAAATATTCTATTGTATCATTCGATCATCAATAATAGAAAAATATTTCCAATAATTCACGTGTTATATTTACAGTGAGAAAGGATGTTCACTTGCTACATATATATCACCGGATCTGCGTCCTGCCTAGCGACCAGAGACCTGTGTCTTTCACCGGTGTCTGAAAACACAAAAGTTCATCAAGAGACAGATTCATCACGTGAGCCTGAGCCGGACAATTACGGTCGGAAAGATTCTCGAAACTGAAGGAAAAGAACGCAGACCTGAGCTTTCACAGACGGGAAGACGTTCCAAAAGCGTAGCGTCTCATCCCCTGCTCCTGTCACTATAGTCTGTTTGTTCAAGAAAAACAAGACCGAGTTAAAGCTAATGTAAAAAAATGCAGATAAGAGAGGAAACGAATAGAAGAGAGGATTGTGGAACCTGGCCATCGGGCGACACTGCGAGATAAAGTACCCTCATACAGTGCCCGGTCAGGGTCGCAACCTAGCAGGGAGGAGGGGGGCCAAGAGAGATGAGACTGATGATATTAGTTGTATATGTGTATATTATATGTATAACTAATATATATACATATAAATATTATTTTTAATAGATATATTATATGTGTAGATGTTAGTTATAATTACTTTTATTTTAATATGTATATGTTGTATGTATAACTAATATATATACATATTATTTTTAATATGTATTATATGTATATATGTTAGTTATAATTATTTTTATTTTAATATATATATGTATTAGTTATAATATACATATATATTGTAGTTATGTGTATATGTATTTTATTAATTATAAATAATTTTATTTTTAATCTATATATATATATATATATAAATTTATATGTATATATATTAATTTAAATTTAATTTAAATTTTATTTAAAATGATGATATGGCATAATTATGATGATGTGTACATGACTTGGAAGCCATGTCATTGTCACATCATCATTTTTGTTTGAGTTGGCAGACGCGGGGGTTTTCGACGAATTTTTAAAAAGTTCAGAGTTTTATTGGTTAATCACACCAAGTATCGGATTTAATTGGTAAGCAAAAAAGTATAGGGTTTTTTTGTTGATCTGGAAAAAATACAGGGTTTTTTGGCGATTTATCCTTTCCTAAATATCTATATGAATTGTTAAAATAACAATAATTACATATATAATCATTATTTTCGTTAAAATTTTTCGGATTCTATTAACTAATACATTAGTTAGGTAATTGTTGTAACTACTATACACGTCGGTGCATTAGCTAGCAGAATCCGAAAATTTTAATGAAAATGATGATTATGTATGTAATTACTATTAATTTTAACAATTCGTGTAGATATTTGAGAAATTTTGAATTCAAATGTAATTTTTTGTCAAATTAAAAATATATGTATGAAAATCTCACATTTTGTTAAATTCGTGTAGAAAAATATTGTGTATGATATACAATATTTAACATAATATTATGCTTATTATTATTTTTAATAATATCTCAAAATCTATATTTTCCTCCAACCACATATTCATTTTCCTATTTTAAATAGAAAGAAGAGAAAGAATACAGATTTAAAAGGCTGAATTTATAGAAATATATTATTCTTAAAATATTATCATTAATATTGTTATGATTTATCCTACATATTATACATAGAATATTTTATTGTATTTTACTATGTATTAGGGTATAATCTTTCAATCATCAATAGTAGAAAAACATTTCTCTATTATGATATCAGACCTTTGACTTTTGTTCTAGATTTTTTTCTCATCAACAATGTTGGTCGAATTCGAAAGAGACGACGAAGATGATGATAATATACTAAAACCAATAGTATCATCGCCTAATCGTCTTGTCTTTCCTTTGCTTTTTTTCCTCTAGTCTTTGTTTTTCCCCGACGGTTGTGATAATCACAGTCAACCTTACCCAATGTGTTATTTTTTTTATCCCCGACGATGTTTGTTTATCGACACCAATCCTTGTCGTTGTGAGATCTTTAAATCTAGCTTTTAGCCCTTTTGATTAGAAAACTCCAATCATCGATCCACATATTGCGTCATTTTTTTTCTTATCTCCTGTTCTGCTGCTAAATTTCCACGCATTATACGTCACCGCTATATACACCGCAATTTTTTGCGCTGCCGACCTCATTGTCGTATCGCATTTTTGTGCCACATCTGAGATACAACTCTCAAGGTCTTTAAACATTATCAAGCGTACAATACCGACTCAAGTTCAAACCACAACTCAAGTTCGAACCACAACATCACGTGAAAGATGTTTTGTTTAATACGATCACAATTTCAATTTTCAGTTTTTATGTAACAAGATTGAATTCATCATAAATAATTTATTTTGAGGGAACATACAGAAATATATTATTCCTACAATATTATCATTAATATTGCTATGATTTATCCTACATATTATACATAAAATATTCTATTGTATCATTCGATCATCAATAATAGAAAAATATTTCCAATAATTCACGTGTTATATTTACAGTGAGAAAGGATGTTCACTTGCTACATATATATCACCGGATCTGCGTCCTGCCTAGCGACCAGAGACCTGTGTCTTTCACCGGTGTCTGAAAACACAAAAGTTCATCAAGAGACAGATTCATCACGTGAGCCTGAGCCGGACAATTACGGTCGGAAAGATTCTCGAAACTGAAGGAAAAGAACGCAGACCTGAGCTTTCACAGACGGGAAGACGTTCCAAAAGCGTAGCGTCTCATCCCCTGCTCCTGTCACTATAGTCTGTTTGTTCAAGAAAAACAAGACCGAGTTAAAGCTAATGTAAAAAAATGCAGATAAGAGAGGAAACGAATAGAAGAGAGGATTGTGGAACCTGGCCATCGGGCGACACTGCGAGATAAAGTACCCTCATACAGTGCCCGGTCAGGGTCGCAACCTAGCAGGGAGGAGGGGGGCCAAGAGAGATGAGACTGATGAAGCACCAGATTCAAGTAAAAAGAACTGAAGATTTGAAAGCTTGTACCTTTGCCATGGATGGATACTTCCACAGCATGATTTGGTTCTGAGAATACCCGTGAGTGCTCACGATCTCATTCACGTTCTTGCTCCACGCCAGATTGCAGACCTGTCCCGAGACAAAAGCTTCAGACATAAACCCCCCGAGGCATATACCATTGAAACAACCTAAAAAAGCCGGTGTCTTTATTACCTGGCTACCAGTGTCAATGCTGTTCAACTGATGTCCATTGGTTGTGTTCCAGAATCTGATGCACCTATCCGCGGTTCCACCTCCAGATGCAAGGAGGTTGCTTTGATGAGGGGACCAAGTGATGGCCTTAACCGCCGCTGTGTGTTCGGTCAGTTTCAAAACTGGTTGCTGAGAATGATTGTTCCACACCAGCAGCTGTTTCGAAACATTCAAGTACATCAGAAACACAGACACTTTGGACCGTGATTTGGTCTTAGCGATTGATCAATCATCAGAAAGACCGGAACTTTGGACCCGTTTCGATTGATCAATCATCAGAAAGACGCAAACTTTAGACCCGTGATTTGATGGCAGCCATTGATCGAATACCTGATTGTCATTCCCGCCGGATGCGAGCTCTCTATCGTCGTGAGACCATTTCAGCCCGCAAACCTCGGACTTGTGACCCACGAGCTTGCTGATATAGTCGCTCTGAACTCGGATGTCATGTTGAAGAATGTTTCGGTCTCGGCTCCCTGACGATAAGATCCTTGAGTTCCAAGCCAAGACACCTGTTCTTGTCTGGTGTCCTCCCATTGTCCGAACTCTCTTACATTGTGTTCCATCCCAAACCTAATAAAACAGCAGAGAATCTTCAATAACTATCTCATACATCGAAGAACAACCTCAAAGATGGAGATGAGAAGATGCGTAATACCTGAACTTGGCCAAGACTCGTACCGATCGACATATAGGAACCTTCTCTTGTCCATTGAACCGAGCAAACGCTATCGTTAGGACCCAAGTCACATAACTTTGTAACCTGACAAACAATTCATTTGGTTTCTTCAGCAAAACTGATACAAACAAGACATTGTCTGAATCTGGTAAATGTAAGTGTCTCTTTAAGACACATACTTTGCTGTTAGAAGCGGTCCAAAGATATACACAAGTTCCAAGCCCAACGGCCAGAACGTTCTGCGAGCTCCAGTCCACGAGGTTCAGGTAGAAATCATCCTGAAGCGATGGCGCGTCCAAGACCTGAAAACTCATCAAAGTAATCTCTCATATTCACTTCAAAAAGCCGAAATCTAGAACAACCCCTCGGCATATTTCAGGCTCCACTAATGGCTAATTGCTAAGAATCGAGGATCTTTCAAGATTTCTCAGATTTCGTGTGAAGAACACGGCAAGTAATACAACCAGATCAACACGTTACACTAAGCATCAAAGATTGATCCACTTCCCGATCTGAATCTTGCTTACCTTGTGAGGCGTTTTAGGAACTTTTCGGGAGGGTTTAGGAGGGGGAGACGCCTCGGAGGAGAAGCCATTATTGTTGCCGAGAATGGAAGGCGAAAATGGGGAATTAGGACTGGAATTGGAGTGATCTGTCTTGAACCGGAACATGTTCGTGCTCGGACTCATGGGGGAACCGACAGATCCCTGACAACCTGCAGGAGACAAACAAGAAGAACCGAAGTCAGGTCCAAAAAGCTCGGATTTCAACAACCTTGAATAGGCTTCGTTGCCTCCCTCTTTCGCCGGAGACGCCTTTTCCGTCAGCCCGAAGGCGTGGAACCTAGACGAGGATCTACAGGGTATGAATCGGTCGCTGCAGGTAGATTTCGAAGGTGAAGACAAAGTCGAGATCCCTCGGAACGAGCTCGAGAATGTCTCGAGCCGAAGGGAGGCCTGGTTCATCCCCGACGGCAGATTCAGGCCCGATTTCTTCTCCTGCGGCGATTCCATTTCCTGGGTTTCGATCGAAATCTTCGACGGAATTGTGATTTGCGTTCGTCGGAGAGAAAAGATCGATGAAACTCTTCTCCTGAGCGCTCCTTTTTCCTTCTTTTGAAAAAGGGGAGCTTCTCCAACGGTCAAATTATTTTCTCGGTGTAAGGGTAAATATAGGAGCTGGATGCGAGTATATATATATACATATTATTTAAATACACATTTGTATGGTTTTACTGTATGTATGTATGTATGTATGTATGTGCATGTTATATGAATAAGAATCTTACATATTTGGTACTTTGTTGCAACGGTCAAATTCTTTTAATGGTTGCAAACTTACCATATGGAAACGAGCCATAATTAAAATTTAAAAAATCAAGATATCTGAAAAAAATATACAAGATTGTAGATATTAATTCCAATTCCACATTCGTCACAATATCAAGATATGGATCTTTGAAAATACAGATGGAAAAATAAGCATATAAAAATCAACGTATTAAAATAAATAAGACACATAATTGGCAAAATAGCCGTTTCTTGGACCAGCTTTTCTGAAATTAGATTCGGTAATCGGAATGGGAAATCATAAATAAAAAAATACCCAAACTTTATGTTTTTTTTTAGTATTTTGGTATCCCGAACTTTTAAATTTTCATCTTAGTATCAATTTTTATATATTTCGGGTTTGCATCATTGAAACTTGAAAAAAATACCAAACCAACGATGACTTCTAATGGATAACAAAAAAAAACATTTGTTTTGTCAATTCGACAGTATACAATATCTTTGAAATATATAGGTGCTAAAATAATGAGATTATTTAATAAGAACTGTATTAAGATATGGATTCTGAATACAGATATTAAAATAAAATGTTATAAATAAATAAATAAATATACAAAATTAAATTTATTTCGGCAGTTTCCCGGTTGTATTTGTACAATAATTTCTGTAAGAGCCCAAAAATACAGATTTTATTCCATTAATGGTATAAAGTTGAGTTTTTTTTCCCTATTCTAATTACCAAATTGCCAAAACCATGATGTGTGTAAACTTGTCCAAAAACAGACACAAACACGCAAAATCAAACACAACTGTTCACAAGCTATCTTAATGAACAGAACAGATGATAATAACATTGTAATGCTTGCAAGATAGCTAATAAAATTTTACAAAAAAGAAAAGATAGTTAATAAAAGTGCACATAAATTACCTAAAAGACGAGATTCTATCAAAAGAGAATCACAGAGAGTATCTGATTTGGTATCTTCTAAGCCAATCCTCACCTTTCTCATAGTAATCCGTCTTACTGAAGCATTGCCGCAAGAAGTTCAAATCAGAAGCATAAGCAGACGCTCCACGCCAAGCATCAAGGACGGGATCCATGGCTCGAACCACTTGTATCTGCGACCCGCACGGTCTTATCATCCGAATCCCCGTCTCCAACCGCTCCTTCATCCCGGGAATCAGACACGACCCACCTGTCATGAGGACAGAACTCGCTAGTCTCTCGTCTATGCCTTCGCCCTCCTCATCGTGTCTTGGCGGCAGCCTCCTTATCGAGACACCTGCCATCTCGTCCAAGCCCACTTGCTCGATTCCCACCAGGTTTGGATGGAATAGGATCTCGGGGCAACGGAATCTCTCCACGCCTATTACGATCTTGAAGTCTTCTTCTGTCAGAGGACGAAAACGGGGTGCCTCAGTGGATGCTTGAGTAGTGGAATCTGCTTCTTCCTTCGGAACAAATGTCGGGTCGATTTCCCGAAGCCTGTAGGATAACCGGGCCAGCTCCGCCTCATCAGCATCCGGCCCTTCATCGTCGTCGTCGTTATCTTTGCTCATCAGCTTGTAGAGTTGCCAATCTTCGTCTCTGGCACCGAAAGTATCCTCTCCCTTCCCTCTATCAAATGCAGCCGTCGTCAAAAGTCGCATTCTTTCCCTCTGTGCAGCACTTAACCGCTCCCCACGCCCAACACCGCCCGACTTGTTATTTCCGTTTGTATTGGACCCGTTTGTTTTGAGCCGTTTCTTTTGCTCTACTCTTTCGAAAACCTCTTTGTACTGAACCCGCATCTCTTCTAAGTATAGCTCGGGATTCCCGCTATAACCAAATGTAAAGGGGAAAAAAACAGTTCATATGATTCAGAAGTAGCAGGAAACAGACAATAACTGTATACAGAATCTACTGAAAGGTATGGCAGAGTGCACAATGCAGAAGCAACGATGAATATACTCGTTTAACTGTAAACCAAACTTGACGATAAAACTTATAAAAATAGTAAGGTGAATGTTTTATTGTTTACTCACCGGCGTTTTGCCTCTTCTAATTGATTTCTTCTTTCTCTTTCGAGTTCCTCCTCGTTACGCTTTTGTTTAGCTCGCAGCCGACCCTCCATTGTTGTTTTAAGAAATACCTGCCTCCTCTTGTCCTTGAGCTGCAAATAATGCCATAGCCAAGTGGAAATGTCATCATGGTGTGCATGGAAATTCATGAAATTATATAAGATATTGACTTTAACGACTGTGAGGACGTTTTTTTAGCTGTTTCTGGGAGAGAGGAAAAAAACCTGCTCAGGTGTAAGCATATCGTCGGGAACATTTATGAGAGGGAACTTCTCGGTAAAAGAATCGGTTTTATCTTCATTCTCAGTTGGGTCATTTTTCGGCTCGCCCCTTGCTTTTTGTAGAGACTGTGTCACTTTCAAAAGGGTAGATTCTATCTCTTGCCTGGACGCATAACCAGTGTCTGACAAAAAAGATGGAATGTCATCCTCTTCAACCTGATCCAGTTGCTTCAGAAGGAATTGCAGGCTGTGTAGTTGGTTCTTCAGTTCATTTATCCTCGACAATCTCTTTGTTTCAGCCATTTCTCGCAACCTTTGACCTTGTTTCTCCCTTATAGCAGCCTTTCTCGCGATCTCTTCTTCTGATGGAGGAGCTTCTGTGGGAGGAGGAACCCATGGAAGCTGCCAACACCTGGTTTTCTCCTCGGCTTCCTTCTTCCCTTCCTAGTCAACAACCATGCAATTTTAGTTTAACGATTTTACAGACCGAGAAAAGAGGCAAGAGAAAAAGGCTCTTCAAATTACCTGGAATAGCCGAGCTTCAGAAGCATAATCAGGAGCAATATAACAGTGTTCCATTTTCAAATCTTCGGCCTTCTCCCATGTAAACCTAGACCTGTAGTAAAGCTCGAAGGACAAGGAAAATAATAAAATATAAAACATAAGAAATTTTTCGAAAAGAAAATGAAAAAAAGGACCTTGTCAAGAAACACTCACGAATGGTAAGGGTATTTAAGTGAAAGAAGCTGCTTTAAATAATCAGTGACATGGTATCCACCAATATTGGTCCGGCAGGATCCTCTGAAAATCGGTTCTCCGTCAACGAACTGATAACCAAGGAAACCGTGTACTAGCTTAGTGACGCAATTAAGCATAAGCTAATAATATCGACTGGACATTTTCAGTAGAGAAATTGATGAAGCTTCAGAATTCTTAACATTATGCAAACAAGCTTGAATATGGTGTATTCATAACAATGTACCGGAATAGCATGTGTTGTGGTGAAGCCAGGACAGAGAGCAATGCCGTCTTTCTTACAAACTCCATGCAGTTGATTGTACTTGTAACTGAAAGCAGCATCAACTCCAAATGCTGTAATAACACAAGAGAAAAAATTAAAGCAGAAAGCAGTAAAATAATAAGTATCGTAAACATTATCTTAAACCTGTTTTCAGTAAGTTGATCTAATGAAAAACACATCAGCCTTTTTAGCATTTATCCAAAAGATATCGGAGACATACCAACTGAAGGAACCCCATATGTCTCAAAAAGCAGTTCTGCCATTTTGCTGCGTGAATGAACTGGGTTGCACACACATTCCGTTATTAGGACAGGATGATTGATCTGTCCTGCCCTCGAATGCCGATAAATCAAGAAGCGATCTTATGTATAAAGAGAAAACAGAAAATTTGGAATAAAGAAAGAGAACAAGATCCATGGCATACCCCTGAGCCATCAGCACCCAACCGATCAAAGCCGAAGTCGAGAACCTAGAAAGAACAAAGAAAATATGGTAAACAAATGTTCACAGCTTCTTTATCAAAGGTTTAACATAGAGAAAGTTGAATAGAAAATGAAAAACATTTTTGTCAGGTATTTGATTCAATAATGTAATCTAAGTGATCAAAGCAGAAAGAAACCCGTCGAAGAACCTCACAGAATATATATAACAACTTGGGATAAGAGACAACAGAGATTGAAGCCAAAACAAAGAAAATATGAAAAGCAATTAACAGGATGCAGACATGGTAGGAGCAATAAATTCATGGACACAAGAGACATAGATATTCCAAGATTCAAACGGTAAGAATGATTTGAGGGTTCGAGGATTCATTCGTACATATTCCATGATCTCAAATTGATAAACCACGTTGCTGTCAAAAGCTGAACGAGGTCCTGAGCGAGTGCAGTCAAAATACTTCATCAGGGAAGGATCTTGGTCACCGACAATAGTAACGGTTTCGCCTGCAAGAAGAAAAGATGAAAAAAGAATACAGTTATAACTGGAGACACACATACAATACAAGCAAGACAACCCATCAAAATACTCCAACTAAAAAAATTGCTCCTTTACAAGGCTCGTCACAGTCGAAACCTCGCGGATAAGACAAGACATGTTGGTACATCCACAACGAAGATTTTCTGGGACAGAAGTGTCGACAGACAACATAAATATCACTACTCAGAAACAGAACAAATTGGAAGCTAACATTAGATTCCTTCGTAGCTCTAGAAACTAAGTGACAGAATTCAGAATTTTGCTCTAACTCCTACCATACCACCAAGAGAGCAGTAAAGAGAAATCCATGTGCAAATATACACCGATACGGAAATACACCAACACAAATGAACATGGAAACGTATTAAGAACCATTACCAGTGGCTTTGTGGCGAGGTCTCTGCACGATGTTGCGGAAAATAACACGAGGGTCAGTCTCTCCTGCCCACCTGAAACCAAACATCCATAGGAACTTCAAAATTGACGCCGTTTTTCTCGAACACAAGCGAGATCAATTGGAGTAAAGAGGAATTAGGGTTTATGATTAGGGCACCCAATTCGGAAGTAATTGGCGCCATTGTCGATTACGATGGGAATCGAAGACGAAAAGATATTGTAATCAGATTGTCTACGTATTCTTGACACGAAAGGCATTCTTCTTCTTCTTCTTCTTCTTCTCCTCCTCCTCCCCCTTCGTCGTCACTGTTTTCTGCTCCCTCGTCTTCGTCAGTCTGTTGCAGCAGCCTCGAGCTTCAGAGAAATAGACAGAACCGGAAAGGTCGGAGCGATTCTTCAAGGGACAAAACCCAAAAGCCCAGTGAGAAGCCCATAGCATAAATAGACCAAGATTTCTGACAATTTACATGTGTGCCATTCCACCTTAATTTTTTTCAATCGTGTAAATTGTTGTTTCCTTGTTCCCATCTTAATTTAAACGGAATCAAACAGATAAATACCCAACCATATGTCCTCCTGATTAAAAATTATAAATATCTTACTAATCAAATCACTTGATAAGGTTATTGTAATTCTCTTTGTTTCACTTTCACTATTCTTCTTATCTTACTATTACTGATTTACCTCTAACTATAAACCCTAAACTACAGATTCTAATTCATAAATCAATCCTAAAATTTAAAATTCTAAACTCTAAATTCTAATATGGCTTAGTTAGTTTATGGTAAAGAAGGGATTAAGAATTTATGGTTTAAGATTGATATAAGAATTAGGGTTTAGAAATTAAAATTGGGTATTGAAATCTAGGGCTTTGAATTTAATGTCTAGTGTTTAGGATTGGTCGTAAATTATAAGTAATCAAATACGCGTAGTGAAAAAGAAGAAAAAATCAAAGCTGGCATATTGGTCCAACAACTTAAAGAGAGGATCCGCAGTTCATCTTACAGAGCAAACAACACTATATTAAGGTTTATTAAAGGAGATGCACCATATGGATGTAGAGAGAGTTCAAGAGTGGTCTTGCTCCATGTGGTTGAGATGGAGAGCGCCCTCATGGTTCTTGTGGACTTCCACTTTGTATTTTTCCTCTTTCTCCCCTCTCTTCACTTTCAGAAGCATATCGAATTTCGCAGCCCCCTCTGTCACCTGCACACAGATTTGTCACCCACATTCCACCAGTTATCGCTGCTAAGCTGAAATCTTGAATCCAGAACCACTTAACACTCACTCACTTTCATTTGCTGTCTTAAACCAAACTTGGAAACTCTATTGAACATATTCAAAGGCATGAAACGACGGAGTGATTATCAATAGTGGATTTGTTGGACAAAGATGTTAGGTGTTTCAGGTTGGCAACAAGTATTGCGAAACAGTAACTCGTACCTCAGCATTAGCGTGCACGACCTCTTGAAGCTCGTAAGGGAATAAAGAGTTAGATCTCTGTTGGATGGTCTTGATAGCGTGATCAGCAACATGCTGCACTTCGGGATCGTGCACTGGGACTGCCCTCCATCCAGATTCATGCCCATCTGATCAAAACCCATTTCCTGATTCAGTCCCTTTTTTTCCTCTAACCCACTACAATTTCTATGTTCGGAATCATATATATGTATCCCGACACTATCAATTTGTCCCAATGTGGTCATCGGCTACTACCCTGAGTCCCACGAGAAGGACATTCACACACACAGACGAATACGTATATCTGTAGTCACCTTTCTTTACGCCAAGATCTGACGAAGTGATCGAAGGGGAATCACCGGCATGCTTGAACTCCTGCAACTCCTTGAAGTTCATCCATGGCTTCACCCAAACTTTAGCTTCGTAAAGCTTCTTCTTACCAGCCTCAATGACCTCCAGAGTCAGATGGTGCAGAGTTCCTGCAACCACCTGTTCTTTCGCTTTCACCACCCTCGCAAACTCTAGCAGGGCATTCTGCAGGAGACAAAAGAAAGGGAAAAAAAAAGAGAGCACCAAAACCATTATCATCACCCCCATCATCATAATCACCATACCAAAATCTACGCCTCTCAGGACCACAAACAAACATATCAACGCCTTTAACAATCAAGCCATGGAATCGAAACCCTAATGAACCGATACCTAAAACACAATCCAAGGAAAACACCATTTTACCGAGAGATCGAGAGAAGATAGTCGGATAAATTACACTAATTAGCTATTCAGATCCAGTAACCAACCAAAACACATAGAATCGAAAGATAAACTGAGAAAACGGAACCTCCTTCTTGTTGTGCTCATCGACAGCGAAACGAGCGAGGCTCTCGACCTCGCTACTGTTCTGGCTACCGGAAGAATCACGAACGCCTCCGAGAGTGGCCATGTCGTCGCTGTTGCAGAAAAAAAAACCCTAAAACCACCGGCGATTGCAAAAGAACGGAGAAAATGATGATGGAGAGAAGGGGAAAAGACGATCAGAAAAGTGGGAGTTGAAGAAACGAATTCTCATTCAGACTACAGGTTTATAAGAGAATAAAGTTGCGGTTTATTTTTGGCCCTACGGATGATGGCGTTCGTGGTAAGCGTCACAGGACGACACGTCAGAAGTCACGTGTCTGTCATGTCAATCTATTCTATGCATCACATATATGTATATTACGTATAAATATATTACATAAGTATCTGTAATTCAGATAATAACAGAATAAATTAATATTATAAATATATTATAAATTAAATTAAGATATATTAGTAAAGTTTTAAATCGGTAGATAGATTAAAAATAAAAAGTTGATTTAGATTAATAAATACTAATGTTTGAAATATCTGTATTTAATTTTAGATGTTGTTTTTTACTTATTCTCAAGCAAGGGTTTTCTATTTGCGTTTCTGCAATCGTTTCGATTTTGGTCTGCTATTCTGAACCCAACAGCGTGGGCGAGTGGTTGAGGTGTGGATCAACATGCCTTCACGTCAGCGGTTCGATTCTTGATGATGGGGAGGGGTATTTACATCGGGTCGAAGGTCTGGTGAACTTTCGGATTAACAAAAAAAAAAGTACCAGAATTTTTCTTTGTTTTTTTTTTATAACTTTGGGTGATTTTATTATGGCTAAATCTTCCTTTTTGGATTATATAAATTGTATTTCCAAAAATCACAAAGTCTATGTCACGTCACAGTGTACGGGATTTCAAAATAAATAAGGTAATTAAAAAATGATGATCCGACCTGCCGGATTCGAACCAGCGACCTAAGGATTTTACTGCTTCACACTACAGTCCTCCGCTCTACCAACTGAGCTAAGGTCGGCTACAACTTCAGTGGACAAAGCTTTACATTTCGTAAAATCATTTGTTTGATTTAAAAATGCCTTTTATTTTTTTTATATTTGGTTTGGTTTTGGAGAACCATATTATTAAATTCGATTTAGATACATTAATATATTATTGAACTAACCATATTACTGGCGACCTCTTTTTCTGAATATAGTTTATATTGTAATGGGGGAAGACACAATGATGTGCCCCATATTAACATTACAAGATCATTCGTTAATGAAAGTTTGTTTTTAGCCTCTTTTGTTTTGGGCGTATTTATACATAAAAAAATTGATGGATTATACCTTTTTTCTGAATTTCCAAGGTTGGTACTGTGATCCCACTAACTAAATCGACATCTGTCTCTGTTCACGCCAACTGTATAAAAGCTAACGCAGACCATACTATAATGTGAGATTATGATATGATAATGATGCCCTTTGCAAGATCTGTTTAGATATAAATGGACCGTTGACTAATTAATCTATGATATTTTTTTATTTGGTGTAATGAGATTTAGGAAACTGTTTCCACACACTACACATTTCAATTTATTTTAAAATAAATCTGTCAAGTTTTTTTTTTTTAAAAAAAAATGTATGCATGTGAAGTTTACCAGTTCTATCAGCTCGTACGACTATTCATTATTCCCAGGTAAGAAGACCTTTTTTTTCGGTTAGAGGGTTCTTCTCCGAGTTTCTGAAAAAACACCAAATCGCAGGAGGCAGAAACCGGAGAAATCCAACGGCTCAGATTTCTCGTCTTCGTCGTATATAATAATATCTCCAGGCCACAAAAGTACCATTTCGATTTCTAGTTGTTGTCGAAGCTGAATCCTCCTCTCCCTGCGTTCTCGTGATCTCTGATTTTCCGGCTTGCGTTTTTCTTCACTCGTTCTGATTCCGGAAATCTTCTGACTGATCGATCGGAGAAGAACGCGGCGGAGAAGAATCTTTGTTTGTTAAAGGTAAGCGATAATCACTGATGATCCTGTTCGATTTGTTTTTTTTTTTTTTTTGTATGGATTCGGAATCGATTCCCTTTGCATGCACGTTTTTAAAGCCTTTGTCGCGATTTCATGGTTCGAACTATCGGAAGATGTTTCGGTGCTTGTATGTTTCTGTTTGATTCTCGGGATAATTCGCGGAAATTGTCCTGGAAGGTTTTCTTTTCTTGATCTCGAAGTAATCGGATTAGTTCGCTCTTGGGAAATAGAATCGAGATTGGTGTGTTGGATCTATTCGTTTTGGTTGTTGGAATACAATTACTTCTTCGGATTTACTGATCAAAGATACGCAGCTTGAAAAAATCGATTTGTTTTCGTTACTGAGCTTTTAATTGTCATTTTATCTCTGTTTGGCTAGAGTTACATGCAATCAGGCACTTCCTGCGGTGATTCTTTGCATCTGTCTGAATCGATTTCTTTGTAATTAGGGACTTTCTTGGTGTGCTTTGTGGATATATTAGCCTGACGAAAGACGATGGTAGCTGACAAAAAAGACGTAGAGAATAAGGAATACCGTCTTCCCCGAGAAGTCAAGGATGCACTACAAGCTGTAGCATCTGAGTGGGAGGATGTGATTGATTCAAAGGCATTGCAGGTTATCCCCTTAAAGGGTGCGATGACCAACGAGGTCTTCCAGATAAAATGGCCGACAAGAGCGGGTGGTCCCTCGCGTAAGGTTGTGGTTAGGATTTATGGTGAGGGTGTGGACATATTCTTTGACCGTGAGGATGAGATCAGAACATTCGAGTCCATGTCGAGACATGGACAAGGCCCACTGTTATTAGAGCGGTTCCGCAATGGTCGTATCGAAGAGTTCATCTGCGCTCGGGTACATATTCTGTTTCTCACATTTTGAGTTTGCTCAGTAACTTCATTGAAATTTGTTGACTGGAAGATTTGTTCCTGCTCCAGTGTTTTAGAAGTACAAGTCTCCATTTCTCACAATGACATATTCTTGATGAGCTTTATTTTCAGCTGATAATTCTTTTTAATGATCTTTGATGCTCAGTAAATTAAATTTAGGATTTTTGAAACTTTCAGACATTATCTGCATGCGATTTGCGTGATCCCGAAATATCTGTCCGTATAGCTGCCAAAATGAAGGAGTTTCACAATCTTGAAATGTCTGGTGAGAAGAAGGCCTGGGTTTGGGATAGACTACGGTATGTTTCTGTCTTTCCTATTTTTCATGCTAGAAAAGGTCAGGTCCCGTTTGCTCTTTCTCATCATCAGTTTCCAGTCTTTTAATATTTGCCCCCTTCCTTTCTGTGCTTCAGAAACTGGTTGAGTGCTTGCAAGAGGTTGGCTTCTCCCGTAGAGGCTAAATCCTTTGGTCTCGATGTTATAGAGGAAGAAATTATGTTACTTCAGAAACAACTTTCTAGGGGTGACGAACATATTGGATTCTGCCACAATGATTTACAGTATGGTAACATAATGATCGATGAAGAGACCAGATCAATAACAATCATCGTAAGTCGCTATCTCTCATACCATTAAAATTCTTTTCTTTGGACATGCTTGTAATGTAGATACTCTATTCTATCGGAAACAACTAATGTACACTCTCATGTTGGCTGTGGCGTAGGATTACGAGTACGCAAGCTACAACCCAATTGCCTATGATATAGCTAACCACTTCTGTGAGATGGCAGCCGACTACCATACTGAAACTCCTCACATTTTGGATTACAGCAAATATCCGGGTAAGTGGTTATTTCCCGTAAACAAGTTTGAGATATTTTGTTTCTCTCCACTCTTTTGGATATGATGAGACCATCGTACCTGACTCCTATAGGTGTTGAGGAGCGTCGGCACTTTCTGCAAATCTATCTGAGTTCTTCCGGTAATTATTTTTTCCCTGTTGTAGAGAATTTTCGTCAGGGTGGCCATTTGGGTTTCGATTCGGGTTCATGTTCAGGTATGTTTGGGTTCTGTTATTTCACTTTTAGAAAAATTATAACCATTCCGTGTTATATGAAATTCGGTTCGGTTCTATTTCGGTCTAGGTTTGGTTAGAATTTTTTTTATTGATTAAAATAGTCATTTTCAAAGAAATCTCCGGTTTCTCTGTTTAATTTATTTTATTTGGTACGGTTAGGATTTTTTTTTTGGGTTTTAGAGAAATCATAGTCATTCAATTTTTATATCGGATTCGGTTCAGTTGAGGTTATGTGTTATTCGGTTCGGATCGGTTTAGTCACTCGGTTAGTAACCAAATTGATCACCCCTAATTTCAGTCCTCTCCTTTCTCTCTTCTTCTGTAAGCATACAAGTGAATACAAAGTACTTTCCGGCCTCTCTTCTACAGGTGAGAAGCCCAGCGATACGGAGGTGGAGACGCTGCTTGAAGATGTGGAAAAGTATACACTGGCGAGCCATCTAGTATGGGGCTTGTGGGGAATAATATCGGTACTTTCCGCCGTCATCATCCATCTGTGCTTCTTCATCGTACGGATTGCGTAAAATGGATCATCCTAAAATAAATTTCAGGAACACGTGAACGAAATCGACTTCGACTACATGGAGTATGCAAGGCAAAGGTTCCAGCAGTATTGGCTAACCAAGGGGAGGCTGTTGGGGTAATAATCCCATGCAAGTTGCAACAGAAGTGATTCAGGTATTACTCCTCTCTTTGTGCAATGAACTTGAACAGAATATTACCCTTTGGTTTTCCGCACTTAAATAAAATCCTGAGAAGATTATGGGGATGGGTAAACCGGGTTTAGGGTTTAATTTTACTAACCGGGTTTTGTAACACATTGCTCTGCTCTTTTCCATCTCATAAAAGGTCTTTTCTTTTTTGGGCTGATGCGGGAAAAGAGAGAGCAGAGCAGTCTTTTGAGCAGTCAATGTGGTAGCAGTTTCTTTGTCTGTTCGTTCGTTTCTTCAATTTTATTCCATTTGTTTCTTGTGTAGTGTTGTGTTGGGTCTCAGGCGTTTTCCTGAAGCTGTTTTGGAATTATTAATACATGTAAATTAGAATGTTATCATCACTAATTTATATGCTTAATTCAATAATTTAACATCCCATTCCGTATGTTCGAATAAAAAGCTTTGATAATATAAATTTAGATATTGACATGTATGGAATCAGTTTGAAATACTGTCATACGATGAGAAATAATAAGAATAAATAAAAACAACCAAGACCAAGCAAAAGGCACAAAGGTTAATCAACATTTGATTTCGTTGCAGAAAACCAAATATTGGCAAATGAAACTAATAAAATTCGGAATAAATTCTTGAAAATAATAGTACTTAAAGTAAGTTTTATTTATAGAAAAAAAAAACGAAAATTCTCCTTAAATAATAAATAAATGTGAAACTTGTTTTTGATTTCGTACGGTTATCGGATAACCGGTTGCCTCCCACATATCATAGTTTTGTGGTTTGGTTTAGCACGCGTAGCTGATTGGTTTGCTCAACCACACAACACACAATCCCTCCCTCCCTCACCCCCGAAAATATCTTCACTATATTAAAAAAGAAAAATAAATAATAAAAAAAAACATCCCTAGAATTTAGTAATTTACTTTTTTTTTTTTCCCCCGATTTCTTGTTTCATCTCCTTTGTCCAATCGGCCATGGCGTCTGCTTCGCATGCTCTCTTATCCCCAAACGGCTGCGTTTTGGCTTCGCCGAAGCCTCTCGACAGATTCTTCTTCAGGTCCAAGTTCGCCGGACGGAAGCATTTCCTCTCCGTCGTCAGAGCTTCTTCCGATGATCCCGATTGTAATGAGGAAGAATGCGCTCCCGACAAAGAGGTGACGAGTTGCACATGTTTTGATTCTGCTTTGAAGATTCTTCGAATTCGCAGAAAAAAACTTAGCGTAGATTGCGAACTACGAGAACTGTGGATTTTTGTTTTCGTTATAATCATTGTTTGAAGAATCCTTCTGTTGTTCTTGTGCCTCGTTATTCGTTCATGGGGCTGACGATGAAAACCAAAGGAACCACTAATCAAAGCTCTGGATAAAGAAACTTAGCTTGCAATTCTACTAGTAATTTCGCATGATGAAGTAGTTTCACAAGTAAACGAGCGCATGAAATTTCTGTAATTAGCGCAGTCTATGATCAGTAATTAACATTTCCATATAAATCAAGAAACAAAATAGGGATTCAATAGCATGGTCATTGAGGTGATCATAAAGTAGGAATTCATGGTATGTGCATTGCTGGGCAGAACACATCATTGATCTATGGCGCTTTTCGAATCTTTATTTCATGTTGAAACGCTAATATTGAAATTCGTTTGGCCGATGAAACGGAACCCAGGTCGGGAAGGTGAGCGTGGAATGGTTGGCCGGAGACAAGACTAAAGTGGTGGGAACGTTTCCGCCTCGAAAACGTGGTTGGACTGGTTATGTCGAGAAGGACACCGCTGGTCAGACCAACATCTACTCTGTCGAGGTTGGTACTTCTGCTTCTAAGCTCTACATTCTCCAGCTTTGTAACGACCCTTGTGCCTTGTGGTTCATTCGGATGAGAATCGATGTTTGCTTATACAGCTCTCCTTAGTCATTAGGAGTCTACAGATGCTGCGTTTATTGGTCAATTACACTCTCGTTCGTCTGTCCACCGCGCGGAATCCGTGGGAATGTGTAGTGCTGTATTCTCCAACTTCGTAACGACCCTTATGGTTCATTCGTTCAAGAATCCGGGGGAATTATTGTTTAAAAAACCAATGTCTTTCCACCCATGTGTTTCATTCGGTCAAGAATCGATATTTGTGTCTCCAGCTTTCGTTTAGAGCTTAAAGATGCAGCATTTAGTGGACAGACTCTTTCTGTGTATCCACTATCCAACTTGTGAAATCCATGGAAATATATAGTCTGCATCGAACACGCAGCTTAAATTTGTGTTACTGTTTCCGTCCCAGACGAGATTTGGTCAGAATGGAATCATTCCTCTCAACCAATGCATCCAATACCTGATAACAATGACTGAGTTCTACTTCCATTGTTTAGCTGAGATAGCTTTACTCGGGGTTTGTTTTTTTTTTTCTGCAGCCTGCAGTGTATGTAGCAGAGAGCGTGATAAGTTCGGGAAATGCAGGATCTTCATCCGAAGGGGCGGAAAATACCGCGGCCATAGTAGCAGGCCTTGCCCTTATCTCGGTTGCAGCTGCTTCCTCCATCCTCCTCCAAGTGGGCAAAACTCCGACCCAACCTCAGGCAACACAATACAACGGGCCGTCTCTCAGTTATTACATCAACAAGTTCAAGCCGCCGGAAATTATCGAAACTTCTGTCCCGGCCGAGACAGAAGCTCCTCCACCGGTGGCCGAGCAAGAAACTCCGGCCGTCGAGGCTCAGCCTGAGGTTTCTTCTGCTCCATCCACCACGAGTACTGCTGTCTCTGAAGGGGTTTAGTTTATTTTTTGTAGAGAGACGCAAATTCTTGACCTTTTCCATATACTTGGATGTATGTTTTTAACTATTTGAGTTGAATTTCATATATCATTTGAAACTCGAACTCTGAGTTTGGGAAATTTTCTTTTGTATCGAACAAAAGCACCATAAAAATAAGTAAAGCAAAACCAATGCATTCGAATATACCAAAAATAAAACCGGAACTAAAATACCTGGCCGTTGTGAAAAGATTAAATAAATCAAAACAAGAAATCGTATTTTCTTTAATTAATAAAAATAAACTAAAATTATTGTTTTTATGTTCATGAAATATTATTATTTTTTTTATGCAGTAAAAAAATATTATCGTGTTAGACATATAGTAAAACTGTAAAAGAGGGATAAAATTTGAATTCCCCCCCCCCCCTTCAAGAGTGATATAAATGAGAATTGGCGCCATTTTCTTCGATCCCTACAGTTCCTGGCGTTTGGAGTCTAGGGTTTCTCCATTTCCAAATCTTCGAAAGTGAATTCGTTTCCACCAGTTCCAAATCGTCGAGGTAAATCTCGTCTCTCTCTCTCTCTCTCTCTCTCTCGTTGGGATCTTCGTCTCCATCTCCGTCTTCTTGCAAAACTCAAATTCGACTCCTGCTTGTTCTCGCTCGTTGGATAAAGTCAAATTTCTGAACATGTTGCTTAAGATTTTCTTCCTCCGGGAACTTGGGTCGGCATCGAGATGATATGTATCCGCTTCCTAATCAGATCAAAGTTCCCATTACATATCATTCACGATATCCCCTCTCATTCAAGTTCTAAACAGAGAAGAGAAGGCACATCTTCCCGTTATTTTGGGACAGACGCGGATACTTGAGGTTCGGATTCTCAGACAAGACCGAACTAATCCGAGAAAGGGAGAAGTCGAAGTCGAAGTCGAGGTCGAGGGATTCGTGTTCATTCCTACTATATGCTACAATAATGGCGTGGTTGATCTTTCTTTAATTATCCTGTATTTTTCCTTCCAGAGATACATGGTTTTCCCTATCCAGGCCAAATCCAAATGTGTGTGTGTGTATATATATTGCATATATTTATGTGGAATGCTTTATAAATTTTGTATAATTATTTAAAACTGAAAAAGTTCATGTATTTACTCTGAATAATTCACAATGATTTTCTGTGGAATTATCCCACCATTTTTTTTTACAAGTTAAAAAATTTTCAAACTATTTTTTAATTTAGGAATAATTAAGTAGACTTGTTTTATTTTAAAAAAAATTGCAACTTCGACGTTTTATATATGTAACATTTTTACATGTAGGCGTTTTCCCTTTTATTTATATATTTTATTAACTTTATAGGTATATATATATATATATATATATATATATTTAATTATTGTTTAAAAATCAATCGAGTATTTTTTTAATGTATTCTCATCAAATCTAAACCAAAAAAAGTAGAAAAAAGAGATATATTTCTTGAAAAGTATTCGTGGTATTAGCTCCCCCATTCATTCTAATAAATTTGATTTTAAGTAAATCAAATTACAAACTATAACAGGAAGATGCAGTATATTAGCAAGAATTTTAAAAAGCATTTGGAAAATAGAATTTACAATACATTAAAACGAACAATTTAGTAGACGTAAAAATATAGGGGTATTTATTTGTCAAATTAAAGATTAATATATATTTTGGTATATTTTATAAGATTTTGGTATTTTTGTAGGGTTTTTAAAAAGAAACAGAAGAAAAAAGTCAAGGGCTGCGGCTTGACGAAATGGGCAATGACAATAACGAGGATAACAAAAAAAAATGTGGGACATAATCCATTATATATAATTAATTTGGTCTTTGTAACCCAATCAAAAATTATTAGTCGATATCCAAATTTGAATAGTTCAACCACTCAATTATGATACAAAACGTATATTTATATGTCCCAAATTCAAATATTAAATTTAAAAAAAAGTGTATATTCCAAATTAAATAGGTTGGATTCGATTCCGAAATTAATCTATATCTTGGTATAGAACACTCGGTTACGAAATTAATCTGCTTTTTTTTTTGTTATGTCATTTGTCTCTGTCTTTTTCATTTTTTGGGCCGTGGGGGAGACATAAACCTAACCTAATTGACATCACTTGTACCCATATATATATGTGTTACCATATTGCATCACTTGTAAACTCATGCCTCGCTCTAGTGTGAATTTTTTTTATACATATATATCAATCTCCATAAATTGATATTTGTGTATGTGTGTTATGGTTTGTCGCGATTCTGTAGAAAAAAATATGTGAGAATAAGAAGATAATGATATGGAAATTTTGATATAAAAAGATATTAAAAGATAGAGATAAAGTTGAACAATCTTATAAACGTGTTTTGGGTGGAAGAATATATATATATATATAGATATATATAGTTAACGATCTAATATCCAGGTCGTTAATATTTCTTTCGATTTCATAACAATATATATATATATATAATTAGCTAAAAAAATATGAGTTGGAGTTTTGGGTATACTCTAAAAACAACCGGAAGTAATTGGAATTTGTATAAATGAATAAAATTTCAGAATATTTTTGTTCGATTACCTTTTTTTGTTCTATGTTTGCACGTATACAAAATATTAAAAAGATATAGTTAATGACTTCATTACTTGTTTCCTATAATATGCTCAACGTTCGGATTCTAATTCCAATAATTGTTGGGTTAAAAATATTACTCACAGCAGTAAAATTATAAAAAAACAAATATGGTACATACGGATAAAATAACAATATTTAGAACGATTAACTATTCCCTCTATTTCTTAATAAATAGATTATTTTTGTTTTAAAATAGTTGTCATTTTAAATTTTTTAGATAATCTCTAATAAAGATTTCTAATTTTATTTTTAATTAAAAATATTAAATTTAATGTGGATATGGTTTAATGAGGATATATATGATTTTAAAAAAAAATAAAAAATAAAAAATATAAAAAACCCTAAAACGATATTTATATTGGAAAAGTTTGAAGTGTACTTAACAAGTACCAAAGAAATAGAATTAATTTAGGAATTCTTGTTTCGTTAAATCATTGAATCGTGTGAATTAACTTTTTCATATGCCATCTTACAATATTAATTCAAAATCACTAATGGTATGGATTTCGATATTGGATAATGTATGAGATCTCACAAACCACTCGAAAGCTAATTTTACATGTTGGAATAACCACATCATACATAATCACTGTCAAATTTTTCGAGTTTTGTCATGTTTGTCTCTTAACTCAATTATTGTACCGTTCAATAAAAAATCTAGATTTTTCAAAAGTCGGAGAGTTAAATAACAACTTTTATGACAAAAAAAAATCATATTCATTTTGAAAAAGTACTCAAGAAACAGTCCAAAGATGATAACGGATTAGGGTCTATATTTTAGATTTGTATTACCTTTTAGTTTTAAGTTTTCGATTTTAAAAACTAAATTATATGGGTTTAATATTTTACTTAGCTTTCATTCTTTCATATTTGTTTTAGACTCTGTTTTTTTTATATAAAAAAACTTACTTTTATAAAGGATTTTCTTTTATATTAAGTTTTATAGTTGTTGAATTTAGTTTTAAAAATTATATACAATCACGTTTTTTATACGGTTATGTGTTATTATTTAATTCGGTTTCGGTTAACATTTTCTATCAGAATCCAAAGAACAATTCATTGGTTGCGTTGTGTTGTTATTCGAGGCAACGTGATCGTCAACCCAAAACGAGAGAAAACAAAGAAAAGTTGGGTCAATGTCTATTTC
Organism: Tarenaya hassleriana; assembly: GCF_000463585.1. NCBI lineage: Eukaryota > Viridiplantae > Streptophyta > Magnoliopsida > Brassicales > Cleomaceae > Tarenaya > Tarenaya hassleriana. Next base: position 3,518,440 of record NW_010968505.1, on the reverse strand, counting down.
GCAATAAAATAAAATAAAATAAAATGGGGCAATGATAATAAAGATGTTGGCACAAAAATATTAAGTTTTGAACGTAACATTAAAATTCCATTTTCAAATTCATTATTTAGTCATTAATGGGATTGTAATTTCACCTATGCCCAATTCTAGTATCAAATTTACATGTAAAGTTATAACAATCCGTGACAAAATAGGTATTAATCTTTATAGTAAGGTTAATATCGTGAATAATCCATAACAAAGGTTGAGGGTATATGTCCATTAGAAACTTAATTGGGTATCGAGTTAGAGAGGATGATTATTTCGAGACATTGAAATAATATTGGATCCTTATAGATTCTAATGTAGCGAACGTGGTTTAATTTTGGTTAAACGAGAATGTGAGCCTATCCATTAGAAACTAAACAATTGAATCATTTTCAACAAAATATTTTTAAAAAATAAATTAAACTCAAAATATCTGTCGTCATATGTATCAATTTTGGTTAAACGAGAATGTGAGCCTATACCAATTGGTAGAGGATACTCTCTTGTCCTTGTGTGTGTATATATATATATATACAAGTATATATTAGGCCATGGCATGAACTCTCACTTACTGTATTTATTTATTGTAGGGATAATCGTATAAAAATACCCGAACTTTTACAAAAATTTCACATAAATACCCGAACTATAAAATTATCATATAAATACCTGAACTTTTCACAACTCTCACATAAATACCCAGATTTTTTATTTTTTTTTTCTAAATCAAACATCCGTCCGTTAACAGCGTCAATTTCAATCCAAAAAAGTGATGAGTCAGCCAAAAAAGTGATGAGTCAGCATTAAATATTTTATATGCTGATGACTCAGCATTAAACATCCAAATATTTTATATGCACTTAGTATTTATTTTTTAAATTGTTATAAAAATCTATACATTTTAAATAAAAAATATATTAAAATACATTTAAAAATATTTAAATTTAAAACTATAAAAAATTTTAAATTTAAATTTTAATATAAATATAAAACTTAAAAGATTTAAATTTTAATTTTTTGTAATATTTATAAAAATTTTAAATATTACAAAGAAATGAATTGATATAGATATTAAATTTAAATATGAAAATATTTATATAAATTCTATATCTAAAAATATTTACAATTAGTAAAATTTATTTAATTTTAAATACCCTTTTATAATTTAATTAATTTTTATCCAATTATAAATTATGTATTTTTGAATTTTGTTGAAAGTTTATGTGATTTAATTTTTGTTAAAATCATTTCTATTTTTATTCCAATTTAAATTTAGTTTAATTTAAAAATAAAATTTGATCTTTCTTAAATAATAAATTAAAATACAGTAATATTTTATTGAAATTAATTATTTTCAATTTTATATATCCAAAAAATTATTTAACGCTATTATTTAATGTCTACAATAAAAACAAATCATTACTTAATGGATAAACTTTCAACAAAATACATAATTTATAATTGTAAAAAATTAATTAATTTATAAAAGGGTATTTAATATTAAATACATTTTACTAATTGTAAATATTTTTAGATATAGAATCTATATAAATATTTTCATATCTAAATTTAATATCTATATCAATTCATTTCTTTGTAATATTTAAAATGTTTATAAATATTATAAGAAATTAAAATTAAAATCTTTTTAAGTTTTATATTTATATTAAGATTTAAATTTAAATTTTTTTTTATAGTTTTAAATTTAAATTTTTCAAATGTATTTTAATATATTTTTTATTTAAAATGTATAGATTTTTATAACAATTTAAAAATTAAATACTAAGCGCATATAAAATATTCGGATGTTTAATGCTGAGTCATCATCATATAAAATATTTCATATAAAATATTTAATGCTGATTCATCATTTTTTTGTTGACTAACCACTTTTTTGGATTGAAATTGACGTTGTTAACGGACGGATGTTTGATTTGGAAAACCAATTAAAAGTCTGGGTATTTATGTGAGAGTTATGAAAAGTTCAGGTATTTATATGACAATTATATAGTTCAGGCAGGGCCGTCTTAGAGCAAGTACAAATGGAGCATTTGTACAGGGCCCACAATTTGGGTGGGGCCCACATTTTTAAAAAAATTATTATATTTATAATTTACAACTATTATTTATTAAAAAAATTAAAATAACAAATTTTTTAAGTTTTGTTTAATTCACTTAAAAATATTTTTTTTACACTTTTTCAAATGAGGTAGGGCCCATTAAAAAATAAATTTTTTTATAAATTTATAATATTTAATATAAAATTAAAACTATTTTTTCCAAATCATTTATCGTAATAATCAATTAATAAATATTTTGAGTTATATGTAATCACCATATATTAAATTCATAATTTATTTCTATTAATATCATTAAATTTTTTAATTAATATAGTTTATAGTTATAATTTTTTTATAAATCTAAAATAAAATCTATATTATTCTAGAATAACATTGATTTTTTAACTCCAATTATTAAAAAATTATTTTTTATATCATATCATTTATTTTAAATATTTATTTTTAAAAATGATAAATCTTTAAAATATAATTTTTTATATCTTTTAATCATATATTATGATTATTTATTATTTCTAATAATATTATTATTATCATAATTATTGTTATTAATATTTTAATAATATTTATAAAAACATTATATTTATTTTTTTAAAATTAGAATTAAATTTTAAAATTAAAATAAATAAAATTTTTTTTGTACAGGGCCCCGAAAATGTTTGGGACGGCTCTGAGTTCAGGTATTTATGTGGAATTTTTGTAAAAGTTCGGGTATTTTTATGCGATTACCCCTTTATTTTATATATTTTTTTCTCAATTTCTTTTAATTGGCAAACGTATCAATGTTTGTTTGCATTTGTTTTTTGGAAATGTCGCTTTACGTCAACGTTTGCATGGACCACCATATTACGTGCCTTTGATCTGTCTATGATTTGAGTAGGTTAAGCGAAACAGTTGAATCGTACCATAAAAAAGTTCAAGTTGTATTATTGTGATGGCCCAACATATACAATAAATGCGTGTATATATATATATATATATAATTATGTGTGTCCAATCTAAACACGTTTCCAATGTTTTTTTTATGGAAAAAATATTCCAACAAATACGATTCTTTTGTAAAACAACAACAACAACAAAAAATAATAATAATAATAATAATAATAATAATAATAATAATAATAATAATAATAATAATAATAATAAAAACAACTTGCAAAGTGATAGAAATGTCTAGAGGTGGTTGCCAAATGGCCATGTAGAACCACGATGCCTCATTTGACACTCCAAAACTCTCTCTAGTGGATGTTGAGCATTTAACTTTGGATATTGTTGCTGTGCCAATTTTCTTTATTATTTTAATTTTAATATATATTAAAATTTTAATTTATTTTTAAAAAAAATAATAAAATGATCATAGCTTGAAACAAACGAAAAAACAAGAAATATAACAATATTGTCGATTATAAATAATAATAAATCAATGGATTTAGAAATATATCCAATGCTGAATTCAAATTATAAAATAGTGAATAATAATATATTCAGAACAATATATGCACCATAAAATAAAAATTTTATTTCTTATCAGTTTATAATTTATTTTTACCATATTTTAAACATAATTCAATTTTCTCATCTATTAAATACCATCTGGAAATTTTTCTTTAAAAATATATTAAAATTAAAATATAGGTAGTAAAAATCCAAAAATAATTATAAAAGTATAATAATATAAAAAAATATAATTTAATTAAAATAAATAACTAAAAATGATAATAAGTAAAATAGAATGAATGATATATATATATATATATATATATATAAGATAATATTTTTTTAGTATTATATTTATTTATTTTTGTTAAAACAACTTATTAAAACTAATGTTGTATGGTACATTATGATTTTAAAATATTTTTTAATCTAAAAATACAGAAATAAATATAAAATTTAAGTTTTTAGAAAGTTATTAAATAATAAAAATTTAAAAAGAAATAATGAGTAAAAAATAATTTAAAATATCATTATGAAAAATTAACTAAAAATAAAAATTGATAAAACAAAATGAAAAATTTTCTAAGGTTTAAAAATTGAAAGTTTAATAAGATAAATTAAAATAATTGAATAAATATCAAATAAGAATTTATTAAAATAAATGAGATGAATACATTAAAATAAATTTTAAGTAAAAAATTAAAAGCAAAAAATTAATATATAAAAGTGAAAAACTTGTATAAAGAAACTACTAAATTTAGAATAAAAATATAAATTTAATTATATAATGTATAATAGAAATAAATAGATAAAAAATAAAGAAAGATATCAGAAATCATAAAAGTATAACTTCCATACAATAAAGTTTTTTAATATTTGAGTTTTTGAGTCTTTTATTTATTGTAAAACGAATATAGAAATCGGATGCTTGCTTTTATAATTTTGGGAATAAAAAAGTTGTACCTCACGGTGGACAGCTAAAACATAAATTAATTTGGTTCGACGTCTTAATCCAACACGCAATCCGCCCTACTCTATTAAAAAGTCGGCTGCATGTGTCACCCACAAACACACACATGACATGTCACATGTGTATGTGTGCGTATAAAAGGAATAGGATAAAATAGAGAAGTGGGCCCATGGGAATATGACAAAAGAGATAAGTGGGTCCACCATGGGTTTATATATATAAAATGAATATGATAAAAGAAACCGGGAATATGATCAAATTAGAGAAGGGGGGGCTACGGGTTCATGCACAAATGTACGTGTATGTATATATATATATATATGGAATATGATAGAGAGGTGGGGCCATAGGTTTATGAACATTGCGTTTGAGGCTTCACATGCACTCGTCAATGTCGTCATTGATTCCATTGGATCCAACTGCTCCCTCTCTCTTAAAAAAATGTTTGATCTTTTAGATACTTATCCGGTGGTTATCCGAGTGGAGTCTGTGTAATAAAATAATAATAATAAGGGATCGGTTTTAGGAATATTAGGTTAGTGATGCTGACTATTTCTGATTATCATTTCGTGCAAGTCGACATTTACTTTCATTAAACTATATATTATATATGGTGATAACAAATTAAGTAGTTAAAAATATAATGGAGCTCTCTCTCGAGATTTCATCTTTTATAACGTGTGTACGAATCTGCGTACCAAATTAAATAAGCCGAAGCCAATATAGAAGAACCCCTTCACCGCTATGAATACTCGAGCGTAAAATCTATATGTATATATAGTAAGTACACTACTATTAATTTTTGTGGTTGGGGTTGTTGATAGACACCATCGTTACATAAATTATTTTTTTTGTTAACCAAATTGGTTTATTAGACTTTCGATCTAACCACATATACCCTGAACCGAAAGACAATCTTGCTACAATTAAATGTATTTTTTTTCTCTAACAGCCACTGGGACAAGGGCAACACATTTTTTTTGGGCGGAATTCAAGTCAAAATCTATAGATATACGGATTTTAAATCGTAATATTCGGAAGAGATTTCAGTTTATATTTATGTTATATGGCATGGGGCTTGTGGCTGCCTAATAAGTTGATGTGGGGCCATGAGTTAGGACCACTGGGCAACAACTAGAAACTTGCCTAAGAGGAATGTGATTGGGAGTGAACCAATTGGGATAAAGATGAACTGCTTGAGATCCGTATGTAAACTAACTTCCTCACAAGACCGGATTTTTTCTTCTTTCTATACATTGTTTTTGCATCCATATGCGATGAACTTTCTCTCCTGTTTTTATTTATTTATTTATTTATTTATTTTTTGTTATTTTATTTTACTTTCTTGTCCTTACGTGACATCGACTTGCACGAGGCGCTTTGAAAATTTTGGTCTATAAATGATAAAGATATGAAAAAAAGAAAAGAAAATGAAAGACACCATGATCAGAACCGTAGAACGGAGGATCCATTGACTAGCTATTTAGTTTGACCACAACTCATACTTCATATTATATTTTAGAATCCGAATTCATGATTTTATTAATTGATATGCGACGGAAATCATCACACATCAATTGATATGATTTTCATAATTTACAAATCATAAATTAGTTACAAAACGAGAAAAGTATCTGACTCGCATATCCAAAAACTTGAAAAAAAAATGAGTAGATCACGAAGCCATCGCAAGTCGACCAGAAAAATACAAAGACCGGAGAAGAAAAACTTGTACATCGGCGACAGATTTTCGGGAAAAAAAAATAGTTATGAGGGCCCAGAAAAAGAAACAATAGGTTCTAACAAGGGGTGGGTGATTCGGTTCCATGTATGGAATGGAACCCCGATATAATCTAAACCGATCTGAAATCAATCGATAAAACCGTGACTCAGTTCAGGAATTATCAAAAATATTCTTACTTAGGACTTCAGATCATATCATTCATTGGGAATAAATGAGAGAAAACGTAAAAGATGAAAAGTTTTAGTAGTATTAATTAGACCACTGACCATGCACAACTAACATCAAGAACACGCGCCCACAGAGACAATACTCTCGAGAAGAAATCAAGTGGGGTTAAACCTCTCCCTTTAACAAGCCATTTTTCACGTGTGCAAATAAGTATGACCCATTTGGGTCTTTCACACCCCATGCAGGAAAAAAAAAAACGTTATATAAAGCGAACCACCTCACGGAAACTAAATCCACACAACCAAAAAAAAAAAATCTATATTTACCCAAAAATAAAATAAAAAAGAAGGAAAGAACAAGTACATACCAAAGACAATGGCGGCCTCTAGCATGACGGCAATCCCTGCTTCCGCAGGTTGTCATAAGATCGAGCTAATGAAGGAAGGAGGCCTAGAGGGCAACGACAAGTACGTAAGCGGAGGAGGAGAGGAAGAAGAAGAAGGGTTGAGTTCCGAGTGCAGAGAGTTATTGGATTCACTTCCCAGAGAGAGAGGATGGAGAACTCGATATCTTTACCTGTTTCAAGAGTTTTGGTGCCAAGCCAAGGAGATTCAATCTATAATGTCCTTTCAGAAACATTTCAAATCAGTGGACGGTGATATCATAATCGCAACCATACCTAAATCTGGAACCACCTGGTTGAAGGCCTTGACGTTTGCTCTTGTTAACCGTCACAGCTTCCCGGTCTCGTCGAGTGGCCATCCTCTTCTCACTTCAAATCCTCATGATCTCATACCTTTCTTTGAGTACAAGCTTTATGCAAACCACCGTTATATCCCCCACCTCTCCCATATTCCAAGCCCGAGAACTTTTGCCACCCACGTTCCTTTCGGTTCCCTGAAAGATTCAATCAAGAACTCCAATGTTAAAGTCGTGTACCTTTGTCGGAACCCGTTCGACACATTTGTCTCTTCTTGGCATTATGTCAACAACATAAAATCTGAATCTACAAGCCCGATTTCGCTAGACGAAGGTTTTGATTTGTATTGCAGGGGAGTCATTGGGTTTGGCCCCTTCTGGGAGCACATGTTGGGATACTGGAAAGAGAGCTTGGAGCGACCAGACAGACTGTTGTTTTTGCAATACGAGGACATGAAGGAAGACATAGAGTCAAACTTGAAGAAGCTGGCTGATTTCTTGGGACTCCCTTTCACAGAAGAAGAGGAAAAACAAGGTGTTGCAAGGGAGATTGCAAAGTTGTGCAGCTTTGACAATCTGAGGAACTTGGAAGTCAACAAATCCAGCAAATCCATCAAGAACTTCGAGAACAGGTTCTTGTTTAGGAAAGGTCAAGTGTCTGACTGGATGAACTATCTTCGCCCTTCTCAGGCGGAGAGATTATCCAAATTAGTGGATGAGAAGTTAGGAGACTCTGGCCTCGCTTTCAAGTGCAATTGACAGAGAAATCTATCAGAAGCAGGTCACATAACATTTCCACTTCATCTGATAGAGGTGAATTGTTGAGACCAAATCTATCAAAGAGGGCTGTTATTGTTTCCAAGCATCTTTTTCTTCTGTACTTCATGCACGATTTATGTAACTATCCGTGTTGCTAATTCCTTCATGCATTAGTGAAATACACATCCTACCTTATTTCATGAGAAAAATGTTTCCTGTTCTAAATCTCTGCGTGTCCGCTTAGCTACAAGAGTTTACCATAAACCCGAATGACAACACATGCAATCAAGAAAATACAAGGACATCAGAAAATAACTCCAAAGGATTTCACGACATGCCGGTGTTGGCCGGGAAACACTAAAAGACTCCCTACGCCAACGATATTAAGCAAGATGTAAAATTGAAGCCTTAACCATTCCGTTCGATTTCTCCAAAAGTCTTAATGAAGCAACTAAAGCCTACTAGATGTTGTCCAAGGTGGGCAGAACAAGTGGTAAAGTGGGGCAATTAAAAGCCATACGGTCACGAGTTCGGAGCTTGGACAATTCACCAATATCAAAAACAAAAAAGAAGCCTACTAGATGCTGTGTTATCCATGCCACTTGTTCTAGAAAAAGAAAAACTATTAGCCACTTGCGGCAAAAACTGAGTCAGCCATTTTCATCCGATCGTCAACCAACTTAAAGAAAACAAGCAGCTAAAATCTTCTAGATTTTGTATTATCCATGAAGCCACAGACAGTGATATCGGGTTTCTGTTCCTTTTTTGAAACAATATCATTTCGAGCCTTTCACCTCGCACAAACAATTTTCTCTCCACCTCTCTAACCCTGGCAGTTTTTTAGTGGCCAAGAATATACTTCTTCCATAACAGCAACAGCAATCCACTTGCAAAGCTTCGCATTCACGGAACAGAGAGCTTAGATCCGAATCAGAACAAAAGTCGTGGCAACAAATCACAAAACCGGAAGCCTAAACTAAGCACACGACAAACTCCGAAATCATAAGGAATCATTCCTTCCTTACAGTATAGAAATCGATCAAAGAAATCCTAAAACAAACGACGATTCTTACTGCTAAACCAAACAACAGTAAACAACTTCAAACTCGGCAAAAAAAAACCTCGCTAGGATCAGATACAAAAACGGAGAATCAAGACACGAACACAGGAAAGCAAAGGAGAGAAAACCTTAACAGCATCATGGAGAGACTCTCGAACCGTCATTTCGCCCTTTTCGTCGTCCTTGATCGGAGCGCGAACGAATGACTGTCGCGGAGTGAAACTGAAACTGATGCCGAAAGGGAAAAAAAAAGAAAAAATTGGTTTTCCGTAGGGATTTTTTACATTTAGGCCCACTACGGAGAATGGGTCAAACATATGGGCTTTCTTTATTTTAGAGAAGGCCCAATTTATAGGCCTTCGTCAAAAAGTGGGCCCGAGTATCTTGCCGGCTAACCGGAACAAAGTAAACCGTGAAAATAGCATCGTCTATAATTTTAAACTAATAAAATAGTATACGTTTTAAACATTTTTTTTATGAAATTGTGTTTAATATAACAACGAAAATGTGTACCGTTTTACTAAGATATACATGGTTTAGTGCTTAAATTTTAGATTAGATTTTTTCTGATTGAAAATGTTGTAGTTTTACAAATATTATTTTCAATACCCTTGTATATATCATTTCACTATTTTTTTCCCTAAACTTATATCCGAAATCATATATAGTAAAAATATCAATTAGTAATGATTATCAATGTTGGTTATAATATTTTCACAATCGCTGAACACAAATATTCGTTGACAATGGATTGAGACAATATTTTACATCCTAAAAGCTGAATTATCCGAATCTATAATGGGATAACTCTAAATTTTGAAATTAAATGTTCCATTTGCTTATATGCTAAGGCCCCAACCCCCAAAACATTCGCATACTTATAAATATTCAGGTTTACATAATAAATTTCAGATTAATTACGAAATCAAAAGCTTATTTTTTTTTTATTATAAAAAATTGTATCTAAATCCGAACGAAGAAGATGCTGAGCTCAGGCCCACCATTCCCGTCAGGGTTCATCATGTAATACGTCTCTGAATCTCTCGACCCAATCACCCTCTCGAAAGGTGCCCTCATGTACGTCAGATCTCCCTCCGCCGCCGCCGCTCCGCCACCCTGCTCCGCCGCACCTCCGACGCAGCTGTTCACCGGCAAAACTCCGGCGCCCATCGACCCCGCGTGGAGCATCTGCATCACCAACAGATCCTCGTCCGTGGACTGTCTCTTCACGCCGTAACCTGATTTCCGACCATTGCAGTACAGTGTCCAAATGGGTTCGTCGATGATTTTGATCTTCGCGCTGGGTTTTTTCTCGCACTCCAACGCGATTCTCACCAGACCCACCCCCAGATCCTGTAGCAATTTCCCCGTCGGGATCGATAGTTCCAGCAGCAGAATCGGCAGCGAACGCGGGTTCTCCTGAATCGCGATGTTAACACGCGTTTTCCGGTACCCAAACAGCGTTCCCGTAACGCGGGTACCGCCGTGAACGTGGTTCTCGTGGAGACGCGTTCCTCCGCCGACGGGGAATTTACACATCGGCGTTATGATCGGAAGTGACCGGAAAACTGACCTGACGCGGCGGAGGAGCTTTGTCGATTTAGAGCCGCCGCTGGATTTGTTCTTCCCCGACGGCTGCTCTAGCGTAATCGCCGGCCGCGACGCAGACGCAGACGCTTTTTTGGAAGTCGGGCTTCCGAGCGGTGAGATCGTTGTAGGCGTTATCCTCGGCGTTAGCGGTGGTGTTGTCATTTCATGCAACTGAGAAATAATCCTCGACAAATACAAATGAAATGTAACGCAACAAATTTTATACATGAAATGATTAATGGTACGCACGATGAGTCGAATATATATTTGTTTAATATATGCAAACGTGAGTCTACTGTCTACAGTTTACATATATATAATATATATCTGTTCAGGTCGCCGGTTTAAGTTCATGGTGCGCTTACGTGGATTAATTTAAATTTAAGATGGATTTAAATTAATTTAGTAAAGCTATAGCTCATTAGCTCTGACTATTTCTCGGCAATGCTGTTCCGAAGGTTGTTTCCCACTTCGATCGGGAAATAGTTTCAATTTTCTTCCTTAATTTTTTTTAAATTATTATTTTCACTTTTCTATTTATTTTCAAATTTTACACATTATAATCTGTTATTTTCTATAATAATAAGATGGTCATAACGAAAAATATTTAGAAATTTACCTGTTTTTAGACTTCATTCAAATTACAAAAAATAACTGTTTATTTTTCAAAAAAAAAAAAAAACCCATCAAAGGCATGTTAGTGATGGAAGAAGGGATTCCACCAAGACAAGATCCTAATCTGAAGCTTGGAACATCATTGCACATATATATATAATATATAGATATATATATACACAAAACATAAAAGACGCATTCAATATCATTTGCTTCAGAGACCATGATGATTGTTTGTTCCAGATGCATCTTTACAGGATCTGTTCCGGTCCCTGGCTGGTTTCAGTAACGCGTTCTCCGTTTAGAGCTGCCTTCTGATCCTTTTTCGGGCAGGGGAAACATTTCTATGTTGGATTCCATCTTGTTGAATGTGAGGTTCGCAATGGCCCGATCGATCGAGTTCGTTTCCGATTCAGTCCCATGTTGTCTCCTTGACCTGCGACCAAACACAAGATTACGTTTCTTGTCCATCATTACGACTTCTTCACGCAAATTGGGCATCAAGGAAAAAAAAATCAAGATCCAGCAAGAAAAGCTTTGGAACAGACGATTCTGTACCTGATTCTATCGCTCTGATCACCGCCGTGTGAGCCACGAGCTTGCGCGGGACGGTGGTCTTCTGGGTCATGTACCGAGTTCTTGGCGAGACGGTAAAAGGTGTCGCGGAAGCATTTCCTCGTCTCGTCAGTCAACTATTACCGAAACATCGACCATTGTAAGTTTTTGTTATGAAGTAAACCTTGGTCATTTGTTGCTGGTAATCCGCATTCTCTAACCTTTTCGGTAGCCCTTTGTAGATCGTGTAGGACTTCTTCTTCCATCGATGCCTCAACCTCCGAGTATTCATTCGACCTGTCCCCCTCGGATAGGTCCAAGACCGTGAACGGCCGCTGCCCCTTGAACCAAAAGACAAAAGTGCAGAATTGTATAACGTAAGTCCACATACAAAATGTTAAGAATGATCCAAATGGGTTGCAGAGGCAACTATGAAACCAATAGTATGTGTGTATATAGATCAAGATTCTCTTTCAAGAATAAGAGCTTACCTTCAAAGGCATGTCATGGCAAGGTCCAGAGCTGCAGGGGGCAAAAGGGGACATGGGAACATCACAGCTAAGACTGTCAACAAACGTAGAAGAATCGACGTAATCATTCGACGGCTTCAGACAACCGAGCCCCGAGGACGGATCACGGCTCCAGTTCCCTGGAACATCCTCCAAAATGGAACTTCTTCAGTCAAACCGGAAACAAAAACATGAGAGAAAACAGTTACATCTGAAACATAAGACTAATGCCAAATATCCCGACCAATGCCAATTATCCTACATGATGGTAAATCAAATAACTGAAAGAACGTGGCTGTACAGGAATATATCATCCATTTGTTGGATTCCGTCGAAATCATGAAGCTGCCGATGATCGTCCTTCGTTTCACTGCAGAGATCAGCGTATATATTCAACTTCTTCGACTCTTGGATTGACCTTGTCTCCATCTGACTGTATAACCCGCCGCTGAACCCATGGTTCATTGCGTCATAGTGATCCATGATGAAGCATTTCTCGGGAGCTTCTGGAATGTTCATGGCCCATCCACCCCAAAAATCTGGAGCTGCGAACGCGTCCGATGATTCTTGACACTTTGGCACAACAAAATCATCAAAACTCCTCCCTAGATACCCATCCATTACGACTCAGCTGAAGAAATCAAGGTATTATTGTCAGAAACTACGAGAAACACACAAATACCAGGATTCAGACACAACTTCAACACACAAACCTTACAGGAAACAGTCACAGATATCGAAATTGCTACTGTAGAAATGATTTGAAACGACCCTTTACATAGATACATCAAGTTTCAGAAAAGCTAGATGCAACAGATGAACACTTGAGGAAACAGGGAATCTCAAAGAAAAAAGACCCATCTTCGGAACAAGAACACCTTCAAGATTGAACTAACAGTTCCGAAGAATCATCAGATTAGAGAAAAGCTATGGACAACTGGAGATCCCTCGCCACAAATCAAAGAATCTGAAGAAACGAATCTACTGAACTTCGACGAAACGAAAGAAAAAAAGGGATTAAACCCTGAAGGAAAAAAACCCTCACCTTGCAACGAATCAAAGACAAGAACTCGACCAGACCCAAATCACAAACTCGATCGAACGACAAGACCCAGATGAACAAAAATCCTTGGGTCAATCAGCGAAGGATATGAAAATGGTCTCTTCACCTGAAAGCAAAAGTTGAGAGGCGGCTGAGCGTGTGTGTGTGTGTTTTGTTATGTGTTCATTGTTTATTGCTCTGTAGTAGTAAGAGAGACGGCAACTTGCAGGAGGCACGCGCGTGGAGAGCGCGTGATCAACTTTTCAACTTATTTCGTGGCCCAGATTTCATCGATGAGATTCGTGGTCTATATCTCTCCTCCATCTAAACCGCCTTTCTCATTGGTCCACGTGTAAATCATATCTTTTATCCCATAGTCGGTTTCCCGGAAAAAAATTAATTTTTTTGGCACTTTCTGTAATTCCGAAAATACCCCGGCAAGCGATCGATGATTGAAGAACCGGTTGGTCGTCTGGGAATTGACACGTGGGCAAGTGGGCCGATCTCGTGTTTACACGTGTCGGCTACTATGTGGAGTGATCAGACACGTGGTTTCTGTTAAGCGGTGGAGTGAAACAGTAAATTTATTAGGGTGAAGGTCAAAACTGGAAAATACAGTATACTTCCCTTGGGCCCTATAAGCCCAAGGCCCAAAATCTAGAATTGGACCAGATCAAGTCTCTCTTTCATGAAAAAAATGGTAACAGTGTACTCTTATTCCCCTGACCAAACAAGCCCGTAAAATAGTTCCCCATTTAAAACGGGATCAAACCAATACGTCGCCGGGCGTTACGCCGTCACGGTAACACAAACGCCGTCAACGCCAGGGAACATCCGATTTATTAACCCTCACAACAATTTATCCATTTTTTTTCGGAAAAAATATAAATAGTCTGAATCTCTATTTAAATAATGTATTCAAAAGTTTTTTCGTAAACATTATTTTTATCTACTATTTTTCGAATTCTTTTAAAATGTATTCGATTTTTCCAAGTTTCAAATAGGAAAATAGGAAGACATTAAATAAAAACTCAAAATTTAAATTTAGAGAAATCGGATGGATTTATGAAATTAAAAATGGAAATAATTCAAAGAAATGTAAAGATCGGGATTTATTTCTCTACTTTCCAAGTGTTTTATTCAGGTAACGACAGTGAGAGAGTTTTGGCGGTAAACACGGGGTCTTAATGTATTACGTGGCGGTTTCTCATTGGCTGATGATGTTTATTATATATATCGCCACACATGTGCGAGCCTCGTGCGTGTTGTTTTCCCGCGCGAGACAATCCCTCTCACAAAAAAGGGTCCCAAAGCTAGAGAGAGAAAGAGAAACAGACAGACGTTGAGAGAGAGAGAGAGAGAGTGGATGAACACAGGATAAGAGGGAAGATTTTAGGGTTTTGCGTGGAAACGTCTCTTCTTAATTCGTCGATTTGACCGTTGAAGACGCTGTTTGTAGCTGGCTTTTGCTCGTTTTTCTCGTTCTTCGCGGTTCAGGAGAATCGTCGAGGTTTTGTTTCGGAATCTGTGGGAGAAAAAGATCGTAAGATCCTTTTTCTCTTGGTTTTTTCTTAGATTTGAAATATGATGTTTCGGTAAATTCAACTCGAAGAATCTTTTTCGCTTGTCGATTGTAATTTTGACGGGGTTTTGGTTAAAGTAATCAATTTTAGGAAAATGCCTACTTTTCCTTGTTAATAGCTTCAATATTGCTCTTTGATTTTGCGAAGAACTGCAATACGTTGAACTCGTGAGCTTGAAATTGGACAATATTTTTTTTTGGGGTTGTTTCTTCAATCAAAGGGGTTTAGGGTTTTACGAGATCTCTCCGCCGTTCACCTCGCCGTAACTGTAATTTCCGCCGCCGCCATCGCTGTCTTCGGTCTTCTCCTGTAAGCTCTCGGTCCTTTGGAGACTATGGAAGAAGTTCAGGTTCAGCCTCCTGTCACTCCATCCATCGAGGCCAGAGGGAAAGCGAGTGAAATGGATGTCACTGAAGCATCTTTCATGGACTTATGCGAGGTATATAAATATAATGTCTTCAATGTTCTAAACTGTATGAGAGGTCGTTGATTGTCTAGACGAATTGAAAATTGTAGTTTTGAGACTTGGAGGTGATGCTTTATTGCAGAAAGGACTATCTATTGAGGGGATCAAGCGCAGTGAAGCTTTGAAACTGTTCAAAGAAACCAAACAGATTTTATCAGCAAATACTTCTAGCATTGGAAGCGGAACGGTGAAATATATTTGTTCTGTTTTCTCGTGCTTTATTGGTTAATGGTGGGCGAGTACGAGTAACGAGCTTCTTTTCTTGTCAGGCGGAAGAAGCAGAGAGGTTCTGGTTTGCATTTATCTTGTATTCCGTGAAAAGTCTAAGCGAGCGGAAAGAAGAAAACCTTCAGGGCGTGTCTAGTGATAATGGCCTTAATTTATGTCAAATATTGAGGGTTCTAAAGCTAAAGTGCGTAATTACCAATTCAGTCCATTGTTCTTTATCTCCGTTCTTTGACTCAGTAGTGGAATCCGTTTCTCCTTCCTTTGTGTTTTCAGCATTGTGGATTTCTTTAAGGAGTTACCTCAGTTTGTGGTGAAGGCTGGCCCTGTCTTGCGTGAACTCTATGGAACAGACTGGGAAAACAGACTTCAGGTACCGATTTATGTGTTTTAATATGCTTTTGGTTTCAAGCCATTGGTTTTTGCACCTGTCTCTCACATCTTTTGTTGCTTTTTGCTAATTTCATATATTAGGCGAAGGAGTTGCAGGCAAACTTTGTGCATCTTAGCCTTCTAAGCAAGTGGGTCTAGCTTCTTTAGTTGACACTCCTTTGTCATTTTTGTGTTTCTAATAACTGATACAGAGAAAGAGTTCTGTTCGTCTTTACATTAAGCAGTATTCTATCTGCTTTTCAGTAATTAACTATTAGAAATCTCAGATGCCTGTCATCATGTTAAAATCTTCTGTGATTTTTTTTATGATTAATGTGACTTCTTTTGTTGGCCATGTCTTGATTACAGATACTATAAGCGTGCATATCGGGAATTCTTCTTGACAAATGACACTAATGTGGAAAAGGATTTGAATTGTGAAGCTTCTGTTAGCCATGTGTCTGACTATTACCGTTTCGGATGGCTATTATTTTTGGCACTCCGAATCCATGCATTCAGCCGTTTTAAGGACCTCGTGACTTGTACAAATGGCTTAGTCGCTATATTGGTTAGTGAATACCTATGGAGTTTTCCCTAATCTTTCATTCATCTCCTTGCCTATATACTAAATTAATTGAAAATAATGAAGTGATCATGTGTATAGGCTAACTTTTCTTTGTTGTTGGCTTTTGTTGTCAGGCTATTTTGATTATACACGTACCTCGTCAGTTTAGGAATTTCAACCTCCAAGACTCTCGACGCTTTGGTAAGTGTTTTCCGATTCTAAGTTCAATTGAATGACTTACCATGATGACATGCACAATGTTTATCCACTATTCTTGTTTTATTGATATGTCGCAGTTAAGAAAGATGGCAAAGGCATAGATCTGCTTGCTTCACTTTGCAACATCTATGACACGTCAGAAGATGAATTGAAGATAACAATGGAGAAAGCAAATAATCTTATTGAAACAATATTGAAGAAAAAGCCTTCTCTAGCATCCAAGTGTCAAACTGACAAATTAGAGAATATTGACCCAGGTTTTTCTTTTTCTTTTCATCCCTCACGACCTAGATTTATCTTTGATAATCTTTTATTCACAGTTGTATGAATTTTCTGTACCATCATCTATTTTTTTTCTTTCTGAAATTGGGTTTTCAATGGCAGATGGCTTAGCCTACTTTGAAGATTTATTGGATGAGACATCCATCTCAAGTAGTTTAAGTACGTTAGAAAAAGATTATGATGATGCAATTTGTAACAAAGGTGAACTTGATGAGAGGATGTTCATCAATGAAGAGGATAGCCTACTTGGTTCAGGAAGCTTATCTGGAGGAGCTGTAAATATGACTGGTGTCAAGGTAAGCGCCATAGAATATTTCCTTCCCTTTTTTTTTTTGCTTGGGCAGAGGTCAGTATTACCATGTTTTTGTAATTTCTGCAGCGGAAAATTGAATTGTTGGGTTCACCTGCAAGGACAGTCACAAGCCCACTCTCTCCTCTCCGGTCACCCTCTACTTCTATAACAAATGGTGTTAGTAATAACAACAAGACAATAGCAACTCCGGTGAGTACAGCAATGACAACTGCAAAGTGGCTCCGGACTGTTATATGCCCACTTCCATCAAAACCTTCTCCCGAGTTGGAACATTTCCTTAAATCATGTGACAAAGATATAACAAATGATGTCACGCGGAGGGCACATATAATATTGGAGGCTATATTTCCAAATAGTTCCCTTGGTGATCGGTGCACAGGTGGAAGCCTACAAAGTGTTAACCTGATGGATGACATATGGATAGAGCAAAGGAGATCAGAAGCCCTCAAGTTATACTATCGGGTTCTTGAAGCGATGTGTAAAGCAGAAGCTCAACTTTTGCATGCAAGCAATTTAACCTCTTTATTGACGAATGAGAGATTTCATCGATGCATGCTTGCATGCTCAGCTGAATTGGTTCTAGCAACCCACAAGACAATAACAATGTTGTTCCCTGCTGTCCTGGAGAGGACTGGCATCACAGCTTTTGATCTCAGCAAAGTGATAGAGAGTTTCATCAGACATGAAGATTCTCTTCCCAGAGAGTTGAGACGACACTTGAACTCATTGGAGGAACGGCTCCTAGAAAGTATGGTGTGGGAAAAGGGTTCGTCAATGTACAACTCTCTGATTGTTGCTAGACCACCTCTTTCATCAGAGATCAATCGCCTGGGACTATTAGCTGAACCAATGCCCTCTCTAGACGCAATTGCTGCACTTATTAACTTCTCCGGAGGATCATCTCCTGCTTCTGCTGTCCCAAAGCATGAACTTTGCCCAGGTAAATTTCTTTCAGTTTTTTGTAAAGTAATGGTTTTCTGTGTAAAGATCTTGCCAAAACTTTTTATAATTGTCTCACAGGACAAAATGTGGATGTTAGATCACCTAAAAGGCTCTGCAGTGAATACCAGAGTGTTTTGGTGGAACGCAATTCCTTTACATCGCCAATTAAGGATCGTCTATTGACACTTGGAAACCTTAAATCAAAGATGCTGCCACCTCCTCTGCAGTCTGCCTTTGCCAGGTATTAGTTTTTGTTGATTATGGTCGGAAGGCCGAGTTCTTCACTATTCCTGACTTGTTATCTCCCTCCATTTACTTGTTGAAATTACCTTTTTCTACTTCATCTACAGTCCAACACGGCCAAACCCAGGTGGTGGAGGAGAAACCTGTGCTGAAACTGGGATCAACATTTTCTTCACAAAGGTACTAGAAATCAAATCAATCCAGATTCGTTTCAGCATAGCTTTTAGTAAAAGATTAAGCATAAATGTAGCGTATAAATATGATTAGATAATTTGCTCTTTCAGTATATGCATATTGTGATACATTCATGGTTACTCTTGATGGTTCTTCCCAGATCAATAAATTGGCTGCTGTGAGAATCAATGGGATGATTGAAAGGCTACAGCTTTCTCAGCAAATGAGGGAGAGTGTATATTGTCTCTTTCAGCGAGTACTTAGTCAACAGACTTCTCTTTTCTTCAATCGGCATATCGACCAGATAATCCTTTGTTGCTTCTACGGAATGGCCAAGGTTCGTTGAGAGTGTGATTCAAGGTTTTACTCTAATGCTTTTCTAGTTTATGCTCTCCTTTCACTTGCAACTATTTATGAACCGTTTGCAGATATCCCAAATGAGCCTCACTTTTAGGGAAATAATATACAACTACCGGAAGCAACCCCAATGCAAGCCACAGGTTTTCCGCAGCGTTTTTGTTGATTCACGACAAGGACGCCGACCTGGGGTATACCTAGAAAACCTTCTTAGACCAAAACAATGTCGTTTACTGTGTGGAGAAGACTTAAGTTGTTTCAATATCCGATTTCACAGAGAGTGGGAGGATCAGATCATGTTGATATCATCACATTTTACAACGAGGTGTTTATTCCTGCTGTAA
>NW_010968505.1:3465837-3498702 GCF_000463585.1 Tarenaya hassleriana | reverse complement strand
AACTGTCGACTCCTGCTGTAAAGCCGTTGCTCGTGGAGCTGGGTCCTGCAGGGACACCCACGAAGAGCAACCGAGTTGCTGAGGCCAACAACAAGCCTCAGGGTACTTAAGAATACCCGATATGATGTTAAGCTAATTCATCCTCAATTAATTGAATAACTAGGCTTTTTTTTTTCCTGGCTTTCCAGTTCCATGTCCTGGATCCCCGAAGGTATCGGCTTTTCCAAGTGTCCCAGACATGTCCCCGAAGAAAGTATCCGCAGCCCATAACGTCTATGTCTCTCCACTTCGCACATCCAAGGTAGTGCAGGATTTATCGGAGTTTTTCTAAACTTATGCCGCTTATAATTGTTAGCAGTATTCGACCTCCCGCTATATTCTGATCAACTCTATGATAATCTCATTCAAAGGGTCCTCCTTTTATAGGAGATATAATGCGTAGAATCTAAAAGCCTAGATTTTTGAGAGTCGAGAGATTGTATTTGTAATGAGTTCTTGATTCTTCTTCCATCCGTGTTGTTTTGCAGATGGATGCTCTCATCTCACACAGCTCGAAGAGCTACTACGCCTGCGTGGGAGAGAGCACTCACGCCTACCAGAGCCCCTCAAAGGACCTCTCCGCAATCAACAACCGCTTGAACAAGTAACCAAACGAAACAAAACAAACACCGACATATATTGCCATTTGATTTACACATATTTAGACAAGAGAAAAAAGCCACTACTCCTCAATGTTGTGTTTCTTGTTTGTTGCAGTAGTAATAAGCCGAAGAGATCGCTGACGTTTGACATAGACGCCGGATTGGTGAGTGACTCCATGGTTGCAAACAGCCTCTCCGTCCACAACGATGGTAGCAGTGCGGCCTCTTCTTCAGGTGCTCCCCTTAAAACAGAGCAACCCGACTCTTGATTTCTCTTTCTACACCTTTTTTTTTTTCTTGTAAAGCCTTAGGTTTTGCAGAGTTGTGTGGTATTAGTTTTTCTTTGGTAGGGAATGAATGGAATGGTATGATGAGCTCGTGCGGTCGGTTTTATTGTTCACTGTAGCCGCCATTTACCCTTTTTAGCTTTTGTTTTTTACCGCTGTCATGCTGCTGGCTCTGAAACACATGGGAAACTCTTATCCATCTAGGTTAGTAATCTAACGTGGCGTCATAATGAAAAAGAATTGAATTCGGATTTACAAACTAAAATTGTTCGTACATCAATCAAACAAACAATGTTCGTATTCAATCGTATATCCGGCATAATTATACTAGAAAATATGAACTAGCACTACCAAATTCAGAAAAATAACCATCAAATTTCAAAAAATAATTGGGAAAAAAAACCAACACAAACTCTTCTACTTCTTTTATAAATGAACTGAATCTGAATGCAGAACCTTGGAAGAAAAAATAATGCAAAAGTGAAGAAGACCCTAGAGGCATGGATGGATGCATATGGATATAGGAGGGCGCCTCCTACAAGATTATTTATGATAACTTAAAAAAAAAAAGCCCATTACGTCTTAATGTAAAAGACAGTCAAGTCATCCTAACTACACACCCCTCAGCCAAACCCCCCCCTTCCTCTTTCACCCACAGTCTTTCATTCTTGTTGTTTTTGTCCCATCAAAGAACAAGTCTTTCCTTTACAGTTCCGAGCTCCCTACCCACTACCCGAGTTTTTAAAGCACAGAAAACAAACCCTCGAGGAGTTGAACCCGACTGCTTGAATTGTTAAAAAGAAAGTTCGGAATTCCTTCAACTCTCGATCTCCAATCAAAGTTAGAATAGCAGCCAGCTGACAACATCAGGCAGTTGCCCACTCAAAGTAATGGCACCGAGCACCTCTGGTCGCAGTCCAGTTTCCGCAACCAAAGAAAACACTCCCTTGCTTTGGCCCGGGTTTCCTCACCATTCCTCTGCTGCTCTTTACTCCGCAGAAGCAGAAAGATTGTTGATACTGAACAGCAGGGACCTGGACGAAATCCTTCGGCTTAGGGGAGTTGTAAACGGGAGTCACACTCTCAGGTAAATGATTCTGATTGACCCCGTGTGAAACATCGGGTGTGTGGTGCCACATCAGCGTGTTTGTGATGGAGAATTTGAAGCCACGATGCATTAGGAGGGAAAGCAATCGGGCAGTGTTTTTGGCGTCATCCAAGCCGGAATGTGCACGTCCCTGCCACACTAACCCGGCCATCTCAACTGCTTCCCTAAGGTTGCAGTTCACACCTCCAAACATCTCACGGAAGGGAACTTTCAAGTTTATCCATCTGAAGAAAAGAGACATAAGAAAGAACACAAGGGTCGAGTCAAATCAGTAAGGAAAGATCATGATGTAGGATTCTGAAAGAAACAGTTTGTTAAACAAAGTTTTCTATTACCTGTTAAAGTAAGGCGGCTTTCGTATTTTCTTGAACCGACATTCTGACTCCAGCATCACCCGACAATCCCAGTTCGACCATGTCACCACTACGAAATTGGAGTTCTTTATCCCTTTCTTCTCAAGCCACTTGTCATGTCGGAGAAGAGCCTCACTCAAGGTGACACCTCTGTCAACCTAAAATTATAAGCAGTTTAGAACTAAGCAGATAACTGTAAAGCGGAGTGTCATAGGAAAACACAGAAGAGGCACTCACACAACATTCTCAATCAAAGATGAGACAAAGAAATAATCTAATAGTCCTTATCTTTCACCTAACAATGAATGCTACACCTGACAGATGTATATCCAGTTTTCTTCACTGCTAGTGTTGGCTACGCCTTCAAACATGAAAAAAGGAACTGCTTTCTCAGACTGATAGCTTGTCCAAAGGGAACAAATCTCCCAGTTTACAGTCTCTTTTCTACCAAAACCTTTATGAGAGTGACTAGGCTCGCATTGGCAAAATACTTTTCATAACCCCAAGATTTGAACCATTGTGTACCAGAGTCGAGAAAGCATAAAAAGCAGAAACTAAGAGGGAGGAGAGAGAGCCCTTTTAACTCCTAACACTATCAAGGACAACTGAATAAGAATAAGCATAATACTTACAAATATAATTAATTGATGTCCCTTCACAGCCATTTTTATTTGTAGTCCTCAATTAAAAAATGTCTCTTTACATAGCTTTGTCTAAGGATTTTTGAAAAGTTGATCCTCCTAAGAACATATTTCACACAGCAACGCAGCCTCAGTAGAAAGCATGAGCCAAATTTAAAAAGAAAACCTATTAAACATTAAAAAAAAAAAAACTGGTAGCTGTATTTCCCTCTAAGACGAGCTCTATAGAATTAGGCAACTAACCTGAATCTGCTGAATCCCTGTTAAATCCTTGCAGAAATCACTCAGAAGCTGATTGCAAGTAGGTCTGACATATGTTTGGAAACATGCTTCTAACTGACCAGTCATACTATTCACGATCACAGATGGAAACTCTATTATTTCTTGTGGGTGAGGGTTTCTTTCCTTGTCACACGTCGCCTCAAAATCTATCACCACAAAGTACTGGAAGTCTTGATATTGGAAATTGTAGGGGTAAACTTGAGTACACACATTATATGGTGCATATTGAAGTCGTGGCTCTACTGTGACAGGAAAATATTGGTTTCCATAAGCATCCAGCTGGTAATGCTGCATCGTAGGAGGCTCGGGATAGAAGGCTGACCAGCCACCAAAATCATGCACAAGGGTTGGTTTACTGTAAAACTTGTTTACATGTTCCAAAAACACATTGCTTATCTGCTGAGCAGGATCTACCACTTTACCAGGGTGGGAACATAATTCGTCTTTGAGCTCAGAGGCAACTGTTGCCACATTAATGTTAGATTGTATATTCTGATGAAACCCATGAGGTGGGAAGCATTTATAGGATGACTCCGAGCTCCTTTGTAAAGTTACTGCAATCAAGATGATACCATATATGGACTTAACCACAGATCAACACACAATAAATATTATCACCAAAGTTTTGACCGTAAGAATCAGAACACTTCATTTATGGATGGCCAATGACAGTCACGTCATATAACTCATAACATTGATGCTTCCTCAAATGCACCACTGTAAAGAAATGCTCAAAGATCTCCATTTTTTGGAGCACCAACAAGAAATATGCACAACCAACACTGGGCAGACTGACATAAACAGACAAACAGCCAAACAGCCAAAGAACAAACCAATTCAACTTCTACAATCCATTCTTCACCTTGACATGCCTCCTTAGGTGTTCAAGATTTTAGATGAGTCAAACCGAGAAGAGTTGGAGGCTTTATACTAATTACCCGCAGCAATCGATACCATCAATGAACCCACAACAATTGCTCTCACGAGTATCACCATGCACCAATCCGTAAACACCAAATTCTATTCAACAATGAGCATCGACCAAATAGTTCTCCAGGCATCTGGACAACTAATAACCTTGAACAAGGACCACAGCGCCAAAAAAGACAGCTAACACATTATCAATAGACTAGTTGCAGATATACAGATCACGATTAACACCAATAAGCCTCACTTGATTGCATACACGACTATAACTAGCCACACACAGTGGCAGACAAAAGAATTGATCGTACGAGAATACCCAAATAAGTCCATAAAAGAGGGAAAAAACCCTAACCCAAAATCAATTCCTTTTCAACACGACCAGAGAAAAGGATCCAGATGACGAAGAGGACAGTAAGATCATAATACCCAGAAATTAAACTTCACGAGGATGAAGGAAAGGCACAGATTATGGGGAAAAGGCTCACCTTTGTTTTCAAGTGCGGCCATTGAGATCTTGATTGTAATTAAGATCCGCCAACAAGTACATGAGATCGCCTCCTCTTGAACCAAACCCTATTGAGATCAATCACCACAAAAAAATAAGCAAACCGAACACGAATTCGGGACGGGTCGTGTACGAAGTAGAGAAACACCAAAAGAAGAACAAACCCAGAATCTGAAATCGAATAACAGCTCAAAAAAATCGGGGAAAATCGGAGAAACAGACCCACAGAGAGTGCGAGAGAGAGAGAGATACCTGGTGCGAATTCCAGAGACCGCACAGGGAGAGAAGAAAGAGAGAAGCGCAGTTTATGGGGAGCGAGAGAAGGGAACAGAACTCTGATTATTTTATTTATTTATTTATTTTAAGAGTGATTAAGAAGTAATTACCAAGGAGTTATCTAAAATAATTCGACATATTATAAATCGATCATTTAATTAATAAGATTAACGCTAATAGAGACACAAAAAACATGGGGTTTTGGTTCGTATACGGGAAAAGTACCGGTGGGCAGAAGTAAGTGGGGCCTACAATTGGGATTGTAGATTTAACGGCGTATATCATGACGCCACGTGTCACTCTTCCTTGTGGATGCCAACAACCCGCGGCGATCGCGGGGTTGTTCGACTGACGGCACTCCGTTAAGATATTTTTTATTGTTTTCCTTTTTGTATATCTTTATGTGATAATGTTAGGGTTGTTAATTTAGATTCGACTTTCAAAGTTCGATCCGGTTCAGTTAAAAAATTAGCGAGTTTTGGATTTAAGTTTTTTTGTTCGAAAAAAAATTGGAAAATCAAATTTCGGGTTTGATTCGGATCAATCCAAAAATCTAATATTTTAAAAAATCTAAAAAAAATATTTTTAAAAAATATGCGGATCGATCCGGTTTGACCCGATATGAATCCGTAATTAGGTGTCAATTTGGATCTGAGACCTAAAGTCGATCCGATCTATCCTGAAAATTAGCTAATTTTGGATCTAAATTTTATGGACTGAAAAAAATCGGGTTTTCAGATCGAGTTCGAAACGGATTTCGAACTCGAGTCGGACTGACCTGAAAGTCTGATATTTTTTTTTAAAAAAAGAAAAGATTTATAAAAATATTTATTTAGGTCGGTTTGGTCCGGTCTAAACTGACTCGAACCCATAATATATAAGTCAACTACATAGACTCGGAAAAAATTAGACCAACCCAAATCCAACCCAAACCCGAAACCTTTAGACCGAGTATGGGTTCAGACCGAATCAGGTCAAAACAAAATTAAATAGACCCAAAAATAGATCAACTGAAAACTCTTGGATCGAATGTAGACTCGGATCGAATCAGATCGGGTCAGATCGAGCCGACGCGATTGACATCCTCAACAATGTATTGGGAAAAATTAGGAAAAAGTAATAATTAGAAGGGTTAAAAAAAAATATGTTCTGGCCCCTTTTATTGAAATTTCAATATGTTGTCGGGTCCCTTTTGTATTTTTTCTAAAAAGGAAAAAAGAGCAGACGACGGGTTCCTTCCGTCATAAAATCCCTAAAACCCTGAACCCTTCCCTTCCTTCAGCCTCTGGTCTTGTTTACTGTCGGCTTCAACCTCTCGTCTCTCTCCACAGACATACGGAAGAAACGGTAAGAAGACGAAGACGGAATAGCAATTTGGTGGTAACATCGTCTTCCATGGCGGCGAAGGGGAAACAGGACAAAAGTGCGAGTGTGGAGTTCCAGGAACTTCACAAACTCGTCAGGCACCATATAGAATCGTTCGATTACATGACGGACAAAGGGCTTGAAGTTATGTTCAATCGAATCCAACCCGTCTCGGTTTACGATTCTGCCACCGAGAATAAGCTGAGAAATATCCTTTTTTCCTGCGGTTCTTTCCTTCTTTTGGTTTTGAATTTGCTTGGGAAGCTGGAATCCACGAGTTTCTAGGAAATTATTGCTAGTTTTATGTCAATTCAACGAGTTATAATTGAACCCTTGCCCTGTCAAATTCGGGGTTTTGCCCTTTGGGCTTGTTCTTCGCAACCTTCTTAACTTTGGTATTAGTTTCTGGTTATGATGCATTGGTAGAGATGAGTTTATAGTGCTGCATTTGTGTTGATAATGTTTCCTTGACAAGTAAGGTACTCTGGTTAGATAATCCTGTAGTGTTCCGACCTCAGAAGGAGAGTTTGACCTCAACGTCAAGGAAAGAGTCTCTATTTCCCTTTGAGGTGAAAATTTGTTCTTTTTTTATTTTATTTATGTTTTTCGATGTATGAAAGCCCATCTGAAGTGGATTATTGATATGAGATCATGTCGGCTTTTCATATAACAGTGTAGGCAGGCGAAGATTTCATACACAGGAACGTTTTTGGCGGATGTTTGCTTTCAGTACAATGATGGGGTTGTTGTCAGAGAAAGATATGATTTTGGGCAGTTCCCGATTATGCTTATGGTGAGCAATCTGTCCGGTTTGTTTTTGTAATAGAAGATTTTGGCTACTTTCTTTTAATTAAGAGACACAATTCTTGCATGTCAATAAAAAGTTGAAACCTGAATGAAACAAGTCATCCTGAGGGAGAACAATACGCAAGATTCACTTCTCTGGCTGGTTGCTGTAAGCAGCTTAGCTCGATGACTTTTCTGAAACTGTTAATCTGATAATTATTTCGATACTCTGTGTAGTCAAAGCTTTGCAACTTACGGGGTGCTGATTGTCAAAAGCTCTTGAGGTGCAAAGAGGTAGCTTCTGAAATTGGCGGGTAAATAAACATTATTCTCTCCCTTCGTAACATGATAGCTTCATATCCAGGGTTTTAGTTTATATGCATGTTTTCTGACTTGGGACTATTTACTGCTAAGAAGGCCAG
This sequence comes from Tarenaya hassleriana, assembly GCF_000463585.1. Taxonomy (NCBI): domain Eukaryota; kingdom Viridiplantae; phylum Streptophyta; class Magnoliopsida; order Brassicales; family Cleomaceae; genus Tarenaya; species Tarenaya hassleriana. Next base: position 3,491,109 of record NW_010968505.1, on the reverse strand, counting down.
ACGTATGTATGTCTACTTTATGCATAGCTTAGGGAATATAATTAGACACAAAATAGAGTGTGGAGAAAATGCAAACTGCGTACACCTCTTTTGCCAATGACCATTTTGTTCTTTTTTACTCATGACAACTTGTAATAGCAAATCTGTTCTGTTCGATACTCCCTGTATGCGTCATTTTTTTTTTAACTAGCGTCTCCTTACGATACTAAATTTAGCTTTCAATGCATGTAGGTACTTTATTTTGAATGGGATTGAGAGAGTGTTTCGATGTGTTATAGCCCCAAAGCGAAATCATGTAAGTGAAATGTCAATTTTGCACATTTTATGATTCCAGCCAAGGATATTGCCAAAATTTCCCTGTATCGTGAATGCTTTTTGTAGTTTCCCTGACATAGTCTTTTTTATAGCCAACGGGTATGGTACGGAACTCATTTCGAGAGCGCCGGGAAGGATACAGTGATAAGGCAGTTGTCATAAGGTCTTTACAGCTTAGCCCTTCCTTTTCCTTGATGTTGGTTACAAAGTGATTAACCTACATAGAAAATAAAAAAATTCATGTATATTTGTTGTTTAGCTCATGTGATGGTTTTCTTGTATTTATCTTTTAGGTGTGTAAGAGATGACCAATCATCAGTCACAGTCAAACTGTATTATCTTAGGAATGGAAGTGCCAGACTTGGATTTTGGTAAGTTAGTCTGCAGATAACTGTGACATGTCGTTTAGTTTGAGTTATGTTTTGACAACTTTGGGCAAGAAATTGGCTGTATTAGTGCTGGTATTCAATTTTGATTCTTAATGCGCATAGGATTGGAGGGAGGGAATATCTGCTTCCTATTGGAGTTCTTCTCAAGGTATGCTCTCGTGGTTCTAAAGATGTCTTTTATGATACAAAAACTTTACTTAAGATTTTGGTTACGAAGTCATTAATTATGCTTACAAAAAGAACCCTTTTAGCCTTCCACTCGTGTTTTAGGATGTACACCAGTTTCTGATGTAGTTTAAAAAATTTGTTCTTTATTTTTTTATCATATATTCGTAGGCTCTCATTGAAACCAATGACAAGGAAATATATGAAAGTCTGAACTGTTGCTACAATGAGGAATATGGTAGAGGAGAGGGAGCTATTGGAACCCAACTTGTTCGGGAAAGAGCTAAAATAATTCTTGACGAAGTGCGAGACTTGGGTCTCTTCACTCGGGAACAGTGTCGGAGGCACATTGGTGAGTTCATGTCTTAGTAGTTATCTATCACCACCCTAAAAATAGAAAATCTAATGTTTGCTTCTTATACCAACAGGAGAGCACTTTCAACCTGTTCTAGATGGGCTGGAAAATGAAAGCTATTCAATTGTAAGTTTACTTGGTCGTTCTCATTTTTCATTTTAGTTTTTGGGAAAGATAAAAGAGAATAGTTTTTGCTGCAAGTCATTTTGCATTTATGTGATTTGCATTCTAGTAGGTTTTCTGTAACCCATTTCTATAATTGAAGATTTCTTGTTAACGATCTTGTCTGTTAATTCTTGTATAATTAGGTTGCTGAGGCTGTGCTCAAGGATTATATATTAGTTCACCTCGCCAATGACGATGACAAGTTCAATTTGCTCATGTAATTTGTTGCTTTCTTCTGACGATGGCTTCCACATTAATTTTTTTTTCCCTTTTTGTGCTCATCATTATATTTGGCTTTGTAGCTTCATGATTCAGAAACTTTTCTCGCTGGTAGATCAAACTTCATTACCAGACAATCCCGATTCGTTGCAAAATCAGGAAATTTTAGTCCCGGGTCACCTCATAACCATTTATCTCAAGGTACATATCCAGAAGGTCCAAAGATTTTCAAGGCACATGTTTCAAACCGAATACTGATCATTATCTGGGGTTTTGAAAATAATGCCTTCTTTGTTTTTGCATCCCCATAAATTTCTCTGCATTGACATCAACAGATGAGAAGTTTTTAATCACTGAGAAAACAGTTCATTGTCATTGCCTTCACCTGTTATATAGGATAAGCTTGAAGAGTGGCTGCGCAAGTCCAGAAGGTTACTCCAAGAGGAGTTGAGTGACAGCAGCAAGAAATTTTCATTTGAAAGCCGTTAGTCTCTCCCCTTTCCGCTATCTGCTGTCCTGTCTTCTTATTATCTGAAAATATAAGAAATTCATCTTTTCTGCTATTAATTACCTTATTTGTGTTTGCATGAAATTGGCAAGACATGTTGTTAACTTGATTAGGTCTTTCTTATTATTCGTAATTGAATGCAGTTGCTGATGTCAAGAAGGTCTTGGGCAAAAATCCTTCAAAGAGTGTTGGTGGGGCTATTGAGACAATGTTGAAAATAGGAAGGATTGCTACACAGTCGGGATTGGACTTACAGCAGGTATACATTTTCAGTTATGATATTTGCTTATGAAGTTATAAACTTATGTTAGTGCTGAGCTCCTCTTCATATGATTGAGTAGTACTGAGATTTATGTTTTTTTAATGGCCATCAGAAAGCCGGATATACCGTTCAGGCAGAGCGATTGAATTTCCTCCGTTTTCTGTCATTTTTTCGTTCTGTTCATCGAGGAGCTTCTTTTGCCGGACTTCGTACAACAACCGTGAGGAAGCTTCTTCCTGAGTAAGTCTTTGTCACTTCATATCTACCAAACTCCAGAAATGATTAGTACTGACTCTGAAATAACTTTTTTATATTTTTCCCTGTTTTTGTTTGTGTACCTGTAGGTCCTGGGGTTTTCTTTGTCCTGTACATACGCCTGATGGTGAGCCATGTGGATTGCTTAATCATATGACTTGTACATGCGGTGAGTCTCTCTCTTGTTTATTAGATTCACCATCAAGTTAATACGGCTTGCTTTAATGGAACATTCTCCTGATCATGTCCGTCATTTGTTGGATATAAAACAATATGTACGGATTTTGAAGTCTTTAATTTATTTTCAGGTTTAGAACTGGTAGAATTGATATAATATTTTGCTTGTGGTAATATTGTTTTCAGGGATCACATCTTACTTTGATTCCCAAGGAAACGTCAAAGATTTCCTGAGAATGAGAAAATCAATTGTTGATGTACTGGTTGGGGTTGGAATGGTGTCCGCCTTGCCAAAGCTTGTCCGAGCAGGACCACCAGAAGTCATTTCTGTTCTTTTAGATGGCAGGATTGTCGGTTATTTGTCTTCAAATTTAGTTCCGAAAGTTGTCTCTTATTTACGGAGACTGAAAGTGGCAGCTTCTTCTGTGGTATGGTTCATTTGATTTTAATTTCACATTAGTTTTTTGTCCTGACTATCAACTTATAATCAAGGAAAGCTAAATATTCTATCACTTCTCAGATTCCTGAAGACCTCGAAGTGGGATACGTACCTATAAGTATGGGTGGAGCATATCCGGGATTGTATTTAGCAACATGTCCTTCAAGATTCGTTAGGCCTGTTAAAAATATATCTATAGCTTCTGGTGAAAGTCAGAATATTGAACTCATTGGCCCGTTCGAACAGGTAGCAAGAAAGTGCTAGGGATATTGTTTTTTATATATTTACAACCGAAAATTTCACTTTGTTGGGTCTTGTGTTCTCCAATTAGGTCTTTATGGAAATAAGCTGTCCTGATGGTGGAAATGGAGGAAGGAATAACTCTTTTGAAGCTACTCATGAAGAAATCCATCCAACCGGAATGCTAAGTGTGGTTGCTAATCTTACGCCCTGGTCAGATCATAACCAAAGTCCTCGTAACATGTACCAGTGTCAGGTATTATCTGATGCATGTTCAACTGCAAATGGTGTGGAGCTTTCCCTGCTTAAAATTTTTTGAAAAATATTATTCAGATGGCGAAACAAACCATGGGATTCTCTACTCAAGGACTCCAATTTCGTGCAGATCAGAAACTTTACCACTTACAGGTAAATTCTCTTTTTATGTTTGTTTTCGGAAAACCTGCCTTATTGTTTTTCATGCATAGTAAATGAATTATATTTTACTATTAGACTCCTCAAACTCCAATCGTGCGGACAAAAACTTACACGAAGTACAATATCGATGAGAATCCGACGGGGACTAATGCAATAGTTGCAGTCCTAGCGTATACAGGGTAAGACATTTATCACACAGGGAATTTTCTGATGATTCACCTTACAACGTGCTCTCTTTTATGCAATTTTATACAATACTTGTATGATTTGACAGATATGATATGGAAGATGCTATGATTCTTAACAAATCATCTGTGGAACGAGGGATGTGTCACGGACAAATATATCAGGTTTGACTTCTCATTCTCGATTCATTAACGATGTGCACTCATCTCTCTTCTGCTTATCTTTACTGGTGTCCATCTGATCCTGCAGACAGAAACGATTGATTTGTCAGATCAGAGAAGCAGATCAGATAATGCTAAAAAGAGTTTTAAGAGGAGTAACCTTGACAAATCAGTTCATTCTCATATCGATGTCGATGGGTTACCGTATGTTGGACAGGTATGGGAATGCTCCTCTCTCTCTCTCTCTCTCTCTCTCCCTCTCTCTCTCTAGTTAAAGCCAATGGTTACAGAAACTTACTATTTTTGTCGAATCTGATGCACAGACGATACACCCAAATGAACCGTATTGCAGTATCCACCATGAGGTAACAAACTCGTTTAAGACTATGGTCCGGAAAGGTACTGAACCCGTGATTGTTGACTATGTCGCTGTTGACATGAAAAGCAAGAACCACCCTCGGAAGGTAAGTTTTAATCCCTTCAAATATCGTAAAGCACATCCCAAATTGGCGTTAAAATCTGATTTTGATTCTCTGAGCAGGTAAATATCCGTTTTCGGCACACGAGAAATCCCATCATCGGTGACAAATTTAGTAGTAGACATGGGCAGAAGGGTGTTTGTTCACAGTTATGGCCTGATATCGATATGCCCTTCAGTGGAGTTACAGGGATGCGTCCTGATCTGATCATAAATCCTCACGCATTTCCATCGAGGATGACGATCGCTATGCTTTTGGAGTCTGTTGCTGCTAAGGTGATGACTCCAGCTATAAATAGATCTTTTAAAGTTTAAACTCAAAGCTCACTATTCTTGACAAGATAACATCTTGCTCAATTTTTCAAGAAGGAACCTTACATAAGACATGTTGGCTCGAGGAGTCTCCCTTCTACTGCTATTTCTATTAGGACCTCGAGTTCTTGCTTGATTCTGTCTCTTCTTGATACCGTAACTTTTAATGTGTTGTTTTTTACAGGGAGGAAGTTTGAATGGAGAGTTTATGGATGCGACCCCGTTCCCGGATGCTGTAATAAAACCAGATGGAGAGAACAAGAAAGAGTCGAGCTCGCTTGTTGATGATCTAGGTTCCATGTTGAAGAAAAAGGGTTTCAACTATCATGGAACCGAAGTGTTATACAGTGGGGTATATGGTACAGAACTCACCTGCGAAATATTTATTGGGCCCGTTTACTACCAGAGGTTGCGGCACATGGTTTCAGACAAATTCCAGGTTTCGTATTCTGTTTCACCTTCATCTTCTTCGAAAATCTTCTTATCCGTTCATGTTAAGCTTCCTCTTGAATCCGTTCGTTCCTGCTTTCACAGGTACGATCCACGGGACAAGTGGATCAGATAACTCGGCAACCGATCAAGGGGAGGAAACGGGGAGGAGGTATTCGTTTCGGGGAGATGGAACGGGATGCGATGCTTGCTCACGGATCTGCGTATCTATTGCACGACAGGCTCCACACCTCTTCCGACCACCACATTGCGGATGTATGCTCGCTATGCGGAAGTTTACTCACGACATCGGTCATGCAGGCTGACCAGAGGAGAATTATCCGAGAAATCGGAGGATTGCCGCCCGGAAGGGCACCGAAAAAGGTGACTTGCCAAGCTTGCCAGACGAGCAAAGGCATGGAAACTGTTGCTATGCCTTATGTGTTTAGATACTTAGCCGCGGAATTAGCCTCCATGAACATTAAGATGACTCTTCAGCTAAGTGGCAGAGAAGCAGCTTGATGATGAACTTCATTACGGTTCACGTTTGTATGTACTATAAAGATTTGATTTCTGCTGCAGTTTTGTGTCATTAAACATTTTTTTGAATTGGGGATATGACTATTAGATTTCATTTCCGCAGCAGTTTAGACATTAGTTGAGTTGGGGATGTCTGAATTATGTTCATGTTTACCATAAAAAGAGATTTTTATTTTTATTCGAAATTTTCGATTAATTTTATATTGGGTTCGTATTCAATTCGAGTTCTTCCCATTATACATTAGATTCGATTTATAGTTCGATTTGTTTTGGTTTTTCTTTGATTTGACTATTAGATGGGGTGAAATGTGAAAGAGAGAGAACTTTATTAAACAACCTATAATTTTCCGGCTGACCAGACCATATAAATAAATATAGTATAACATTTTTATATCCAAGTCTAATTCGAATATTATGTGTAAACAAATAAGAGAAAGAAAGTTCTGGGATATGTTTTTAAATATGACCACTTTTAAAACAAAAAATAGCAATAATAAAGATAATTATTAATCACCAATACAAACATTATAAGATTCAAACCATCAAAACACCATTTTTCATACTTCATATATAAAAAAGGGGACCGAGACCAAAGTCTTCACCGGCAACACAACCAAAACCACCGGCAACAATTTCTCTGTGTCTAAGACCCGAGTTCCTAAGACAGATTAAAAATCTGGACAGGCCAATGCCTCTTCCGACCGCTCCGGCAGATTCCGGTAGCTTCCATCGAGATGTCGATACTGCGATGCTCGGAAGCACGGACAATGCTCACACGGAGATGAATGCTTGTCACGGGACACGCCTCGGATCCGATGACTCCTGTTCTGTCCGAAACAGGCATAGTTTCCGGTGCCAAAGCTATGGGTTCCTGAAATGTTAATACCGTCTGTGCCCAATGCGTTTTGGGAGTGTACGGAGATGTGGACAGAACGGTCGGGTTTTCTCTGCAGAACCTGTTGGTGAAACCTGTGTCAAACCAGAGAACAATTCCGTAGCATTGTTTCGTCGTTGCTTCCGATCCGTCGGGCTCCAGTGTAGTTGATGCAGTGAAATCTACTTCGTCGGGTTTCATCGTTGCCAGATCAAATGTCTGCATATGACGAAAAATAATGGTTTTAAGGAAACTCGGATCAGGAGTTTTCTTTCATGGGGGAATAGAAGGGAATTGAGTAATATGAATAGGTTATATAACCTGGAGAAGGGCGTGTCGGGTTACTAATTCACGCTCATCGATAACGTCGACAATGGGAATTCTAGCAGCATCTCCCAGGAGTTCTTTGCCGATACATGACATGTCAAAGCTGTAGACATTTTCCCAGAATGGAAGACTTGTGGCCCCTCTTCCAAAACCCGCAACATACTGAGTCAGAATTTTGAGACGAGGAAAAGATGAAACTCATCAGTTTAAAGTATTCTGTGACATGTCGGGACTTGAGGAGGAAAAAGCTTACCATTGTGGCTGTGTCGGGGAGGATTGCACCTCCGGGTTTCAACCACCGATCTCTTGCATAGAGAACTGAGCTGAGCATTGACTCGTAGAGAAGGCAATATCCCATCCATTCGCTGACTAACACATCAACGCTATGAGGTTGAATCTGTACCGTTTTATCAAGATCTTCAACCATACAGTGCGCAACTTCAAGTACACCACAATGGGTAGTGTCGTGAAACACTCCATTATCCTTGGCAATCTGTTGCGGAATAGATGTGAAAAGGAAAGATATGGAATATATCAGATAAAGGTATCAATACAAACACAGGATATCACTCTGATAGAGTATAGCGAAGCTAACCTTGGTTGCAACATTGGCCATCTTCTCACTAGCTTCAACTGCAACTACCCTTGAAGCCCCTGCTTGAGCAGCAAAGAGACTGGAGGCAAAGGTCAATGGCAAAAAAAATATATCATAGACCAATCTTTTTTGCAACTACTTTTTACGTAACATATAAGCTGCCAAAAGCAAGAGGTGGTATCAAAATTTCTACATACCCATATGTAAAATGAATAGAAACATGCAAACTATAGATCTGCATGCTTAACTTTAACCATTGTTTTAGTTCTGAACAACAGGAAATCAAATACAATAATTGATCAGGGAAAATTTCCGAACAGGATGACAAGGAACTCAAAGGGAAATTTATGTCATTGTAAAATGAAAACCATAGCTGCTAAACCCACCTCAATATTCCAGTCCCACAGCCAACATCCATTACCACAGAACCACGCAAGAGAGAAGGATTCTTCACAAGAGCCTGCCTGTAAGCTTCCGTTCTCACCTGCAGTCGAGAGAAATCAGTTGAAGTGTCTACATTTTTGTAACTCTAAAATGTTGACATGGTTCCAGGAAACTAAACTGCATACCTTATCACTTATCATCTCCCTGTGAATGCCAAATGAACTATAAGACCCAAAATAGCTTTCATTCACCTTCCTGATGTTCCTAGCAATTACACTTCCAGCACAAACTCTTGAAAGCTCCTGTTTGTCACCATTACTGGATAACACAGAATCCGTTTCTTGATCTATTCCATTGACTGTCAAAGGATCTACCGAATTCTCCTTTTTGGCGTTGCCTTTTGATGGCAGAGTAACATTTTTACTTCCGTTACTATCACATGTATCATTGTTTGACATTGATGTTTCCCCTATAATCTCATCGTCAATGTTAAAGCTTCCGAATTTCTGCAAATCCTCCATCAGTTCCATTCTGTCAATCGAGACATTAGATTCTTCCTCATTTTCTTCGTCATCCGCAAAGCTGTACAGAAGTGAATCTTCAGGCAGGACAGGCTTCAGATACTTCTCATCAGCCCAAAGAGATCTAACATCTTTGAGATCAATATTTTGCTGCAAAGCTTGATTTGGTTCACATATAAGCCCAAAGTTCCAACATTTGTTCTTAGCCACCTGTTACAACACATTCATCATTACAACAAATCTTATTGAGCTCAAATGGAAATTAGACCACGAAAGGTCCTTAATTTATAACACATTAACTCTAATCAATCTTAGTGATACTTATGTCTTGTTCTTCAGACAAGAAAATTAACTTCCTAAAAGCTACAACAGGTTGATTCATTGGAACCTCACAGCTCAAAGCAACTACAGGTTAGACTACAGACTAGATTTCCGAAGAAAAAAAAACATTCGTAGTTTCAATCTTTTCCCCAAACTAAATTCGCAAAAGACGACAAAGCCAAAACACGAAACTTCACTAACCTCAGACCGAACATAGTTGATGAGCTTAAATGAGGAGTAGAAATCCAGCTTCAGTTCCTTCCTAATTCCATGGAAATCGAACCGGTGTTGCACAAGACAGTGTTCAAAGAGAGAATCACACGAACAGAACCGAGAATCACAGAACAAGCACAGGAGATCGGATTGCGAGTCTCCGTCTTCTCCCTCTCCTCCGACTTCTGCTCCGTCATCGTCTTCTGTCCAGTCTCCCCAGTCTCCGTCTTCGTCCGAGAGGCTCTCTTCTTCGTAGTTGCGAAGTTCGTCTTCCGTAGCCATTGTTGCCGACGCCAACGCCACGAGAATTTGTTCGGCGTGGGTTTAAGAGAGGGAACTGGGGTTAATCTATTGTGCAGTGATTTTAAACCCAGTCGGACCGTCCGGTTCAACCGGTCAAATCTCGAACCGGATTGCTCGTCGTTTTGGTTTATCCCTAAAATTAAAAGATATTGAATTTGTTGAATTTAAAAAAAAATAAATTGACTAAATTTTGAATTTATATCTATTTGAAATCATATTTTAAAATTGTTTCCTTTGATTTTTTATTTTTTATATTAAATTCAAATAATTTGATTTAGAATTGATTGTCAATATTTTTTTAGAGATCGGTGACTTACATCGAACCCAACAATTTAGGTCGATTTTTCTAATCGAACAATTTAGAACAAATTTTGTTATTTATATCAAAAGATCTAGATCGTATGTGTGATATTGACGGTTTAGATTTGTTGTATCATATCTAATGATTCATAATAATTTTTTAAACGGACGGTTGAGATCGACTCTTTCAATCTAACGGTTCAAATTTTAGTCCTCCTGGCCAAATAAATGAGGTAACTCTGTATGTATTTATTTATTTATTAATTACTTTTCCATAAAGAAAATATTATTAAAATTAAGAATTCATGGTCCGGCCAGTTGTTCATTATCTATAATCCATGGGAAGAGTCGATTCCATTTAAAAAAACATTTTATTTAATTTTTTTTATACGATATTTTATTTAAGTTGGAAGAGATTGCGGTCATTCATAAAAAAATATCTACAATTGATCATATAACCAAAATACCAAATGTTTCGAAATTAAAATTCCATACAAATTCAGCAATATAAAATTAAAATAAAGAGGAAGATATTTCGAATTATTATCATAATATTTCATAAAATATATCAAAGATGATATTAAATAAGAAAATAAATGTGACAAAAAAGAAGAAAACAATTAATTTTCTAATAGGTAAAAGAAAATAAATGTGATTTGAAAAGAAAACAATCACTTTGCTAAATATTTCTCGTATAGCAAGTGACAGTTTAATCATTATAGCTATTAATTAACTGGAGTTTTTCAAAATGAATAAATATTTACTTGTCACTTTAATTCCAATGATATGCAAGTATTTTATTTATTTGTGAGATTTTTTTTAAACCAAGGTAGAGTTATAGGAGAATTGACATATGATCATTTACTCATTTTTACATAAAATTTAGATAATTATCATTTGTCTTATCGAATTTCGAGTGTTCTAAACACAACATCAATCTGTACAGCAGTGAAGTGATTTTTATAAGTTTTATTTAATTAAAAATAGATATTTATTCTATAAGAGGTTTTTTTTTTCTTATGTTATTTTTTTAAGTTATTATTATAAAAATTATATTTAATAATTTAATTTATTTAAATATAATTAAATGCTATCTCATTTCATTCATACATTCAAACAAGTAATGATATAAATTGTATTGAATTACATTAACATCATGTTTCTATATGATGAGATTTATCTTTCCAAACTACTAAATTTTGGAAACTTATTTAATTTAGATATTTATCTCTAAAAATTGATTTTCTTCTACATCAAATGTTTTTGTTATTTTTCTCTATCATCTAGCCAGAAACTTTCTTCTCTCTAATTCCGAGCGCTGACGATGAAAAAATATACAATATATATATATATAAAGAGGAGAAAAAACAGCAGGAGAATATTTCACTCCCTAAGACCCCACGCTTTGTACAGATAGATCTTTCGCCTCCTCTCCGATTACCTTCGCCGCTCTCTCTCTCTCTCCCCCCATTGAAGAAATTCTTGCGAATAGTTTTTACTTCTACATTTGGAGATTGTGTTCATAGTCTCGAGTTTCTCTCCCGAAGCTGTTCGTCTCCTCAGATCGTTATCCGCGTCGGTGTTTGATTTTTTTCTTTATCTCGTATTCACTGTGATTTTGCAGCGTCTGACTTCTCACGAAGATCGATCTCGGGAAAGAGCAAGTAAGTTTTCTGTGTTTCTTGAGGATTCTGAAGAAATGTTCGGCTGAATTCTTTGTTCTTGGTTCTTGCACTGTCTTAGTGTCTCTGGTTCTGTTGAATTGGATCTGTTGATTTAGCTGCTTCTCGGTTTCACGTGATTATCAGTTGAATTCTCTGAACCTCCTTAAATCTTAGGAACGCGGGGATAAGTGCAGCTGAATCGAGATGGAAGAGTATGTTCTTTGCTCTGAATCGTCGCTCTCTCTGGTTCTTGGTTTTTATGTTACTGTCAATGAATCTGTTGCTGAATATTTTTGTTGTGTAGAGAAAATGCTGTTGAGATTTTGCAAAGATATCGCCGGGATCGGCGGAAACTCTTGGATTTTATTATGTCCGGTAGCTTGATTAAGAAAGTTGTAATGCCTCCTGGGGCTGTGACACTGGACGATGTGGATTTGGATCAAGTTAGTGTCGATTATGTCCTTAATTGTGCTAAGAAAGGTAATAATTAGCTTTTATTGATCAGTCTCTTTTTTTAATTCTTTGATTTGGAGCAACACAATGTTGTACTTCATAATTTGTTAGTGCAGGTGGAATGCTTGAACTTTCTGATGCAATTCGGGATTATCATGATAAGATTGGATTGCCTCAAATGGTATGATGCTCACCTTGTGTATCTACGATGCACATCAACTTCTTGTTTCATTTCTTGTGTAATCTTTGTCCTGGGCGCGACAATTTAATGCTCTCTTTATTTCCTGGAATCATTTACCCTTCTTTTCTTTGTCCCCATGGTTCAGTTTCGTGATTAGTGGTGCTTGGACTTATGTCTTATGTTGCGTCATTCAATGACCATATATTCTCTCCCATATGACTAGGAAAATCTTGTAAGATTTTGTAGGATGATGCATTTAAAGCACCTGTTTTTTGGGGGAAATTCTTTTTTATGAATGGTGGATTTAACATATACAGCATCTTCACTTTGATTTACTAAAGCTATCTTCCCCTGCCCCCTCTGCTTTTATCAATGTTTTTACTAAATTCTTGTTTGTTATGCAAATTTCAGAATAGCTTGGCTTCTGCTGATGAATTCTTTTTGGTTACAAATCCTGAATCTTCTGGTTCACCTCCAAAAAGGCCGCCACCACCTCTTCCTGTATTAACTTCCTTATCTTCTCCCATCATTACAAATCCGGAGTTTTGTGAATCACCAAACTTGCCACCTGTAACGAGATCAGAATCTATTGAATCGCCCCAAGCTCAAGAGCTGACTGTGGATGACATTGAGGATTTTGAGGATGATGATGACATTGAGGAAGTTAATAACATCAGGATCTCAAGACGAACTGCAAATGATGCTGCAGACTTTGTGCTGAAACTGCCCTCGTTTGCTACTGGTAAATGAGTAGAGACTGCAGATTTCTTAAGTAAAGGGGACTACCTAATTGCATAAATAAAACTAAGAGTTTTTATATAAATCTAGAGGTGATTTAGACCTTCGTGTAGCCCGATCTATTGTATAGCTCAGTGAGGTTCGTTAACAATGATATTTTTTTATTGTTGTTTCAGGTATCACAGATGATGATCTTCGTGAAACCGCGTATGAAATCCTTTTGGCATGTGCTGGTGCCTCAGGGTATACATAATCTGAATTGCTAACTTATCTTTCCTTTCTCTCTTGCTTTGGGTTCTTTATATTGAATTTCTCTTTCATTATGCTCACATTCATCTCGGTCCAGACTAATCCTCCTGGCTCTTGAAACAGGGGTCTCATTGTGCCATCAAAAGAGAAAAAGAAAGAAAAGAAGTCTAGTCTGATTAAGAAGCTTGGCCGCAGTAGAAGTGGGAGCGTTTCTCAGTCACAGAGTTCATCAGGATTGACTGGTTTACTGGAAACAATGAGGGGTCAAATGGAGGTATATCTGGTTGGATTAGAACATGGCTTTGATATTCATTTATCTACATTTTCACTCTTTACCTGGCATACCTGCTGAGATAATTGTTTCTGTACACATTTCATAATCTTGCCTCTGTTTTCATGCTAACCATCCCTTGATTCGTGCATCTCTTACTCTGCCATTTCGTTTCTTATTCGTCCCTTTTCATGTGCTAATGCATTTGAGGATGTTTGCCAGTGCTATTTTCCTTTATTACCAAATGAACTGGCACAATTCTCTGGATTGCAGTTCTTTCATGTATCTGACAACCAATCCTGTGCATTCGTGCAGATTTCTGAGGCTATGGACATTAGGACAAGACATGGGTTGCTTAACGCTCTTGCAGGAAAAGTTGGGAAACGAATGGACAGCCTCTTGGTTCCTTTGGAATTGTTATGCTGCATTTCTCGTACAGAGTTTTCTGACAAGAAAGCATACATACGCTGGCAGAAAAGGCAGGTAGTAATTACATCTTCTCACATTTGATTTGTAGTTTGTGGGATTTCTTCCATTTGGACCTATTGGTTCTCGTATATTCTACCGACTTCTTCTTTTTTTTTTGGCAGTTAAACATGTTGGCAGAGGGGCTCATTAATCATCCTGCTGTTGGATTTGGAGAATCAGGTCGCAAGGCTAGTGACCTTAAGAATCTTCTGGTAAAGATTGAAGAATCCGAGGTATCTTTTCTAATTTTAGCTCATATGATTTGCTCGAGGATTAGACACCAGAAAGGTTTTCCTTTTGAATTTGTTATTCTATTTCGAATGTCAACCCTATTTATTCTTGTAGTCAGCCACATAATAGCTCTTTACTTGGGAAGTGAGATGCTGCTGGATTGCATAAACCCTTTAAATGTTTACCCAATGACAAACCTTTTTTACGCTGTAAATGACTTGCTTTTAGTTCTTGACATATTCTGGTTTAGATATATGAATAAGTTCTTTTCTCAGAAACTATCTATATCCAAAATTTAATTGGCATAAATTAGCAGTTTCATAATGTTTAACTTTATTCTTTTACTTTCTTTTATGCATAGTCCCTTCCATCTTCAGCCGGGGAAGTCCAGAGGGCAGAATGTTTGAAATCTCTTAGAGAGGTTGCTACTTCACTTGCTGAGAGACCTGCTCGTGGCGATTTAACGGGTGAAGTGTGCCACTGGGCTGATGGTTATCATCTGAATGTTAGACTGTATGAGAAATTGCTACTCAGTGTCTTTCACATGTTAGATGAAGGGAAGCTGGCAGAGGTTTGTGATATCTGTCCAAAAGTTTATGACTACATGTTCGAGTAGGAAATTCCTTCATTTGAAAATATCATATTCCTCTAGAGAAGGGAGATATTAGTGCCTTGTTATGTCATTAAGGTTTCAACTTTTTCTTTTTTGGATGCAAACTTTTCAGTTCGCTTGCTGAACTAACCCATAATCGTTGTATCATAGGAAGTTGAAGAAATTCTTGAGCTTTTAAAGTCAACATGGCGTGTTCTAGGAATTACAGAGACTATTCATTATACCTGCTACGCATGGGTATTGTGTCGCCAGGTAGTAAAGACAGAGAAACACTTCTTTATGATGATGTTGTCAACTCTTCGTGTTAGAGGTTCTAAAGAGGTGTTATGATGACCTTGTATGTATTCAGTATGTTATCACTAGTGAGCGAGGAATTTTACGACATGCTATCGAGCAGCTGATGAAGATTCCTCTAAAAGAACAACGTGGCCCGCAAGAGAGGTTACACTTGAAGAGTTTGCAGTGTAGGGTTGAAAACGAGGATATCTCCTTCCTGGAGTCTTTCTTGTCACCTATTAGAAAATGGGTTGATAAGCAGCTGGGAGACTATCATCTGCATTTTGCTGAGGTTTTAACTAAATTCCAATTATGTTCAGACACAGATCTTCTTTGTTTACTATCTTTGTTTTGTTGTTCGTGTTCTTTAGCTATGCTCTTTGGCAGTTATTTCATTATTCTGTTCTTCACGGATATCTTTTGGAAATGGATTTGAAGCATGTTCATCTTTCTCAGAGAAGTAACTAATTTGATTATTGTTTAGTATGATCCCGTTTGCTGGTGAACCGTTCATGTTATGTTGCAATCTCCTGAGCCATATATATGCATATTGTGATATTCCTCTTTTTTGCATATCTGATGGACAATAAAGTTCAATGACTATCCAGAAAATTTTAGATGAGTTTTTTTTTTCTGTGAATAACACACACACACACACGTCACATAATTCTTAGGTAGAAGCATATCGTATTCACATGCATATTATATCTTTTTTATGATAAATCTCTTTTGGATTGCCAGGCACCTTTTGTATGACTAGAACACCTTTCTTGTTAATCATTTTACTTTTGTCCAACGACTTTTGCAGGGTTCTCTTATCATGGAGGATACAGTGACTGTTGCAATGATAACTTGGAGGCTTTTGTTGGAGGAATCTGATGGAGTATGTAATATGCTTTTTGCCGGAACGTTGGTGGCAAATAGTTCTCTGGAATTGTTACTGAGAGTGATGTGTAATTTCTCTGCAGGCGGTGCAATCTACTTCCTCAGATCGTGATCAAATTGAGTCATATATCACATCATCCATCAAGAATGCATTCTCAAGGGCAAGTTGTTTTTTCTTTTATAGCCTGATTCTTCGTCAATGATGTTATCAATTTCATATGTGCTTAACCTGCTGAGCAACTGTCCTTTCAAGTAGGCACCATTTTACATTTGTCCTTCCAAAATCCTCTTGTGATGGAGGATATAATGCTGATATATGCATTTTACAGGTGTCACTTGCCATTGATAGATCAGACAGAATTAATGAGCATCCTTTAGCATTGCTTGCTGAAGAGACAAAGAAACTTCTGAAAAGAGATTCTACTGTCTTCGTGCCAATTTTATCTCAGAGGCATCCACTGGCAACTGCTTTTTCTGCATCACTTGTTCACAGGCTTTATGGGAACAAGTTGGTAAGCTTGATCCGGGTTTCCGTGTTCTTAGTGATGAGTGCTTACCCTTCCATTTATTTTTTAATAGCAAGTAATGTCTTAGTTGATTTCTGTTCCTACTTCAGAAACCGTTCCTTGATGGTGCTGAACATTTGACTGAGGATGCTGTGTCTGTGTTTCCTGCGGCCGATAGCCTTGAGCAGTATATACTGGAGTTAATGACGTCAGTTTGTGGAGAAGATACTAATGGGCCTTACTTCAGAAAATTAATCCCATATGAGGTGAGACATGCCTGTAGATGTTATTTTGAAGTCAAGGAAAATTATGAATGTGCAGACCTCCTTGTTGGCGGGGTTGAATTAAATGCATGGTTTCTTCGCTAGGTTGAATCTCTCTCTGGCACACTGGTTTTGAGATGGATCAACTCGCAGCTGGGAAGAATCTTAAGTTGGGTGGAACGGGCTATTCAACAAGAGGTAATTTTTGGGAATTCCCCCTGCTAACATGTAGTCCGTTGAGCATTGGTTTTTTGTTGAATCATTATTCACTTGAGCTTTTCTTTACAGCATTGGGACCCGATATCGCCCCAACAACGGCATGGGAGCTCAATTGTTGAAGTTTTAAGGATAGTAGAAGAGGTCAGATTCCTAACTTCATTTTCTTTTCTTGTGGCATTTTCATTTTTGGAGTCTCATCAGTTGTTTATTGGTTTATTTTCCTAATAAGTTCATTTTATAATTTATATGATCCTATTCCTATGTCCTTTTTTATTTTTCTAAATTGTCATATGAGTACGTGTCCCTATGACTTCTGTCCTCCGAGTGACATCTTTAGTTTGAACTTAGGTTGTCCTTTCAACATATTGTGATAGTGGTTTTATTGTATTTTTAATTTCCTTTTGTGTTTTCTATTTAAGGCTTATGCTTTGTAATATTACAAGAAAAAATTTCATGTATAATTGTTTGATCTCATGTCAAAATTTGTTTCTACCGATATGAACATGTCTAATACCATGTTTGGATAAGCTTTGTTGCAGACTGTTGATCAATTTTTTGCTCTGAAAGTTCCAATGAGATCTATTGAACTGAGTGCTTTATTCCGCGGCATTGATAATGCATTTCAAGTGTACTCTAACCATGTCATTGAGAAGCTAGGTAAGCACCATACACACCAATTATGGGTAAATCTGATAATGAGTTTCAAGGTCTTCGATAATAAACTTTTATTCTACAAGCATCGGCTTTCATTTTCCGTCTTTAGCTGTGGAGGAATCTGATCTCTACATTTCACCATTTCAGCAAGCAAGGATGATTTGGTTCCACCTGCGCCTGTCCTTACTCGTTACAAAAAGGAGGCTGCTATAAAAGCTTTTGTTAAAAAGGAACTCTTTGACGCAAAACAGCCCGAGGAGAGAAGGTCGATTAACATTGACGTTCCATCAACCGCAGTTCTCTGCGTCCAGCTCAACACTTTGCATGTAACCTCATCTCTCACTCTCTCAAATCTAGAATCCTTTATTAAATGGCTGCTACCTCTAACGTGATCGTATGCTATTTCACAGTATGCAGTTAGTCAACTGAGCAAATTAGAAGACAGCATATGGGAGCGCTGGCTAGTGAAAAGGCCCCGCGAAAAAATTGTCATTAGTAATGAGACTAACTATGCACCTAATTGATTCTGATGTCTGTTTTTCCTTACGAAAATAAAAGCTCCCTTGGTCTCTTCGCATGAATGCTAACTTTGCACTTTTTTTGCTTATGTATGAAGGGAAATCTTTGGTTGAGAAATCCAAAAGTTTTAACCAAAAGGAATCTTTTGAGGGGAGTAGAAAAGATATCAATGCAGCTATCGATCGGATTTGTGAGTTTACCGGTGAGATGCCTCGCGTCTACATACTCTCAGAAGATAAATTACTCTGTGATTTTTGCACTCTTTTGTTTGTTTGTATTTTTTGCTAAAGTTGTTTTTTGCTGATTGCAGGAACTAAGATTATCTTTTGGGATTTGAGGGAGCCATTCATTGAAAATTTGTACAAGCCTAGTGTTTCTCAATCTAGATTGGAAGGATTGATCGAATCACTCGACACTGTAAGAGTTGTCCCTCTCTCACGATAATGTTTATGTTTGTATGACTTTTTGGGCAGAAACCCGGAAACGACCCTACGAATATAAGCCTAGAGAGGTAATTTCTCGACATTGCTAATCTTTAACCGTTTATGGTGCCAGGAACTTGGTCAGCTATGTAGTGTCATTATGGAACCACTGAGGGATCGGATTGTCACCAGTCTGCTTCAAGCATCACTTGTCTGTAATTTCATCTCACTCGGAATATTTTTTTACACGATAAACACGCTCTCTACTATTACCTTCTGATAGATTTTTTGGTAATCTAACAGGACGGATTGCTCCGTGTACTACTAGATGGAGGTCCAGCTCGTGTATTTCACCCGAGCGATTCGAAAATGTTAGAAGAAGATCTGGAGGTCTTAAAGGTATTCTTCAACTAATCTCACTTGTATAAAACTACCATTTGTCTTGTTTGCTCAGTATGATTATTGTTGTGAATAGGAATTCTTTATTTCGGGTGGAGACGGGCTTCCACGAGGAGTGGTAGAAAACCAAGTAGCTCGTGTTCGTCATGTTGTAAAGCTTCAAGGTTACGAGGTTAGTACCAAAAATTAACATATTGAGTCCTGACATGAAGTAGGGGGTGGCCATTTCCATTATACAAAACGGACCGAACACACTAAAAACCGAATATAAAAATAATTAAAACATCCTTTGGGAAACAAACATTTTTATGAATAAAAACCGAACCAAATCTAATATAAAAACAGAATGGTTATAGATTTTCTAAACCCAAAAATAACCAAACCGAAATTTAAAATGGCCACCTTAGATTAAGATTAAGGCTGTTTTTGTGGGATTGGCTGCTGCTGACATATTTTTAACGAAACAGACACGAGAGATTATAGATGACTTGAGGACGAGGAGCAGTATGGAGATGCAACAAGGAGGAAAAGGGAAGCTGGGGGTGGAGACTCACACGCTGGTGCGAATACTCTGCCACAGAAACGATTCAGAGGCGTCTCATTTCCTCAAGAAACAGTACAAAATACCTACCTCTCACTAGCCTTGGTATGAACGATCATCCTCCCTCCCTTTTGCTCAATCTTTCTCGTATATTTCGTTTTCGATTTCTGTTTTGCTTGATTTGATACCATTTGTACATTTGAATTTCATATTGATAAGCATAGTTGTACTTTCAGAATTTAAACGAAAGAGATATAACCTGCCTAAGATGCAATCAATAACCACTGCCTCACAAAATGAGCCCACTTGTTTATTAGTATAAATAACATGAAAACATTCAACGAGACTACCTACTCAATCTCCGCACATAACTTAGGAGAACCAGGAGGCATATATGTGACTATATATATATATATAGCGTTTTGGATCAACAAGATGGGTGTGAACACTTACTTGCGCGTAATTTGAGTCATACATATTTAGGTGTTGTGTTATAAGCAAATGAAATCTTTGCACCGCCTTTTGACTGTTCATCCCGAAGATCGTCAAATGTGTTTGCCCACACCCCTATTTTTAGGATAAAAAAAATTCAGACCAGAACAAAACCTACAAAATGAGAAGAACCCTAGACAAGGCACCTTGATATTATAGTCATCCCTTTCGGTCACTTGAAGCAAAAGCTACTGCTTTTGTGGTAGAATGTCCTTGTCTGCAAAAGGATAAACTGCTTGTAACTTGATTGATTTCTAACATCAAGGGTACTAAAAACAAGGAAAAATAGCATAAACAAACCTGTATTTCAGAAAGATAAGTCTCGTTTTCTTCATGTTTAGCTTTCAAGATCTCCGAAACAGAAAAGACCAGCCCTTTCACAGATAATGGCATGCATTCAAGCGTTAATTGCCGTTTTGAACCTTCCAACTTCTGCCTTAAATCAGCAATCTCAGCTTCAACAGCACCCAGCATTTTGCTGCCTTAACTTGCAATTCCAGGTTTTGTTCATCAAGGTAGGATGTCAGACTTTGGACATGAGCCCAAGCCTTGTACTCCTGATCCTTGGCTTCAGCAATGTCCCTGCCACAGCAACTTGTACTAAGTGACGCCTACAGTCCACCCACCAAGCATATTTATCTCCATCTAGCGTGTTTCACGCATGACGTGATAACAAGCAAAAGCATTTAAACTGCTTGCTAATTGCAACAACAGTCTATTTATGAAGAAGACTAGCCGAGTACACAAAAGTTCCTCTGTGCTTCCGAAACTGAACTGCAACCTCTGGTGATCGCCATCACCACCATGTTTTTCCTCCTTATTATAAGCACCCACGCCTTCGCTATTCCGGCTATGCCGGCTGCACCAGAAGGGTGCTCAGCCAATTGATCCACGCTTCCTAGGGTTTGGAGGTGGCAAACTGGGTAAACCTCCACCGTCAACTACTCCGAGCGTCGACGTTTCTGTCCCTTTCCGGTAGAAGGTTTACCTGACGGTGGAGGTTCACCCAGTTTGCCATCTCCAAACCCGAGAAGCGTAGAACAATTGGCTGAGCGCGCCGTCGGCACAGTTGCTAATATCACCATCCACATCTCGAAATGAATTCTGATCCTGACGGAATCCAAACTGTTGAACAATCTCTCTACCCAAAATGGGCTTGGATCGGAATTGGCCCAGTAATCAGTTTATTTAACATTTGTTGGCCCACTAAGAAAGTTCCTTTTGACACAACCCATCAACATTTTCTGTTTGGATATGTATTGCATATACTTTAATTTGAATGGTCTTTATCATGTATAAATATGACATACAAATTTATATAACTTTAACACGACGTCTCTGTAACCCTCCGAAAGCGTCAGAAGTTTCCGTCGAGCTCTCTGACACAGCGCCTCTTCCTCCTCGCGTCTCTCGTAACTTGAGCTGATAGATTGCTTTTTCCTTTTCCTCGTCTTCTTCGAGCAGAGAGAATTTTCCGATCTCCGAACGACGGCGAAGAACCTAAAATGGCGGCAGCGTTCACGTTGAGAGGGACTCACGTTCCGCCGAACTCGGCGAACCTGGCGGAGGCTCGCCGCCGTGTGTTTGATTTCTTCAGAGCTGCTTGCAGATCCATCCCTTCCGTCATGGAAATCTACAATCTCCAAGATGTCGTCGCGCCCTCGCAGCTCCGATCCGCCATCGCCGCACAGATTCGGAAGAACGCTAACATCACGAACCCTAAGGTAGTTTCGTTTCTCGCAACGGTCCCTCCCGCTTCGGAAATTTTCGTATCTGGTGGCGAATTCGAGGGATTTGTTTTGGTTACATATAGTCCCGGGATGCAATTTTCGGTAGTATTAATGGATCTGTTTCTGATGGGAGAAGATTGCGGTTGCCGCATTAACGAGGCAGTGATCATTGATTGTCAATGTGATTGTTTCTCTTTAGGGGTTTAGTTTATATGGCTATGAACTTATCTCAGAAAGATTGTTTCTACTGTTTCTAGCACTTTTGATTTAGTTTCTTAGCAATCTGAGTTGGACTTGGGTGCTGGCCTGTCGCCGTTTGGATTTGGGTGCCAATAGTTTATGAATATGAAAACCCAGATGGATAAAGTTCGATCTGATAAAAGAATAATAGCATGGAAGCAGTAAGAAAGGTGGAAGCTTTACTGGTTTACTTGATGTTAGAAAAATCAGGTCGTATGATAAATGCCTTAGGATTTGCTTGTATGGAAATGTTTTTTGAGTTTTGTACAGCGACAACCTTGGCTCGAGAATATATATGTTGAACCTTGGTTCTTCTTTTCATGGTTTCTCTTCTATGAATATCTTTTGCTTCTTCTTGAATGCTATCTGGGTTTCTTTGCTTGCACAGGTTATTGATATGCTTCTATTCAAGGGAATGGAAGAACTGACGAATGTTGTCGACCACTCAAAGCAGCGTCACCATATAATCGGGCAGTATGTGGTGGGTAGTGAAGGGCTTGTGCAGGATTCTGGAAGCAAGGATTCCGATTTTCTCAAGAACTTCTACGCCAGCAACTACTTTTGAACTGGTGATGTTTCTCTTCAAGTAAGTTCAATCAATTTAAGTTGGTACTTTCCGAGGAAAATAATGAAACATAGACCTTTCACATTTGTTACTCCTCTCCTTGATCAACCCTCTCTTTTCGAACCTAACAAGTGATGATTCACCGTTTGTGTCTTGTAATAACTTGTTTTGCAACAAGTCTTAGATCTCTAGCTTGGGGTTTAAAGAGGCTGATACTGCAGTATACCAAAACAAGATCTCTTGATTATCTTCGAGTGTAGGTTTACAAGAACAAGTTTATAAGCATGGGCAAGGTACATAAACAATGGAACTAACTATGTGTCAACATTATAATGGTGGTGCTTATTATTATGTTGAACAATCAAGATATAAGAGACACTGGCTACACTGCTTGATATCCTATCCTATGCATGATGGGTTCTGACTAAGATCACAACCTACACAAATCTTGAGTCCATGGAAGGTTAGAATTAGATGCTCGACGAGTTGGAGGGCATCTTCTTCAATCATATCAAGATTCCGACAGTCTTCTAACCCGACAAGAGTCATCATATGGTTTTGGATCAGCAGAGAAGAGTAACAGAGCAGCAGGGCAAGCCATAAGGAGCTAAGAGCATGAAGCCGCGAGAACAGACGAGAGCACGAGCTGATTGTCAATATTCTTAGCATCTGTTGCAGCGTTTGTAGCCGCAAGTTGTCAGCCTGCAATCACCCATTCCATGAAATTGCCTCTCAAATAGCCAAAGCAGCTAAAACAGGCACTAGGGGTGAACACGGGTTTGGTATCCGAGTTTTTTGGATTATTACCTTGTCCACCGATGTGAAATAATGCTCCAAATTCAGAGAGATGGGAGGAGTTCTCAGTGAAACTGATAAAGAACTCATCAAAGTACAGGTAAAGATATTTAAAGAAAAGTGTAATCCCAAAACATCAATGAAATTTCGCAACTTAAACTGCAAAACGACCGTGAATAATACAGGAATCTTGGTGTTAACGAAAATTCAGAAGTGCGTCAAATGTGGAGATCACTTGTAAGAAACAGCAACCATATTTCCTCTTAACAAACCTGAAATGCAGTAAGGTCCGTATGAAAGCAACCCATTGAGTGGCAACATCTAGAACAGAATGCTATGGTACTCTATCCAAATCAGATATAGTCACATGTGGTCGATTCTATATTAAGCCGGTTTCAACCGCAGATTGAGGAACTCCCAAGTTTCAGGCATTTAGTCAGAGTCAACGGGCAAAAAGGTGAAGACATGGTGGAAGTGAAGTAGCTTGCACTCAAGTGTCTCTGTGTGGAATGCAGGCATAATTCCATTGATTGATCATGGGTTCTTGAACACTCAATGACCCTGAAGTAGCTTCTTCACTAGTTGAGCCTAAGTTCAAAACTCTCCAACCTGAGTCAAGCGCGAAAGAAGGATGTTCAGCAAACCTTGGGCTAGAATTCTACTCACATTGACAGAGAAAACTTTTTAAGCTTCCATTGACTCACCACGGATACAGCGTTTCCATTAACAGAAACTTCAAAAGACGCATAATTTGAATCATATATCAACATCGAAGCATAGGAATTCCTCACTAACGCGTCAAAAAACCGACGATTTGGTTCCTAGTGAAGCTAAACAAAAGGCCAAAACCCTTTTAAGACTTGACAAAGCCAACTGGGTCATATCTTCTAACGGCCAAAACGCGGAGTATAGGCAGATTTTGAACAAGAAACCTCGGCTAAAAACCCTAGAGCCTTGCTTGGGCTTGGGCATGGGCAAGCAAGCTTGAAGAAGAAGAAAAATCCCCTGGAAAAATGAAATCTTTTGCCGAAGCTAAAGCTATTCGCAAGGGGGGGACACGATCAAGAACTCCAATCTCCAAGACGTCGTCTTGTCTACGAATCCACCAGTTCCCAAGAACAGAACAAAAAAGGGTACTGTCAAGTTGTTGTTTTTTATTTTGTTTCAAAGTCTTTACCTTTTCCTTAGTGGATAATAAGCGAAGACGATTCCGGGAACTGGGGTTTGGTGAAAATGCCTGATGTTGCAGTAACTTTCCATGGCCTCACTCGATTTCCCACTTTTGACAAAAACAAACACCTAATAGTTTCTTCTCTTGTCTCTCTCTCTCTCTCTTCCTTTTTTGCTGATAATTTCTCTCTCTTAATTTTGGAAAATGTCAGAAAAAAAAATCAGAGATTTTGATATCAAAAGATTTATGGAAAAGCTTTTAAAAATCAGAGATTTGGTAGGACTATTTTTTTTTTTTTGAAAATTTTAATTTTTACATCCGATTGCGATCTCTTTTATTTTATATTATACTTAAGTTTGGGTTCGGTTAGGATAACTATTTACACACAAAAAATTATTTTTATTATTAGAGAAAATGACATTTTCCTATACCAACTTTGCAAAATGTGACCTTTTCCTACACGAATTTTTAATTTGACAAAAAACTACACCAAATTATCAAATGTGCCAAATTGATACACGAACTACCCAATTTAACTGCAATTTTCTACACAATCCGAAAACGGTGTTAAGTGTCCGTTAACCGCTGACGTGGCACGCCACGTGGCGGCTGACATGGCACGCCACATAGATTTTTTTTGCCACATCAACATGCCACGTCATATTTTTAAAAAAAATTCCCATGCCACGTCATATTTTTAAAAAAATTCCGAAAAATATGAAAAAAAATCGATTTTTTTTTAATTTAAAATAAAATAAATAAATAGCAATATATATATATATATATTCAAATATATTCATATCTATATACAAATAAAAATATAAATATATATACAAAATAAAAAACATACACATATATATACAAACATCTATACAAA
>NW_010968505.1:3442408-3465622 GCF_000463585.1 Tarenaya hassleriana | reverse complement strand
TTTGTATAGATGTTTGTATATATATGTGTATGTTTTTTATTTTGTATATATATTTATATTTTTATTTGCATATAGATATGAATATATATGTATATTTTTTTTGCTGTTTATTTATTTTATTTTAAATTTAAAAAAAAAAATCGATTTTTTTTTATATTTTTTCGGAATTTTTTTTTTAAAAAATATGACGTGGCATGCTGATGTGGCAAAAAATCTATGTGGCGTGCCACATCAGCCGCCACGTGGTGTGCCACGTCGGCGGTTAACGGATACTTAACACCGTTTTCGGATTGTGTAGGAAATTGCAGTTAAATTGGGTAGTTCGTGTATCAATTTGGCACATTTGATAATTTGGTGTAATTTTTTGTCAAATTAAAAATTCGTGTAGGAAAAGGTCACATTTTGCAAAGTTGATATTTGATAATGTCATTTTCCCTTATTATTATCTTTATATTTGTTTTGATTAATTAACATTCCATTAATTTGATAGTTCTTTATTCATCAACTTTTAAATCAAATTAAATTTAACTATAATTAGTTATTATTTGTTTCAAATTTTTTATATACGCACAAAAATGTGTGGTGCAGCTCTGCACATAACAGTAAAAAAAATTATATATTATACAAATTATATCACTACCCAAATACATTGATGATAATGGTTCAACACTCATACTTCACTAAAAATATGAATTATATACTAATTAAATTTTATTGCTTGATAAAAATTACTATTAACAAATCATCATCTTTATCTTTAGATAATGTTACTTAAAAAAATCTATAGCACGTCACCTACAATAAAATTCAACCAACCAAACGTTAATTCACAGTCAAAATTATAATTACAATATAAAGTAAATACAATCGAATATCCGCAGTAATAGAGAACAAGATATGATGAATATATGTTATAATTACTTATAAAGAAATATATTTTTCCCGTTTTGCAAATATACCACCAAACTGTTCCATGACAAAAATCCAATTACAAGTTTTAATTCTAGTCACTGTGTTGAAGCGTTGACCACAATTCAACGTTTTTAAGATGATAAAAAAGACAATTCTATTTTAATCCTTAAACGTTCTTCTAATACTAAAACAAACCTTAACTTTTTGGAAAATTCGATATTAAACCCTCATGTTTCTTTAAGTAATTTAAACCTCCTTTTAAGTGCACGTAAAATCTAATGACGTGGCAAATGAAAAAAATTTGATGTAAATTTAGAAGAAATAGAAAAAAATTAGGAGCGACAGGTTAAACCAAACTTTGATGTATCCAAATCTAAAATTAAAAACTCGATTCTTAACTTATAATTAGATAAAGATAGATATTTTAAATTCAAATATTAATGGATATTCGTAATATAAAAACGAGAATGATCCAACTTAGATAGTTCAACTAATAAAACCGGATGCAAAACATTTGTCACACCCAAGTTCGAACTCCAGGGTGCGAAGAGAGCGTATATTTCAAACTACATAACTGACTCCCGATCCCGAGATTAATCTGGATTTCGGTCCATAATACTCGGTCATAAAAAAACGAGAGCGATGGCCAAAATGAGATAAAAAAAATCACGAGGGTTACCAGAATAAAAGTAGAGGTTTTATTTGTAATATAAATTGTTACAGGGTTCATTTCGCAAATCTCCCAAAATAATGCGTTAAGTGTTGAAAAATATTTTTATTTTGTGCTTCTTCCTGGGAGCTGGTGGATTTCTTGACAAAACGACGTCTCGGAGATCGGAATTTTGGATCGTCTCTCTGCTTCCTGTTCCAATCCGATTTCAGAAAACTTTTGCTTAACCAAGAACTTCACTTTCAAGGTGAGTTTCTTCTTCAAGCAAAGCATGGTTCTAGGGTTTCTTTTGTCGGTTTTCTCCTCCCTTTTCTGCTTCTCTGTCTTGAAAAGCTGCTTTTGCTTCGAGTTTTCGCCATGGAAGATATGACCCACTTTGACTTTATCAAAGCATAAAGGGTTTTTCGCTGTTGTTTTCTTCACGATGCTGTTCTTAGGTTTCGGGGACCGAAAGCACAAATTTTGACTGTGATGGTTTCGGGTACTTCAATTTCGATGTGAATATTTCTTGAAGTTTATGGCGTTAAATTCTGCTGCCGAGAACAGATTTTCTGTTTCTAGTTGTTGTTGTTTTTTTTAGCTTGAATTTGAATCCTTATATTTTCACCAGTTGATGCGAGTAGAACCGTAGTCTTTGATACGGTGAATCTGTTACCTTTGTCCGGAAGCTGTGAATGGGGCTTGGAACTTAGACACTCAACTACCGAAGTCACCACACTGAGGTTGAAATTGAAGCAAGCTAGTTCGAATAAATCCATAAATTTATTCACGGTTCTATGTCTGAACTCCTAACTGAGGCACTTTCAATCATGGTAGATACTTCACTTCGGCTGAGTTAAGGTCCGAGTTAGGGTCTGAATTCAAGAGTTTTTCCAAATCTTGGATTGCTGTTTAGTTGAAGGCTCCGTGGTTGAAATCTTTTCAATATTGAAGGATGTGAATTTACCTATGCTCCGTTCGAGAAACTGATGTATCTTCTTATTCTTCCCTGGATGTTGGGGTTTAGCTTCTTGTTTGTGTGTGTTCAGGCTTTTGAGTTAGTTTAGCCGGTTATTTGAGAATCATGAGTAGTACACCAGTTTGCCTGGCCGAGACCTTTATTTCGTTTTTGGCGGTTTTCCTATTTTTATGCATCCATCCAGTAGTTTTCCTAGTCTTTCATGTGTTATCCACATTAACTGAAATTTACATGTGATTTGTTTGCTCTTCTGGGTGTCCAGGTGTTAGGATAGAGTCTTCATATCCGGGGTTGAAGAGGAAAAGGCTTTTGGTTGTGAATCCCGGGCTTTGATCCTTTGTTTCCAAATTGCAATGAGCTGTTAGCATCTTATGTGTGGAATGGCATGGACTCAGCCATTGCTCTGAATTTCTAATATTTCTTTCGTTTAGCACAAGCACCGGCCCACGGGATTCTCCTGATCAATTTATATTGGTTGTTCTACTAAGGTGCTTAGCCTCTCTCCTGTGTTCATCTTCATATTCTTTTGTGTATTCTCTAGCTAATTTTTTTCTATCCAACTCTTGACAGTCCGTACACCATCTTGACTAAATCCATACACAGACCTTTCGAAACTTCAGGAGGTGCCATTACAAAAAGGGGGCACAATTGGATCGTGACTCGTTATCTTAGTATTAGTGTAGGAGGGTGGTGAGAAAGTAATATGGCTGATACCAGTCCAAGGACCTCTGTCTCAACGGATGCTGATACGGATCATAGAGATCAAAGGGTTAGCTCATGATCTTGCTTCGCCCATTTGCTTGTTCCTCATTAAATGGTCAGAATTTGACATGACTAGTTCTGTGTTGATTTCGTGCAGTTTGAGGGAGGGCAACTGGGTATAGTTGCTTCTGATTCCAGTGACCGGTCAAAGGATAAGTTGGACCAGAAGGTGATATGTTTATTACTCTGGATCAATAATTTGTTCACTATATTGAGCTGCGAATATATAAATTTTTCTTTTTCGTTTTTGGTTTTTATTATGATATCCACAGACCCTTCGTAGGCTTGCTCAAAACCGTGAGGCAGCAAGGAAAAGCAGATTGAGGAAGAAAGTGTGTATTCCATTTATCTGTTTCTCTCTCTTCAGAGTATCTCTCTAGAAGTGCGTTGGTTGCTTAAGCCTGTCATTGCTTCCCATATAGGCATATGTTCAGCAGCTGGAGAATAGCCGATTGAAGCTGACACAACTCGAGCAGGAGTTGCAAAGGGCAAGGCAGCAGGTTTGAATTTGTTTTTTTAATATATATATTATCTGTTGAATCTTTGTTGTGTTTGAATTTAGGTCTGTTTGTGTCTATTTACCTTCTACTTACCCATAATTTAAATCTCTCAATTTTAGGGAATCTTCATCTCAAGCTCAGGAGACCAAGCCCATTCTACTGGTGGAAATGGTGGGTGGTTTTCTTATGCATTCTAGTCCTTGTGAGACAAGTTTTCGGATTTTTAGTTCAACCGAAGAAGAAGAAAGTGGCGCATAGAGAGTTTAACTGCAATTGATATAATGTAGATTTGATGAATTGTTGGCTTCATTGATCATCCACGGAATTGTGGTTTGGTAGAGTTCTGGTAATATTAAGACTCAATGATGATCAAAATATGGAATGGTGGTGTAGATTTGGGTTTAAACTGAAAAATCGCTCGGGCTTTTGTCTTTTTCAGGGGGAAATGCTCAGTTTTGCTTTCTCTTTCTGCAGGGGCTATGGCATTTGATGTAGAATATTCACGGTGGCAAGAAGACAAAAACAGACAAATGAATGAGCTAAGGTCCGCTATCAATGCTCATGCCAGTGATGCAGAGCTCCGAATAATCGTCGACGGAGTGATGGCTCACTACGAGGAGCTTTTCAGGATAAAGAGCAACGCGGCTAAGAACGACGTCTTCCATTTACTATCGGGAATGTGGAAACCCCCCGCCGAGAGATGTTTCTTGTGGCTCGGCGGCTTTCGTTCATCCGAGCTTCTCAAGGTGAGTGTTTTCACCTTACAACCTCAATTTTATCTTTCTTGGACAGTGTATTGTAATACAAATATGTTTTGTTCAAAGAGCAGTTTTTGACGAAAAAAGTCCAAATATGATGATCATAATTTACAAACAGCTTGTGGCGACTCAGTTGGAGCCATTGACAGAACAACAGTCAATAGGCATAATTAACTTGCAGCAGTCATCTCATCAGGCGGAAGACGCGTTGTCTCAAGGGATGGAAGCCCTACAACAGTCTTTGGCCGAGACTTTGTCAAACGGAACTCTTGGTTCTTCAGGTTCATCGGGGAACGTCGCAAATTACATGGGCCAGATGGCTATGGCAATGGGGAAGTTAGGAACCCTCGAAGGATTTATCCGTCAGGTACGTTTGGATATTCCTTTTTCATTTCCCGTCACATGAATGGCATCTTCTCCTGGAAATCCTTGCTATTCTAATCATGATATTGGGGTATGCTTGCATATTCGTCCATAGGTCAAATCGGATATGTAGATATTGGAATAATTGTTGGAGACTCCTCATTCTTTGCCTTTGCGTTTTTTTTGGATATACATCATGAGGAACTCGATATCCTTCAAAGCTTTCTGCGTCTATGGAGTTCATGGGGGGCATTTTCTCGGGGTTATTTTTTTGTTGCAGGCTGACAATTTGCGGCTACAAACGCTGCAACAGATGCTGAGAATATTAACGACCCGTCAGTCAGCCCGTGCTCTGCTTGCAATACACGAATATTCCTCGCGTTTACGTGCTCTTAGCTCGTTATGGCTCGCCCGACCACGAGACTCAGCCTGACAAGACTTCTTTTGTGTTAGTTCTACACAAAACCAAATCACAAAGCCCTTGAGTTGAGTCTCCAGCTTTGAATCTCAGCTTATTATTGGGTGGAGATGGTGGAGAGACACAGAAAGAGGAGAAGAAACGCGATGACTGCCTGATGTGTGTTTATATATCTTTTGATTATTGAAACTAATAATCATCATTTGTAATGTTTGTTTACACCAGAAGCTGTTGTTGTAAACACAACTTTTGTCACATATCAATCTTAGGGGAGTTGGCTCTAAAGTTTTAACCTTTTTGCATTTGCAAACTGATTTATTACAACCTTGTATTATAATCCAAATTGTAACAGGCTAAAAATGGATTTATTACAAACCCGAAATCGTATATACCTAATTGGAATGTGGATCAATGTTTCGCCGAAACGTACGTATATACGTTAAAGGATACGCCCATTGAACGTACAGAAACACTTCTTTCACCCGATGCGTGTAGTAGAACAGAAACATCATATGACGAGACAGTATACAGACAACTACACATCAAGCAAGAACGTGCAAGTGCAATCACACCATTTCGGGTTAGGACATATCAAAGATGATGTACCTCTTTTAACGGTCTGAATCTGTTGTTATTGCGAGGGAAGCAACTCCATTCTTCTTCTTCTTCTTCATCGCTGTTGTATCCGTTCCTTCGTGGCTTGGACGAGTGAATTCTCCCGCTGAATTCTGTCGTCGTTTCTGTCAGATGGGACGCAGATGGGGGAGTATACAAAACTGGTGCGGCTCGTCGGGGAAATCCTATGGTTGGATTTCCATAAGATCTTCCCTCGAGGATGCTCTGGATATTAGAATAAAGAACGTGAGATTTCGGTGAGGTTTCTCCCTCGTCGTGGTTGTATAAGGACTTGAAACAAGGCCAATACCTGAGCATTAAGTTCTTCTAGTACAGTTCCGGGGACAGGGTCTGGGCAAAATTCGTCGGGAGTGAAGTTGCATAGTATCCGTTTTACCAAACTCAGGCCAATCGACGGGCACACCTAAAAGACGAAGACCCGTGTGTGAGATCGGTAAACCAAGTTACTGAAACAACATCGAAGAGTGTCGGAACATGACATGAAGATGAAACAATGGGACAAACCTCTTCCCTGGTGGAATGGTCAGTGAGCGTATCTTTAGGAATCATTAGGAGATCGCTCAGTTCGTTGAGCAGCTTGAAGGGTTTGAACGCGCTGTTATGATGCTCGGCTTCGGGAGAATCATCGGAGCCGATGTCGTAAATATCCAGGAGTGACCTCGACCAATAGCCAACCTGAGTTGTATCACCACGAGACAGTGAGTACACTGATGTTTTGTCTCTTGAGTTTGGATGAAACAACAGTTTCGTGAATGTCTTGTAAGGATTATGAGCATTACTGCGTTTTTCAGCTTTACACCAGATTCAAAGCTCAGAACCCCGGCTGTAATTGGCAGAAGCCTCGGGTCGCCGATGGGATCCGAGACAGCATCGGTTGGAATCTGATGAGCGGACTCACGAAGAATAGCATTGAACATCGCTATGTCAAGTCTTGCAATACATTTCTCCATGACCTAATTAAACCCGATAGTTCTTTAGGCCGATCTGAAAGAATGAGAAAGCGCAGCCAAGAGATTGATCTTGGATGAACAAGGAAATAGGCATACCATTTTCGTCAAGACAGGTAAACAACCGCAATTTCCTTGTCCTGTTTGGACAGGACAAAGCCGATGAAGAGCCTCCTCGAAAGAATTTTCCCATAAGGTAACACAATCGCTGAATTTTGCTGATCTGATCCGCTTACCGACCGATGTATCTTCCCCTCGCGGTTTCAAATGGGTCATCAGAACCTAACAGAGGAAGAGTGAGAATCCAAATTCATGTTGCATTCATGGAGAAATGTGAACATATATAATACCTCGGCCTTCGGATTTTACCTGCGACCATATGGACTCGACGGCCCGGGTGAATACCAAAGTTTCAAGCTTTCTTATTTCCGCTAACAGAGTTCTAACATCCTTCCAGTCCTCTTCAACTGGTTTTGATCCGTTTACATTCTCGCCACCAAATTCCCGTGTGATGAACTCTCGAAACACGACAATGTTGGACAACCAGAAAGTTAACCTGAGGCAAAAACCGACAAGAAAAGCAGAACACAACCAGTTTCCGTCAGATGATATGCAAACATACTAGAAATACTGACATTCATTACGAAATTAAGACTACCTCGGTACATCAGTTCCGCAGGACTTGGAAACCAAGAAGAGACCGGACATGATGTTTTTGGATACTGCGACCAACTTGCTTTCTGATTGACTCTTTCGAGCAATCGTATAGAGTCTGGATAGATCTCGGGCAGGTTTGTACAACTTGTCTGAAGAGATCCCATGTTCCGGGGAGACAGAATAGAGCGAAATCTCCAGAGAAGCCACATCTCTCAGCTCCTCTTCAAGCTCCTCCATTCTTGCCTCTAGGGTTCCGATCTTCTGGATCAATACTTCTTCGGCCTCACTCTTTTTACTTTCCTTCACCGCAACTGATTCATTGTCGCTTTCGGCGGTATGAGTATCATTCTCAGCATCTTCCCATACGTCATCTTCTTTGTCCTCCTCGAAAGGCTTGTGATCGATCTCTTTAGAATATCGCTGTTGAGGAGATTCAGCGGAAGATTTCTCATATTCAGTGCTGATTCTGTGGGAAGTGAAATCGGTTGTAACCTTTGCTTGGCCTTTGCTGAGCTTTGTGGACATCCTAGGAGTAATGCCATGAAAGGTGTTTGGTCTTGATCTGATACTTTCTGCGTCGGTCCGCCCCTTGGACGTTACGGGCCTGTCTTGAGAGCTTCTGCTCTTGGAAACTATCCATGGCTGCCTGTTCGGTCTCTTATCTTCAGCAGATGATACCGAATCTTTGCTCGATCCGTCGTCATTTCCATCTTCAGAATCCTCCAGATTCGCATCACTCTTACCATTCATCTTCTTCTCGTTAGTGTCTTCGACAGAGCTCCTTGCATCGTCCATGTAATGCACATTCACGGTGTCATAGATTTCAGACGACTCGGACGTCGAGTCGTTAGCCGCCGAGACAGAAGGTTCAGTTGTTGTCGCGTCCAACACTTTGGACACCAGTTGTGCCGCGTTCAGAGGTTTCGAGCCGTTCGCCTTACGAGGGGTTTGATCTTTCCTCCCGAAATTCGCGGGTCTTCTCGTTTGCGAACCACTGGAAGATGATCTCGGCCTTTCGAACTTCTTCATTACAGAAAAGATCTTTTCAAGACAGCTTCAAAGACGAAATCTTGACAACAAAAGTGTCGGAATGTGAATGTGTCTATATCCTGTTGCAGAAACGGTGAACACTGAACACAAGATCCTCAAGCTTTTGCGACCGTAACTTAGGACCCAAGAAACTCTGCAGCAAAAATGAAAGTACAAATAACAAAAGCTTCAAGAGAAGGGATCCACAAAAACGATATTCGCTATTATATTGATCACCAATATAAGATTAAATGTTCGATATTATAATGTTCATTCATATAATGAAGAACAGAAGAAACAAAGCGACAAACTATCCGCGTATTTATTTTAATTCTTTATTTAAATATTTTTATAAATACGCCACCGACTGGTACATTGCACCACATGGACGATACCGTTCCACATTATACAAAAAAAAATAATAATTAGTGAATTTAAATCAAGGTGGTGAGAGAAATAAAATGCTAAAGTTTATTAAAAGAAATTTTCATAGCGGCCGGACATGACACGTGGCATGAGTGTAATGCGTAATCATATGATGTATAACATGTTGCACGTCTCGCATCACGTTCAGTTCACCGAACGACACGGACATAAATCTCGAGTGTGTTCTCACTTCTATCAGACACGGAAACATACAACTGGCAATAATAATAATAATAATAATAATTAAATAAATAAATTTTGTTTGAAGGAAAGAGACATTACAACATCGAAAAGTTTGTTGGCTTTGTCGCAAATTAGACCTTTCATTTTCTGATATTTAAACTCAAATTGGTAGCAGATATATCCAATGATTTTCATGGAATATTGTATATTTGATTTTTTTTCCATCACTAGATTTTGTCATCTTAGTCCTTCAATCTAGAAAGACATGTGAATTTCGATTTAATTATTTTCAGATTTAATTTTTGTTTTTTGAAAAATTATATCTTTTACTTTTTTTATATACAGTTTTTAAAAAATATCTCTAAAAGTTTTTATTTTTATTTTTAATATTATCATAATTATTTTTCATATTGATTTGAATTCTATTAAACTAATTTGAAAATGCATTCAATAAGATCAAATTATCAGTCTTTTAAAATCTTCTATCAATGAAAAATAATTTGAGATAAAAATATTTTAGATTGAATCAACTTAGCTTACGCAGCATATGGACAGCCAGTTTAATAAACCAAATCTATCTACCGACAAAACCCTAATCTTAAAATTATCCTAACACATCACCGCATTGCAATTTGAATGACAAGTTCCATAATTTCTGTATAATTATCTATTCCCAAACCCAGCTCTGTAATAATATCATCATCATCATCAATTTCAAATTCCATTCATTTTTTGGCGCTGAATCACTCCCAAAAATTCAAATCAGAACAGACAAAAAAAAAATCTCCGTTTGGTGATCAGAGCGGCAGAGGAAATGGAAAAGCTCGGTATCAAATCGTGGAATCACTCTCCCAATATCAAAATCCAGAAACCTGGAACCGATGAGATTGAAAACTGACCTGGAGCTTGAAAATGCGGCGAAGACCGGCAAAAATCCAAACCGCAGTTGTCTGAATCTGAAGAAGAGCAAGAGAGATACGAGGATTTTCTCTTCTCTAGGGATTTTGTCGAAGAGATCGCTCTCTCTCTCTCCTCTTTCTCTCTCTAGATCATGGGATATTATTCAAATGAAGAAGATCGTCGAGTGCCGGAAGATTTCCGTTGATATAGGCTACTTCTCGACGACTAAGAAGAAAACCCCTTCTCTCTTTTTTTTTTATATATATAAAATTATAAATTGCAATTAAATTAATTAATGTATATTATCCGACGCATTAATGGTAATTAGATTTTATTTATAGTCTATTTGACAAATATGGTAAATTTTGTATGTAAATGATACAGTGACAAGTTTTAATATGCCTATTTAGCGTATATTTTATTCTTAATTCTATATATAAATACAAATGTAATGTGAATTTATCAAGAAACTAAATAGTACAGTGATGTATTGGTGGTTATGGTTAGTTTAAAGGTTCCATCTTCACAACTGATGACGGACACAACGTCTTCATCTTCGTTCCAACCTTTTACCATGGAATCGGTCTGAATTTTATTAAGATTCAATTTAATCCGAATTGAAATAGAAATAATAAATTGTTATGAATTTTGATTTGACTAACCCGTATTCATAGAAATCAAACCCAAAACGTTCATCCCCCTTATTTTATTTATTTATTTATTGCTAATTTTGATTCGATTTCTGGTCACATTTTTTATTTAACTATATTTGATTGGGTTTATAAGATGGGTAAATCCACCTAATTAACCAAATTTAACCTTTTTTATTCTTATTTTATTGATTATCATACTGAATAGGAAAGAATTGATCCATAATCCGGAAAAAAAAAAAGAGTATGAACGGAAAAAAAATGATTTATTTCTATTGGTTTCATGCATTAAAAGCTAATACAAAAAAAAATGATTATGGTGATTTAGGGTTTATTACAAAAGATGGATTTAAGTTTTTTTTTTAAATTATTTCGAAAGCACCGTCGCAGAAAAAAATCCGCCATCAAATCCATCATCAGAAGGGTCTCTCTCTCTCTCTTTCTTCTTCGGCAATGGAGAGATACGTCGAGAAGCTTCTGAACAGGGTATCAATGGCGGTCATAATCATAGGAACATCGATGATGGCGGTTATAAACCTTCAGACACCAAAGACATGCGTCCCGCCAAATTCTCCATTGAAGCCCCACACCCACTTCCCCAGATCCACCTGCGATTCATCTCCCTCTCCACAAGAAGAAGAACTCCCGTCTCTGGTCCTCTAGGGCTTGGCAATCGCGCCTCTACTCCTTCTTCCGCCATTTTCATCACCTGGGTTTCCTCCAAAACCGCTCCAAAGCCGGACACGCCGCCATGGCCTTGACCCATCTCGGCCTCGCCGACTCACCGCCGTCGAATTGGTCGATTCTCCGCCTCTCGTCAACAGAGCCGATCCTCACAACCTCCCTTTCTTCGACGGCGTCTTCGACTTCGCCTTCGCCGGTCACCTCGCCGAGCTCTGTTTCCGCGGCGGAGATGGAGCGACGGTGCGTGGCGCCGGCGGATGAGTGCGACGGCGACAACGTAGGGACATTGCCGGGTTGTTTGGGTCCTAACTAAAAATATTTTTTTTCTCATTTTTAAATATCAGATTTATCTCGATTCATCGTTCATGTTTCTGATTCATTTCATACCTT
This sequence comes from Tarenaya hassleriana, assembly GCF_000463585.1. Taxonomy (NCBI): domain Eukaryota; kingdom Viridiplantae; phylum Streptophyta; class Magnoliopsida; order Brassicales; family Cleomaceae; genus Tarenaya; species Tarenaya hassleriana. The sequence goes on along the minus strand of NW_010968505.1, from coordinate 3,453,779 downwards.
GTTTGAATTACAAATGATCTTTGTAAATATATTCTTAATTAGAATTAAAATGAATAAAATTATTTTTTGGAAATATTTGGTAAAGACGAATGTATATTTAGATTTATAATAATTGGACTTGCAGTTTTTTTTTTAATTTATAAAGTTTAGTTGTTTGAAGTTGTTGGCTTTTTATTCTGCAAAATGAACGGTTGCGATCAAATATGTCACGTAAAAATTTCGTGTTCTTGCAACAGAGGATCTCTTCTTCTCAGGAAGCGGTTAATGGGGCCCGCATTGGCCGTTGATCCTTTTCTGAGTGTCTCCCTCTCTCTCGTATCTCACCAATCTCTCTCGTCTTCGTTCCTTGAAACCCTAACCCTAACCTCTCCCATTCCCAGAATTTTCCCCTTCTTCGATCATCAACGACCCTTCACGAATCGTAGGATCCAGGTGAATCGTTGTTTTGGTTTCTCGTACATGATCGATTTCAATGATTCTGTGTCAGAACTTCCGAAATTCTTCGCGTGGATCTTTTTGAGAGGAGCTTTCGATCCTGGAGATTTCGGATCTGGCTGTTTTATTTCGTTGTTGGAGGGTTTGTGAAAAATGTCAAATTTGTATGGGGATTACAACCAAAAGATCGATTACGTGTTCAAGGTCGTGTTGATCGGTGATTCAGCGGTCGGGAAAACCCAGCTGCTCGCACGGTTCGCGAGAAACGAGTTTAGCGTTGACTCGAAAGCCACCATTGGGGTCGAGTTCCAGACTAAAACGCTCGTCATCGATAATAAGACCGTTAAAGCTCAGATTTGGGACACGGCAGGGCAAGAAAGGTTTGGTTTTTAACCCTTTTACTGCCTTTTCGGAGATTAAATTATGCGCTAGAACAACACGCAAATCGTTTCTCTCTCTCAATATTAGCGTAAAAGTGGAAATGGGTATCGATCGATCCATTGGGATATATCTGATTGCTGAAGTGAGTGTCCACATTGTCTAGAAGATGATGTTACAACAAAAGCAGTTTTGATCTGTGAACTTTGTTCGTTTAGTGTGTATATGCCTGCAGAGATGTCAGTTATATTAGGGAACGAATAATCGAAGATGAGGAGATAGAGAAGAAGTTGGATTCTTTTGAATGTTTATTGATTACTATGGGAATGTTAGGATTTGGAGGAGCATATATATATATATATGGTTTATTCAGTGCAAGACATAGCATATCTGGAAAGGGTATGGGCTGGTTTTTCGACTCATTGTTCGGATGCTTCTGTTTTTCGATTCATTGTTCTGTCACCGAAGTATGTCTGCGTTTCCAAATCTTTGAGTATTTAGTTTTCTCCTACTCATGAAAAGTTCAATTTGTACGAAAACTGGAAAGTCTATATATTATCCAGTAAATGCCATATCTGCGCGACTTTTCTTAGATTCGCTTGAATCCAGCTCTTTCTTCTGGTCTAATCATGCCATAACGGGTTGAATTTCATTGTCAATCTCTTAAGGCCGCTTCTGTTATGCTCGCGGATTGTTGCGTTGCTCACCTTTGTTCACTTTTTTTACTGCTTATCATGCCGAATGAGTCTTTGAACTCATAAGAATGAATTCAGTTTCATTTACTTGTATATAATGTGAAATGATTAGCATATTCGACCTTACCACAACCTTCAAATGGTTATGTTCTTTGGCTACTGTTCAGATACCGGGCAGTGACAAGTGCTTACTACCGTGGAGCAGTTGGGGCGATGCTAGTTTACGACATGACAAAGAGACAATCCTTTGATCACATGGCAAAGTGGCTTGAAGAACTAAGGGGACACGCCGACAAAAACATAGTGATTATGCTAATAGGAAACAAGTGTGATCTGGGAAGCCTAAGAGCGGTCCCGACCGAAGATGCACAAGAGTTTGCTCAAAGAGAGAACTTATTCTTCATGGAGACGTCCGCCCTCGAGGCCACCAACGTTGAAACCGCCTTTCTTACCATCCTTACGGAAATATACCGTATTATCAGCAAGAAACCTCTAACTGCGGGCGATGATGAAGCTGGTGGAAATTCAAGTCTCTTGAAAGGGACTCGGATTATCGTCCCGGGCGAAAAGGCGACGGAAAAACGAGGCGGCTGCTGCGGCGGCAGATCGTAATTCTATTTGACAGGAAAAAAAAGTTTTTCTACTGTATTTTTCGTGAGGCTTTTTTTCTGTTCATCATTCTCTGAAATTCACTCTTGTTAATGAGAAAAACAAAGATAACGAAGCAACGAGAATATGAAATATATATATATATATATTCTGTTTAGATTAAGAGGAAAAGGTCCACCAAAAGGTGGAAAATGTTGTTACAAAGTCTCTATCACTCGAGAATCCTGACCTCTTAGATCCTACAGTGAAACAAGACAAAAAAACAGAGCATTTACATATACACTGCTTATACAATATGATCCTATCATTAGCATCATGTACATACATATGTATATATATGTGTATATATATATATCATACAACAGTTATCTCATAAACCAATCTTTTGTTTACCTATATAGCTATACGACCCCAACGCAAGATTTTTCTAAAACCGTCACCATACAGACATTTTCGACCATGGATTTGGATCTGTTACCATACCTGCACCTCTTCCTCATTTGCATAGTCTCTCTTCTTCTTCTCCATTACCTCTTGAGCTCCTTTTCCATCACTCGTCGTCCACCGGGACCTCGTGGACTGCCAATTCTCGGACATATGCATCTTCTCCGCTCAGCCCTTCCACGTTCCTTACAAGCCTTAGCCTCTAAATACGGCCCTCTCATGAGCATACGTATCGGCTCGTTACAAGTCATCGTCGTCTCGGATTCAGACACGGCCAGACTCATTCTCAAGACCCACGACTCGGATTTCGCCTCCAAGTTCGTGTTCGGTCCGAGGCAGTTCAACGTGTACAAAGGAGCTGAGTTCTTCAGTGCCCCTTACGGACCCTTCTGGAGGTTCATGAAGAAGCTTTGCATGACGAAACTGTTCGCCGGATATCAGCTCGTTCGGTTTAAACATATACGAGAGGAAGAGACGTTATCTCTTCTGAAATCTCTCGTCGAGAGATCGAGAAACGGAGAGGCTTGCGATCTGAGTATGGAGTTCACGGCCTTGACCACAAAGATCCTGTGCAAGATGGTTATGGGGAAGAGATGCCAGGAAAACCCTAATCTTCCCGCTGAAATCAGGAAGTCAGTCCGGAATATAATGGCTTGCGCTACGAAGTTCGGAGTCATGGAGTTGTTCGGACCGTTGAAGGATCTGGATGTGTTTGGTAACGGAACGAGGCTTAGATCCTCAATTTGGCAGTATGATGAACTTGTGGAGAGGATACTGAAGGAATATGAAGATGCCATGAACAATCCGAACGCTCGGGAAGGAGAGAACGATAAAGATATCATCGATATCTTGCTAGAGACGTACAATGATCCCGACGCTGAACTCAAATTGACGAGGAATCAGATCAAGTTCTTCGTCCTTGTAAGTGATCCATCCATCTCCAGCTCATATTTTTCCACTTCGACTCTGCAGCTTCAATGCCTTAATTCCAGTCGATTGTTTCTGCAACTTGGCAGGAATTACTCATGGCGAGCCTCGACACGACTTCAGCGGCCTTGCAATGGACTATGACAGAGCTCATAAACCATCCTGATATCCTCGAGAAGCTAAGAAACACGATCAATGAAACTATTGGACCGACCCCTCGGGTAATCAGAGAATCGGATGTGCAGAAGCTCCCTTACCTGCAAGCAGCTGTCAAGGAAACACTCAGGCTTCACCCCGTGGGACCGTTACTCCGTAGACAAAGCAACAGAGACATGGAGATAAAAGGGTACACCGTGAAATCTGGGACCAAGTTCTTCATCAACGCTTACGCTATCATGCGCGATCCAGCCAAGTACGAGGAACCCGACAAGTTTTTGCCTGAAAGGTTTCTAGTTGTGGAAAAAACACACAAGAAGATGGGTCCTTATCAGCAATATCTGTTGGAACTTAAAGGGCAGGATGTGAATTACCTAGCATTCGGGAGCGGAAGGAGAGGATGTCTAGGAGCGGAACACGCTTCCTTGGTGCTGAGCCTCACGATCGGATCGCTGGTTCAGTGCTTCAACTGGAGATTGAAAGGTGATGAAGATGAAGTCAACATCAAATTGCCTTCCGGGTTTTCGGCTTCGGGAATTGCTGGACAGAGTTCTCTTGTCTGCTCTCCTGCATTGTCTTTTGATCCATTCAAAGACGAAAACTGAAGCTCCTTCTGCAGAGAATAACAGACCGCAACCGAGGACTTTACAGCAAGAACTTGCCTCTGAATTCTGCATCTTAGGAATAAATGGAAATATTACATAAATTTCATAAAGCACCACAAAATAAGGTGTTTTCATTTTAGCAAACAAAATCCCAAGTTACAGGATCAGTTTCTTGTCTTGAACTCTGCTTCTCATGTATATTGTGGCTTAGAGCAGGAACACAAGGATGAATGCAGAGATTATATACAAAACCGAATCTTGTTTAGTTCTATCTGCAAAACGCTTCTAATTCACGGATAAACAAACGCTTTCAGCGATATCCCTACACCGTATACCAAAAACAGTTACCGCCGATATCTCTACAAAGCTCAAATATGATGGAATGGAACCACAACAAAAGCATATTGCAGATATTCTTGATTCCTCGCCTTCGTAAGAGACGAGTTCAGTTCAGTTTCGAACAATTGAATCAGTGACGCACAAACGCTAATACCCCAACTCAATAAGCAATCTCTTGCCGATGCTCGGCACTTCGAAAAGAATCCATGCCAGGAAATCAAGAGTATACAAATGCAACACCTAAATCAGACCACAAGGCCAAGACAAAATGTGATGTGAGATTTAATCATACCATACCATGTCAAATGTAAGGATTTAGCTGATCAGAATCGTTAGTACATATCGATTTCTCGTGGTTTTTTGCATTTTACGTGTATATGAATCGATTTATTGCGGGGGTTTAAGCATATTACATGTAACTTCTGATACTGGTGTTTAGACAATAACAGCTTAACAACCAAAGTGTGTTAGGTGCAGTGAAGTTTTATAATGTTGAATCCTATTCAATGAGTCAGAAAAAAAAAACACTTGTACCTCTTGGAATCTATCAAAACAGATAGAAACAAGAGATGATGATGTAAGAAGAGAATCAATCGAGTGATTATACCTTTGCAAAAGAGACAAGAACAGAGACAAATCATAGAAAATAAACGGCATCTAACATAATAATTTGTTCGTATAAAACCTTAACCCATTCATATAATCTCCAACAAACCCTTATGATGATTGATCTGCAATACTACTTTATACCTTTCTTACTATGGCTTGGACTCACAGTATTATTTCAAGCCATCACCAGCAAATTCCGAAACAAGCGGCCGCTTCCACCGAGCCCACCGGCTTTACCAATCATCGGTCACATGCACCTCCTTGGTCCTATAGCTCACCAATCACTTCATAAACTTGCCACCCGATATGGACCCTTGATTTATCTCTTCATCGGGTCGATTCCTAACCTCATTGTTTCAACACTCGATATGGGAAAAGAGGTCCTCAAGGACAATGAGTTCAACTTCTTGAACCGACCAACAATGGCTAACGTTGATTACCTAACATACGGCTCTGCTGATTTCTTCTCGGCGCCTTATGGGAGTCACTGGAGATTCATGAAGAAAATATGCATGATGGAACTCTTCAGCAACCAGACGCTGGAGAGCTTTGTTCCCTTAAGAAGGGAAGATTTAAGGAAGTTTTTGATGTTTCTACTGAAGAAAGCAGAAGAAGGTGAGAGTGTTAATCTAGGGAACAGACTAAAGATACTGACAAACAACGTGGTGACGAGAATGATGTTCAGAGGGAGGCATCCGAATAGGGAAAGCGAAAGAGAGGAAGTGGTCAAAGTGGTGACTGAGTTGAACGAGTTAGCCGGGTTTCTCAACTTGTCTGAAACGTTTTGGTTCCTGAAAAAGCTCGACATACAAGGACTAAGGAAGAGGCTTAAAGAAGCTCGTGACAAGTACGATGCAATAATAGAGAGAATAATGGAAGAGCACGAAGACGCTAGGAGGAAGATAAAGGAAACGGGCAGTGGAAGCGATGCAGGGGTGAAGAACATGCTTGACATCTTACTAGATGTATACGAAGACGAGCATGCAGAGATGAAGCTGACAAGAGAAAACATAAAGGGTCTAATCATGGTAACTTCTGTAAAGTCACACATTTTTTAACATAATGAGAAGTAACCTACCGACGAAACATAAAGATTAAAGAGTCTCACCATTCATGTATTGTTTGGCAGAACATATACGGCGGGGGAACAGACACATCAGCCAACACCGTAGAGTGGGCGATAGCCGAACTGATCAACCACCCCGAGATCATGAAGAAAGCACAACGAGAGGTCGATGAAGTTGTGGGAAAAAACAGAGTAGTAGAGGAAAAAGATGTGTGTAAACTCACATACCTTCAAGCCATCGTAAAAGAAACTCTAAGGCTGCACCCGGGAGGCATATTCGTTAGAGAAGCCGCTGAAGAATGCGTTGTGGCTGGACATAGAATACCTGCAAGAACAAGAATCATAGTTAACTTGTGGGCTATAGGAAGAGACCCGAACCAATGGGAAGATCCCTTTGAGTTTAAGCCCGAGAGGTTTCATGGGACGGAATGGAACGTTTTGGGCGACAAGACGATGATGTTTGGGAGCGGGAGAAGAAGCTGTCCTGGCGAAAAGATGGCCCTACGCTTCGTTCCCACCGTTCTTGCTGCACTGATTCAGTGTTTCGAGCTGGGAGTGGACGGGGCTGTTAACATGGAAGAAGGGCCTGGATTCACTATCCCTAGAGCCAAACCTCTCGTGTGTGTTCCCATGGCCAGGCTTCAACCATTTCCACACGAAAACTAAGGCCAGTTCTTGTAATTAAAAGGGTTTTATGTATCATGATTTCTGTCTTCTCAGACCAAAACCTTAAGCTGTATCAATGCATATATTCTTCTGGTCTAAGGGTTGGAATTTAATGCAAATCGAAATCAGATCCTCGAGCCTATTTACCAGAGTGCTAACCAGAAAACCCTAAATCCATCAGCAACAATGGCGACAAGGTACGGTCAATCTAAACAAACTCACCGGTTGCGTGGATAAAATGAACGAGGATGGCCGGAAGCCTCTCCTTGTATCCGAGAGATCTCGGCAAGAACCCTAATCTGTTCAATCGAAAACCCTAATATTTCAAACAAATCGTTCATGAGACTGAACAAACTATGGTTCCCGAGGAGAAACTTCCCGACATCTGGTCCATGTTACCGACGTAATCGGTGAATTTGTTGTTGAGGGAAATATAGGACATTGACCGTACTTTGACGCCATCGTTGCTGAAGATTGTGGATTTTCCAGTTGGGTCGAAGCCCTAGAAGACGAACGAGACCAAATGCTACATGATCTCATCAGCGCCGTCAGATGAGAGATTCCGCACCGGAAGACTTGAAATCTTCGACATTTTGGGTAATGATTTCGTCCCGAAAAAAACACGAGACCAACAACAGAACAAAATTCAAGCCAAACTCGGGCAAGATCAAGAACAAGTAGATAAACAGGAACAGAACAAAGTGGCCAACAGCGAGAATCATTGCAAAGAGGGAGATGAACTGAGTTCGGATTTGATATATAATATATATGTGTGTGTATATTGGGTTCTTGTATTCTTAAGGTTTTGTTGCACAGGCCCAATATTGGCCCAATATTGGCCCAAGATTTTATACATTTCCAACGGCAATGACGGAGGTATTTCATGTATAAAAAAAACTTTATTCATGTATTAGTTTTATATTTTATTTAATTAATGCAATTTTGCATTATTTTTTATTCATTGTTGCATTAATTAGACCATATTGAATTTTTTGGTAATAGACCATATATTATATTTCATTCCAATTTTTTATATTCAAATCTCCATATGGATTCTCTTCTTCATTGAAACAATACTTAATTTAGGAACAGTTTTCGATCCATTTTCTCAACTATTTGTATATTCGATCCAATTTACGGTTTAATATGTTAAAATCGGTCAACCCCGATGGATAATTAGATCATTTATCGTGAATATTAAATAACCGGAAAAAAAAAAAACTAGCGTATGATCTTCCGTTATCTCATTTATTTAACTAAATCATTTCTTCTCTAAGATGTAAAATCAATCGCACTCTATATATTTGGTTTTCAATAAATATTTATGTGGTAGATCCAATTTAGGAATGACGAACGTCTATTTTACGAATTTGGAAAAAAAAAATTGGTTTGAGTTTCAAATAATAATAATAATAATAATAAGTTGATGACACGGAGGTATCGCAATAAAACTCTGAAATGAGGCGTTGAGCCCAAAGCGACGGTGGTGCTGATCCCAAAGATAATGACTAAGGAACAACGACGGAGGACCAAACATGTCTCTACACATTCTTGTCGGCTTCGTAAGTGGTCAATGGATCATTTGACCTAACCATCAAGAAGCCTTTAATTTTGCATGCATCTCTCTCTCTCTCTCTCTCTCTCTCTCTCTCTCTCTCTTCCGTTTCAACCCTCTTCTTTTTCCATCGCTTACGCACATAATTCCATGCCTCTTTCTTCGTATCCTTTGAATAAGATAAGTTACACATCTCAAAGAACATACGCTATGTGCACGAGGGCATGCGTTTAAAATTTGATAAGATCAAGTTCAAGATTGAGAATCTTGATTTGTGATCGGCTCTTGGGGGCAGTCGAAAAGGCACCGTGTAGGTATAAAAACGTTAATATTTTCCCCCCTTGAATTGTTTGATCTTCTAAGGAATTGTCTATCTGTTTTGCATCTAAGCAGAAAAGAACTAAATTAACCGGAAGAAGGCAAAGACATTTGCCATACACATAGCATTTTCACGAGGGAGAGATGTGTATATATATATATATATATATTAAGAGATAATCAAAGACACTACTATCTAGCAAAATGTTTTTTTTTCTTTTAAACTAATTTTCTTGGTTGCGAGTTTCGGGATCGATCAGTCTTGGCGAGGACGGGCCATCCAGAGGGAGCTGAGGGCTTGGAGGCGGTGGAAGTAATCAGCAATGGCTAGAAGGCTCCGTGCCGCCTGGTGGGTCGTCAACAGCTGGTGCAGCCGGTGTACGGTCTGGTGCCTAAGGTGATCGGCCTGCAAGGTAATTCAATTAACACGTTTTCATTTTTACATAATCTTTGAATTATAAAAGTGATGATAAGAAAGATAACATGATAATTAATAGGAAGAAATTGCAAAAAACCACCATGCACACATGTTTGTTGATTTATGTCTTCTAAGACTAAGACTAATCAACCCACATGAATGGACCGACCATTCTTGGTCTTGAGAGAATAGTATAGTATCACTACTATATATATGAAATACTAAATAATGATTGCGACATATATAAGCATCCCTAATATTAAATACTATAAACCAAATGAATTACTCAAGATTTCAAAACTTGTGTAATTTCAAATTCACGGTCGTTAATTAATCACTAATGTCTTTGACTACAACTCGAAGTTGAAACAAAAAATGAGAATATTTCTACAAGCACAACAAATTTTCAAAAGGTAGAACCGTGAATTCCATATATTGGTCCCACGCCATGCTCGAGGGTTTCCTTTCACGTAATAGAGCAAAATAAAATACATAACATATACACTACGCGTATGTATACGGTATCAAAGCGCTTATGTACAATAGTTATATGTATAAATACTCAACCCAAAATCAAGAAAACAAAAAAGAAAAAGGTTGAATTGAGAGTAAGAAAAGGACGTGTCTTTTGGACACGGCAAAGTCCGACGGTTACGGCCATGACATCATAGAACGATATGGGCTCAATGTAAATAATGTTTTCATTTGATGTAGATGTAAGTATATGTATATGTGTATCACATATATACGTGTTTGTGGGCCATGATCCATTTTCATGCATATTGCATTTGCCACGTGCGTTTCAAGATGTGTGGTGAATCCATATATACACACACACTGAATTTTGAAAAAATCGGTAATAAAAATTTAGAAGAGCATACCATGTAAAAGTCAACTTCCTCAATTGAAACAAAAGGGATGACCTAAAAATATACATAGAGTACAAATGTTAAAATGTCATTACGTTTTTATAATCATACTATTTCCCGTATATATTTCAAAGTTCTTAGATTTTTCAACACAAACGTGGATCTATTTTTCCATATTTCATCTAAACATTAAATCTAAAAAATTTCAATGTGTATGTTATAGACATAGAAACCCATTATTTGAAATTATCATTTGCATAACAAAAAAAACTTTATATATATGTATATATATATTCCCCCTTATGTATACGTTATATATTATATATAATATCCTTATGCCGGACCTTACATGTTTCCATATGTTCGTGTACTTGTATCTTTAGTATACACGTATATATATGTGTGTGTGTGTGTGTTACACCAAAACATATACACATGTATATATGTACACACACACCTACCAAAAATATATAAATCTACATGCATAGATATCAAAGGCCTGTTGCAACAACCAAATATATCATATAGTGTGTTTAATAAAGGAGTAGTTCAAGAATCGGTTAGGTTTTACTAGTCCAAAGCAGGACCACTGCCCCCGGGGCCCACGTGTATCATGTGTATATATACACACATATACAAAATGAGCTAGTTGGCTTGATTTTTAAATCATATAAATTCAGTATTGTTTTCATGTGAAAGTAGAATATAATGTTCAAAATAATATCTTAATTTTTATTGTATGCAAAAATTTTTTTTTATCTCATTCTCATAATCCGTCAAACAAAATAAAGAAAACTAAACTTTTATGGAGAAATCTAATTTATTATACACTTTTAATAAGGGTAAAATAATGAAATATAATTGGATCTCTAGAATTTATTCCTATTATTAGATGCAAACAAATTGTATCACCTATATTTGTTTTCCCCGTGTATGGAACTAAACTAACCATGGTTTCCAATATAGCATCGAATCTTCTAGCTAGTCTCATAAAATATGGTATGAAATTCTATGTCCATATATATATATATATGTATATATAGTTCGATTCAGAGATTCTCAAGAATGCAAACAATACACCAGAAGATACACACACATATATGCATATATATATATATATCGAGAGAGTATAAAGATGTACGTACGCACCTGGAGAACGAAGTTCTCGAGGGCGGAGAGCTTGTTGAGGGCGAGAGACATTTGGGAAATGTAGCTCGGGGTAGGAGGAGGAGGAGGAAACGCCGCGGCCGTGGCCGTAGCCTCGGCCGCGACCGCGGAGGCC
>NW_010968505.1:3435119-3442127 GCF_000463585.1 Tarenaya hassleriana | reverse complement strand
CCCGCGACTGCGGAGGCCGAGAGAGAGTCGGAGGCAATGGTGTCGGACAGTGACTGATTCAATGCCTCGAGGCCTTGAGACAAAGCCTCCTCGGCCTCATGTGTCGACTGCTGCAGTCCGCATATCCCCACTATCTGTTGCTCCGTCAACGGCTCTATTCTGTTCACTACCACCTGAATTTATTTTCAAAATAATAATCATAAATAATAACCATAAGTCCGTATATTAATTTGTATCGAATCCATGACTTTTTTGTTATATGTAGATCCATAACCATCGAGTTTCTCTAATTACACGTACATGAATGCATGCATGCATGCATATATACATATATATATATATATATATATGTATATATAAGACCGGATTGACCAAATGGAAATGGAATCAAAGAAAAGGCTGATAAGAGAGGAGAAAAGGCTCGAAATGCATTTAATGTGGTGTACGATGTGTACGTATCAGCAATCATTTTTTTTTTAGGTTTTCACATAAGCGTGAGAAAAACATCATTTTCATCATGTCCATAATATAAATGCGAAAACTAAGTCGAAAAGCAAGAAATTGTAACACGCATATATAAACAGATACATATATATATATATAATACTGAAGAAAACTATAGTCGAGGAATGTATAATATATGTTTTTCCTCTCCATAAAGCAACAGGACTTGTTCCTTTGTCCATATATTCTTTTTCCTTGTCGTCTATATATTTTAAAATATAATGAACTTCTTCACAAAAAAAATAATGAACTTCTTCTTCTCTCTCCTCTGTATATATATATATATATATTCTGTGTATATATATACTATAAAGCGTAGTAACAGACATGAACTTTAATAAGCTTATACCAAAACCTAGCCCTTTTGTAGAAATCCTTCACCTGCAACCCAACCCAATGCATGGATTGTTCGTTTTACGTGTACTTTTATTGTTTGTATTAAATAATGCTTTTTATAGCCCATGCAACGTGTTATATATATATATGTGTGTGTGTGTATACATGTATGATACACGCAACTTGTTCTAAAAATATCTATAATGTCTGAATGTCTTACAACATCATTAATTGGTATGTACCATTACCTAAGAGGATCGGAGAAAATATTGTGGGTCTATGCATATAGTTTGAGCCTCGAGGTGTATATATATATATATACAGCCATTTTTCAACGGACAATATAATACTATTAGAAATGTCTTAAAGTAATTAACAAAGATTTTTTTTAAAAAAAATTATGCACCCGTAAGGAATATTCTGTGCTATTATTAGTGTTTATGAGTCGGTAGACGAACGACGTCAACAATGTTTTATAATACCATGAAGAAATTCCAAGAATTATATTTTTTAGGTTAAATTATTTGTTCAATATTTTATCCTATAATAAATATTCAATTCAAATTTTTTATATATGAGAAAGGCTGCTTTAGCTGGTGGCCTAAACAATTTTGCCAGCAAGTATTGTTCGCGTGTGTGCTATTATCCTATTTGTCAGGCACAATTGTCCTACAACGTACATGTATATATATTTATATACACACATATAAATATAGTGTATATATATAATTATCTAAAGAAATTATCAAGATTAGCCTAATAAAATCCTCTACAGACTAAAACGAGCCAAAAAGGTGACGATTTATTTCCTAAGAATTATGGTTATATATTTACTATAAGATTTAGGCGGCTATATATCCAACGAATTAATTGAACCCTAATTTTCTCAAAATTTTCGTGGGTTATATATATATTCTCTAACATCAACATAATGGACGACATATACGCAATCAAAACACGTAAAATCTAGTAATGGTCGACATACACACACACACACATATATATATATATATGTATATATATAAAGAAGATATGATTATACCTTAATGATCTCGGATGGTCGGAAACCGCCCAACCACATGAAGCAACGCTCGGCGGGAGATTTCCAGGCGCCGGAGACGAGGTGGAAGACGTCGGACTTAGCCACCATCGCCTTTAGGTTTACGATTTGGTCGTAGTGACCCAAAACATTGTCCACGAACATTCTCAGTTCGTTCTCCGGCAACTGCTCTTCCACCGCCGCCCGGAGCTCCGACAACAGCCTTTGTTGCTCCTCCAGCCACCGCCCGTACTCCATATCGAACACCGCCGCCTCCGCTGTATCCGTATATATGTATGTATATATGTATATATGTATGTGTATATACATACACGAGAGATTCACGTAACTATAATATTCGATCGCTCAACTATATAATGAGATATATTTTCTTGTATTATTACTATCTTAATAATGTTTTTATTAATTAAGTACTCATCCCCTCGGTCATGGAGAACGTCCATGTGAAAAAACTTGTTATTCTAATAATTATTTACGAAACATATCACTCTATGATATATATATAATATGTATGTATGTGTATATATATATGCATGTATAGTGTATACGTACCGGAGCTGATATTGCCAGGGCCAATGTGGAGGCCTTGTTGGTCTCCTCCCGTAAGAGTTCCTCCAAAGAATACACCCTAATAATATAGAAAAGAAATATAAAATTTTAAATTTATGACGGGAAATTACATATATATTTTCACATAAAAAATTAAAAATTGCATGATTTGAAACTATATTAAATAATTACTTGAGCTCTGGCTCTTTGTATTTCCTGTTCTAATTGGGTCAGTTTAATCCTACATGACTCGAGTTGCTGAACATAAGCCTGCAAGAGAAATAATGAAATTTAAATTCAGAAATTAATCTATCCTGTAATCATTCCAAGTTCAGAAAATAAGGAATAATAACAAAAACAAGGTGTATATATATAGTTTTTTTAGTATATATATAGTTATATAAAAAACAGGGTATATATATTTAACTTCTTTTTTTACCTTTTTCCTTAGTCTGCTTTTTCTTGCTGCTTCTCTATTCTGTGCCAGTCTTCTCAGTGTCTGTGTCAGAAAATCAAATTATATATCAACATAAAAACTTTATTCTATATATATACATATATGTACACATTTATATATATATATGTATATAACGCTTGCCTTAGTGTCCGGTGTTTTGGGTCTTTCTTGGTGTGATGGTGCATGACCCTTGAGATTAACTTCCTTCTGTTACAACATTTGCATCATTAAAACGCTATATAAAGCGCACATATATATATATATAAAATATAGTCTGGGTTTGACATGGAGAATATAATATTGACGAAGTCGTACATAAGAAAATTATACATAAACATATACATATATATATATATATATAATAATGTTGGATCGTACCTTGATGGATTTGGATGGTTCAGGTTGGAAAGGAGGTGCATTTGCCGGGTTGGTCAATTGCATGGTCGGTTCCGATGGACGGTTCGAGCATCTTGGTTCAGCCAAAACCAATCTCGATTCACTCTACCAATACATAAAAAAAAATATATGAAATCAAAACCCTATTTGGTTATATATAATTGGTCTGACTAGCGTAACATTATATTAATAGCAAGTAGTTGTAATGACAAGGAACATAAACCAACCAAAATTGGCATGTATTCGAAATATATAAACATGTAAACATATATATATATATATATACACACACACACCTTGGCCGATGACGACGCCGGTGGCTCTACGTGCATAGGCTGAGACGGGAAGATGTTCAACGTCGATGTGGGAGGTCTCATGGCCAAGTTATGATCTGCACATATACAAGTATACATATATGATATATATATATATATGTGTGTGTGTGTGTATACGAGGGTCAAAGTCATTTCATGTGATGATGAATCGAGTGTCCATATATATATGTATGGGGTGGTTTTATATGTGTGGACATGGTCTTGATTAGGACCGGTTTTGGTTAGTGTACGGGGACAAGTAATGGACTTGTTGATTAGTTGATATATATATCGGTGTTAAGGAAATGGGATTTTAATGTTTTGGTAATTCAATGTCAAAGGATTTGATGTCTGAACTCTGAAACAAAAGGATCTGGTCAAAGCAAGTACTGATGGCAGGAGATATTGAAACTGATGAACATGCTTTTCCTGTGAACCCAACCAAAGAAAAAATAGTCTCTCTCTCTCTCTGGATCTCTCTCTGTCTGCTGCAGAGAATCTCCTTGAACCAAATCCCAATCCTCAAAGAAGAGACAACAAGAAAGCATATTCACAGAGAGAGAGAGAGAGGGAGATCTAGAGAGAGAGAGAGAGAGAGCATACGCCTGTGATCAGGAGCAGTTGAAGAAGGATCTTGATGTCCTTGAGCATCAAGATAGAGGAAAAGAGAAGTCGGGTCCATATCTCCGAGTTCATACGACCCATCGTCTTTGTTCCTGCAAAAACTATATACGCACTTCAAAAACTCGAATCGCCACATGAATACAATTAAAGGTTGAACCTTTCCTGGATTAAGCGGAGGAAACCATAATTACATGAAGTTTCCATGTGAAGATGAGGTTGACGCCGACAACTGATGATGATGGGGATGATGACCTTGCATAGTTTGATGATGATGATGATGATGATGCTAATGAAGTTGAAAATCGACTTTTATCGGTCTTCTTACAGACATGAAAGGAGCAGATGTGATGGTGATGATGATGATGATGATCTCTTGATTCTTCTGCTGACGAAAACTCAGAAGCATCTCTCTTAACTCTTCATGGCTTAAATCAGTAGTATATATCTTCTTCTGAAAATTATTTTCTCCATGTTCTTGGAGAGAGAGATTATGTAACAGAGCATTTAATGATACTTCATCTGTATGTGTCCATATCTCCCTGAGAGAGAGAGAGAGAGAGAGAGAGAGAGGGAGAGAGAGATAGAGAGAGGTCGGTTGTAGCGAAGGGAGGTTGAAGAGATGATAAGTAACACAAAGAAGAATAATGGAAATTTTGAAGGGGGAGAAGCAAAAGACAAACTTCTTCTTCCTATATTTACATTTATTATTATTATTATTATTATTATTATCACACACACATATTATAAAGTTCTCCAACTTTAAAATATTACAAGAAGACTTTGTTTTTTTTTATAACCTCTGAAAAAAAAATATTGTGATAAAGCGGTCAAGAAGATGTCCTTTTCTACCCCCATCTCTCTCTCTCTCTAGAGATTGCCATTGATAAACTAGTACACCATTTTTTTAAATATTAAATTATTAATAAACTACAACATTATTTTAAAAAAAATTGTTTATAGTGTGTGTGTATATATATACACATTGCAGTTCTATATAATGTGACTATTATAACATTCAACAGAGCACCAGAAACGGACCCATATTCGCAGAAAAGTAAAAATAATAAGTCATATAATATAAGTAAGAATTATTCAATTTTTTGAGTCCATGCTTTTAGTGAGTCTCTATACGGACCAACTCCATCCATTTTGTTCTTTTGTTCTTTATATAGACGAGATTTTTTCATTTAAATTATATATATATAACAATATAACTTCGGGATTCGTGCCGGAAATTCGATATTGAATTCGACTAAGAAATATTTAATTTTTAAAATATTTTATTATTTCAATACAGTTACATATTAGTTACGTGTTACAATTTTAATCTAATTAATTACATATCCATCAAATTGATTCTATATATTAGAGTTAAAATATTAATATTTCAACAATTAGAATAGAGGCGAGGTTTTTCAACTCTAAACAAATTTTAAACTAAAGAAAGTTCATTTATTTTTCGGGGTCATATTCACATGTATTAAAAAATTTATAAAAGTAGATTCGTTTCGATTTTAAATTAATAATTAACTCACTTTTTAAAATTTCTACGAAAAATCTTCATATGGCTCTTTTTTCGTCATCTTTTTATGGTTTCATTCATTCCACATTTTATTCGTACTACTTGAGATTATATTCTCCCGCAATTAAAATAAAATGATAGAAAATGAGAATATTGGACACGATGAGAACATATTGTAAAATATAACCATAATGAATTATTATTATTGCATTATCCATATATTTTTCTCATTAAATATTGCACACAATGAATATTTCAGTCTCTATCAGCCTAATTTTTCCCGTAGGTCCATAAAAATTCACGTATTAAAAAGAGTCATTGACTCTATAGGGATCTTGATATTGTGCTCTTCCCCAACATTAATATCGTTGCCATATCATCGTTACACGTCATCGCGTAAGTGCCACGTGGCATCGCATAGAGCCTAGAGAAAACGTCATTATTTCACACACACACATATATATATACACTAGTCAGATATACAATAGTCAATATATAAATATGCAAATTAAGAAGTCTTTCAAATAAAAACCGAGTAGTCACCAACAATTTCAGTTAGAAAATTTAATTTTGCCTGAAAATTAATCACATGGAGTATTATATGTACGTATATGCATTCGTTTAAATATGTAAAATTTTACCGAAAATTTGGAAAATCCGATAATGATATATATGTAAATATGTTTTAATTTTAAATGTTGATTTGTATATGTAAAAGACAAACAAAGTCGATATTAATTAAAATATGTTAAAAATTTATTTATATACAGATTTAGTAGAAACTAAATCAATTAGGTGAATTTTTTTTATCAGATTTGTAAACACTGAAATAAAAATCAGTTTATTAATTGTGAAAAAATAATTTATTATGTTAAAGGTGAGAACGATTAAGATACTAATTTTCAGCAAAAATAATTAATTTTTGTATTATTATGATTTGTGAAAATAGATACGAAGCAACTAAACCCGAACTCCAACCTTGAAACTGAAGACTTTCTCCGAGAGAGATTTTCCCGAGCAAACGTAATAGTTTTCCTGGAAAATGCAGGCAGCCGATGATGTTCGCAGTCTCCCCATCGACATCACCTTCTCTCGTCTTGGAGGTAACCCATCAATTTCCACCTCCATCTCTGACGAATGCACGAAATTGTTCGTGATTCCATGATTTTGAGTCGATCTCTGTGATTCTGGTTCTGATTTTGGTTTCCAACTTTTGGAATCCGAAGAATGGTTGGTCGATCGGAAG
>NW_010968505.1:3402588-3434895 GCF_000463585.1 Tarenaya hassleriana | reverse complement strand
AACTGTCGACAAGAGAGTTCCGGCGGATTGGAGGAAGAGAGTGGCGGCGATTAGAGTCAAAATCTCAAAGGAATTTTCGTCTTTGCATAAAGACATCGACCCGTATGTTCAAACCCTAGATCCTGAAGGTAACGTTGTCCGAAAACTGAGATTTGGGTCCGATCCCTGATCACCCGGTGATAACTGAACAGAACTTTTACAGCCCTTATGCGCATTCTTTCTTCTGAACCAGAAATGGGTAGTGGAAATTGTGAATTGTTCTTCCGTTTCGCGACTCTGTTTTGTTTTTTGGCTCTTTGATTCCTAGTTAAAATGAAACGGTTCGTCACTAAACGGTGTTTTGGGGGAAGATCGCGGTTGAAGATACTATTGCTTTGTATAAAGTTTGTGCCTTTGGATTGTTATGGGAAAAAAGTTCGCGTCTTTGCTGGGTTCTTGATTTTCTTAGGGATACATTAGCATCCTTCATCCTTGTTCGTTATTGTCTTAGAAATAGAATTTGGATAATTTCGTATTCGTTATAACTTGTGAGGAGTTTAGTTGAGTCTTGTCTGAAGCTGTAAAGGAGGGCCTGTGTATTCTTCTTGGTTTTTCGGGTGTTTGTTCTTATTGCTCAGTTTTTCCCGTGAGTTATGCCCGGCTTTCACAATGATTGGTATATTGCGTTTCAGGGATTGGTTACTTGGAGGCAAAAAAGATATACGAGATTCTCCTGAAGACCACTCCAGAAAGTCGGAACTTATTTGGTCGGCTTTCGGGTGCTTCTGTAAGGCCATACCTACTTCTGTTTTCCATTGCTTATCGTGGATATGCTTGTGCTCGTCATGTGGGTAATGCCCTTGCTAGGGTGCTTGGGAAGCAATTGTCCGTGCGTTTGAGAAGGATCATATCTTTCTCGGAGAGGCAGCTCAGATTATAATTCAGAATGTCAACTATGAAATGTAAGTTTGTTCTTGCATGTCATCATATGATTCACGATAGAGTATAGCAAGAATGACTACTTTGACATCATTGATGATTTTCTTGTTGCAAATATGAAGCCCATATCTGAAGAAACAAGTGCAAAAGATTCAGACACAATTCGCGGAACTTGAGCGCAAAGAAGCTGATATCAAAAGGAGTGCGGCTTTGTCAGCTACCAAGTATGAGGAAGCTTGCCGAGAGCTTGGATTGCAGGTTCAATTGGCATCTCGACTTGGTTTATTTACGTTCTTTGGTATCTTTTGTGTTAACATTTTACATTTTCAGGGAACAAATGTGAGGCGCGGACTTTTGGAGACAGCAAATTCACTTCCAAGTACATTTGGCAAGATTCTTGAAGTTATCAACAGTGACTCAATGTCACAGGCAATGGAGTACTACTCTACCTTTGTTAGAGATGTTCATACAGAAAAGGATGTAAGGATTCAACTTCTCATTTTCTGAAAATCTCTCGTCTTTAATCTGTTCTTTGATAAACTTCTTTCCATTGCTGATTCACCATTGCCCCTTATGTGATTGCAGAAACAGCCGAGGGTTGTCTTACAAAACTTGAAAGACATTCGCGAAAAGCCTCCATCACTTAATGTTCTTGTTGCTACAGAAGTGTTTGATGCCGAGAATATACTGTCGAGCACAAATGCAAACGGGAGTACGGATGTCACTGTTGACAGCATCGATTGGGATATTACCGTAGACAGTGCTCAGATAGATTGGGATATTGGTACGGTAGAAGAAGTTGATGAATCTGGAAATGATCTAGGTTCATACGAAGTCGTAAATGCCAGTGATATTCCCGAGAATTCTCCAAAAGGACTTTCTGCTTCCGAGACAGCCGCTTTTGATAAAGGAGAACAAGGCCAAGGCACTGAGGCTACTGTTTCCGGGATTTCATGGGACATAAGCGTCGAAACACCTCAGGTTGAAGTAATAGATGATCCGGGTTTACCAGGATCGGGCCTGCAAATTCAGACACATGTTATGGATACCACAACTCAAATCTCGACAGAGAGAAGCCAGTTGCTGGATACAGAGTATAGGAACAAGATTCTTGATGATTTGTATGAGGTATTGTTAAAGTCCTTTGTAGTTGTTTTTGCTATATGATGGTTTGATCCCGGTGATAACTCCTTTCTTCCGGTGTCAGATCAAAGCGTTCTTGAATCAGCGGCTGGTAGAACTGAGGAATGAAGATACTCTGTCACTGCAACACCATGTTCAAGCAGTTGCCCCCATGGTTCTTCAGCAGTATTCTCCCGATGCCATCGAGCCAATACTGGCAGATATCTCAATGGCCATTTCCTTGCTGACAAATAGGAAGACCCGAGATCTGATCATGATTCTCAACTCCAAAAGGTTCTTTCCTGAGAAAACCTTGAGTGTTTGCAAGGTCAGACAGTTGGTGCCATCTCCTCTGATGTTCTGTCTTTTCCTGTTCAGATTTCTAGATAGGCTTGTCTCTGAATTGGAGGAAAAGAAGAACCGTGAAGTGAAGTTGAGAGAGAGCTTGAAGGATGTGGCTGCCAAACGTATGGAGCTTCAGAACTCGCTCTCTTCTATATGGCCGAAGCAGGTATCATAATAAGTTTAATAAGTTTACTCCCCCTTCCCATTAATGGTGCCAGATCTGTATGTTTTACCATTGACATTTGCAATAAAAGGACAAAAAAACCAATCTTTTTTTTTTTCCTGTCGGAGCAGGAAGCTGCCCTAACAAAGACGAGGGAGCTGAAGGAGCTATGCGAGAAGACTCTCTCCTCCATATTTGATGGAAGACCTGTTAACATAAGAGGAGAGATCAATACATTGTTGAACAGTGGGCTCAATACCTAGGCATTATTAGATAGTAACACAGCTTCAACACCTTGGCCTTGAGGCTGTTATTTTTTTCCTTCCCTTAAAGTAAACTTTTTTTTTTTTTTTATTAAACATCAATCTTGTGGACTTCTGACATCATTAGTCTTTCAATACTAATAAACCGGGCATTTTTTTTTTTTATCACCGCATGACAAGAATGTTTTCCATGAAAGTGTTTTTGAATGGGGTATTTTCTTTTTACAGACAAGGTAAGGTTCCATGAAAGTGGCTTATAAACCTCAATGCTGCAGAAACCTAAAAGTGTCACAGTTTTGATGCTGTCTGAAGCGCTTCAATGAAGCACTTCCTCATTTAAAGACAGCAATGACATTGGCATGTTCTTCACAGCAGAGAACTGTTGCCAAAAATAAAAATGGAAAAAGAATTATGAACAGTCACATATCAGCTTTTCTACAGATATTTGTTTCCCAGTTCAAAGGTTCTGAAAAGAAAATCAAATTGACGACTTACTTGACCGTTTAGCAATTTCGTTCTGTATATTGAACCAAGAGGACCCCCTCTGCAAGTAGATTTTCCTCACTGAAACTGTTCGAGGGCTAATTGAAGTTCTGCAACTGAGAACTGCTTTAGTTTATGCAGGAAATAGGCTAAATCCATGAGAGAAGCTTTTACGTCTGGATGTTCTCTTGATTCTGATTGGTATCCTCATGATGTTCATCTACTCGAGATTGAATCCGTTTCTTCAAATCCGCCCAATGTTTAGGCCCTTCTGGGTGTCGGTTCACGAATCTCTTCACGAAATATTTCCTCGGGCTACCGAGTATGGTTCCCATGGTGAACTTCAGGTCCGCCTTTTCTTTTTCTTTGACCCAAGCGTACATGGAGAATCTGAGCTTGATCAGCTCGAGGCTCATAGCAAGATATGCCGGGAAATCCACCAGAGAAGACAGCGGATAACCTAGTTCCTTCACGAGGTAATCCACCTTTGCCTGGATGATGTCAGTCCCTCGGTTGAGAATCTGAGGTCGTGCTTTAACCATTTTCCTGACATCCTTCTCGTTCAGACCCAAACTCACGATGAAATCATATCGCTTTCGGAGTTCAGATCCCTTGCAACGGAAGTCCTTGAATGCTCTGTCTATGTCTTTCAAGTCCTCTACGTATTGGATGCCCAATAAGAACTGAATCTTCATCTTTTCCGACTTGATCTTCTCCTCGGAGCGAGGTAGCCGCTGGATTTCTGACAGCAGAGTCCATTTCTTCATTTCCTCTGGGTTTTCTAGGATAACTTGACAAATTCGTCTTTTTCCCGCATTCAAGTTATTGATCAGGGTCAGACAACTCTTCAAAATGCAGGTACCAAGCCACCAGGAGTGGGTATGAAAAATCTTACCGATTTGACCAGGCTTCATCTCAAGCTCGTTTAGTAACAGAAAGCAACCCCTTAGATTTGAAACGAATTTCCCTACCTCAATCTGGGGCAGTGTCTGAAATAAAGATTGAATCTCAGTTTTAGATGACCCAAGTTTGGTCTGAAACCCCACCAGTATCAGTGTCCAATCACCTGAACTCTCAAAAATGAGTCTTGGATGCTTCCTGATTAACCCACATAGCTCATCTTTGTCGAAACCGATCTCTCTAAGCAAGTTCATAGTTCGAAGCACGATACTCCAATCATAAGGTTCATCCTCCAACAATCTCTCCTCTAACCAATTGTCGTCAAACCCAATGGATTTCAGAATCTCTATAACATTAGCAAGTTCTACATTCCTATCCCCGATCAAGACACTCGGACTACAGACCATAAGTTTGGATACACATGTTTTGCTAAGCCCCAGATCCTCATAAGCTCCAATCTTAGATGCTAAAGCCCCGTTTTTGTACCCAAAAATTTCGGTAGCTTCCTTGTAAATCTTCCCGATCTTCTCGTGGGCAATCCCATAGTTATACAAAATATGGTAATTCTCTAACATGAGATAATCTTCATCCAAGAACATCTTATCACCGGGAAGCAGATTGCGGTATTCAGTCTGCTTCAAACCTAAGCTCTCAAAGAATATCACGAACTCGTTCATCGGGTGAAACAACAAGTATTCGGAGATGGATTTCCCAATATCAGCACGAGCATTGAGCTTCTTCAGAGGATTCTCAAGAAATGCAGGAGCGGTTCTGCTCATACACTCAGCAACTAGAAACGGAAAACCCTTAGTGACATAAAAGTAATCAAAGAAGGCAGCCTCGGCTTTTTTACGAACAGAGGGCCTAATTCGGATACCATTAACAATCTCTCCGGATTCAGAGAATCTCCTAGTGGCGAAAAACCTAGGGTTTTGAGCAATACACCTAAACCCAGATCCTGAAACTAGGGTTTTATAGGGTTTAAGCTCGTTTTCCGCAGATGTTCCAGAAACCCATTTGAGAAGAGACGTCACTCTAGGGTTTCGCATAATCCTGCTTCCGCAGTGCCGGAACATACGGATACATGTACATATATGAGTGCGTTCAGTTGGGCAGATGAAGAGGAACCATCAGAGAGTTATCTGGCTAAGATTGTGACTTTACCTGTAATTTTAAAAGGGTTCTGTCTGATTTCATTCTCTACTTTCTCTGCAGCTCAAGCTTCCGATGCCT
Organism: Tarenaya hassleriana; assembly: GCF_000463585.1. Lineage (NCBI taxonomy): Eukaryota > Viridiplantae > Streptophyta > Magnoliopsida > Brassicales > Cleomaceae > Tarenaya > Tarenaya hassleriana. The sequence goes on along the minus strand of NW_010968505.1, from coordinate 3,429,468 downwards.
TTTTTGTTGCAGACATTGGTCAAGCCCGTGGCTTCTGGGTTTCGTTCACCCGTGGTTTTTACTCATTCGCGTTCTCAGTTAAAATCCCAAGTGTGGAATTTGAATCATTTTTCGGGTTCAATGTGTAATTTACTTTATTTTATCCCCATATATATAAATTTGGAAAAAGAATTTTATGAAAGCGATTGAATTTGTCAATGAATGACTAAAGTGATCGATACAAATTATTATTATTATGAGATTGGCCGGTGAGTTTTACCCTATGTTCTCTCCCCCTTGAAATTGTTCTATTTTTGTTTTACCTCGGAAACTTGGCGCACCAGTTAAGGTGTTGCCGTTGTGACTTTGAGGTCACGATTTCGAGTCCTGAAAACAGTCTCTTTGCATATATTTCTGCAAGATAAGGTTTGTTTATAATACCACCTTGAGGTGAGAATCTCGGATCTCCTCTTAACAGGGAGGCTTTGTGCATAAGACTATCTTTTTTTTTAATTTCCATAAAATGGTTATTATATATCTTTGTAGAAATTCCAATTTTGCTTGATTATTATTATATTTTTCAGTTTTATTTAATTTATTGCTCCCTTGAAACTCCAAGTGGCAAAATAATCCGACAGAGATTTTTCTCTCTACTCATATTAATCACACAACGATATTTTTTTATCAATGTACTTATAATTTTAATGAGATTTTTCTAGAATATGATTTTTTATATAAATGTGAATTTTCTATATAACCAAAAGTTTTTGTACAAAATCTGTATTTGTAAAAAAAAAAGTAAAAAAGGACGAGTTTGTCATGAAAAATACTCCACTAGTACTAAAAGAGATAATTAAAAATTTTTAATATAATACAAAAATCAAAACAAAATAAAAAAAAATATAAAAAAAGATAAAAAAAATTCACAATAATTTTTCAAAATGTATGTTTTCATTATTTTATGATTTGTTTCTTAAAAAAAGTTATTAAGTACAATCAGTTCCATTATACGCCCAATATCGTTTATAAACGTCAAAACATCTAAGGATGAAGTAATAGATGATCCGCGTTTACCACAAATTCAGACACATATTATGGATGCCACAACAAGAGCCGTCTCATAGATATGAGAAGCTATGTTCAATTATATATTTATATTTTTTTTATCTAATTAATATTTATAATTTTTAAATATATTAATTAATAGATAAAATTTCAAATTATACAAAAAAAAATAGAAAAATATATTATTTATAAAAATATTTTTTTAAAATATATAAATTATTACTTTTATTTTAAAAAGTAATACAAGTTAAAATCAAGTTTATTGTTATGAAACTTTTGATCAAAAAAAATTGTTCTACTAATTTGTTTATTTTTAAAGATATATAGTGATTAAAAAATTATGAACTAAAAAATATAATTGCTATAATATAAAAGAATATTACAATATAACAAGATTTAATCTTTTTAATTTATGATAGTTTTTTAGTTTTATTAAAAATCTTATTAAATTTAAAAAAAAAAGTGGGGTCCCATTAAATTTGGGGGCCATGTGCAAAAGCTCCAATTGCACCCCTTCACAGACGGCCGTAGCCACAACTCAAATCCCGACAGGGGAACCAGTTGCTGGACACAGTACAGAAAAGATTCTTGATGATTGGTACGAGGTATTGTTGAATTTCCTTCCTTGTAGTTGTCTTTGCTATGTGATGGCTTGACCCCGGTGGTAACACCATTTTCAAGCAGTTGTCCCCATGGTTCTTCACCAGTATTCTCCTGATCCCATCGAGCCAATGCTGGCAGCTATCCCGATGGCCATTTCCTTGCTGACAAATCGGAAAACCCGAGATCTGATCATGATTCTCCTGTTAATGGTGTCGAGATCTGATCAGAATTCGCTCTCTTCTATATGGCCGAAGCAGGCATCATAATAAGTTTACCCCCCCTTGCGTTAATGGTGCCGGATCTGTATGTTTTATCATTGACATTTGCAATGAAAGGACAAACAAAAACAATCTTCTTTTTTTGGTCTAAGAGCAGGAAGCTGCCCTTACGAAGACGAGGGAGCCGAAGGAGCTATGTAAGAAGACTCTCTCCTCCATATTTGATCGAAGACCTGTCAACATAAGAGGAGAGATCAGTACGTTGTTGAACAGTGGGCTCAATACTTAGGCGTTATTCGATAGTAGTAACACAGCTTCCACACCTTGACCATGTGCCTGTTCTTTTTTCCATGTGTTTTTGAATAGGACAGTTTTCTCTTTACATACAAAAAGATGTTGCAGGTTCCATGAATGTGGCTTGTTAACCTCAATGCTGCACAAACCTAAAAGAGTTACAGTTTTGATGCTGTCTGAAGCACTTCGATGAATTGTCCCTCATTCAAAGATAGCAATGCCATTGGCATGTTCTTCAAAAGCAGGAAACTGTTGCCAAAAATGAAAGTGCAAAAAGAATTATGAACAATCACAAATCAGCTTTTCTACAGATAATTGTTTCCCAGTTCAAAGTTTCTGAAAAGAAAAGAAAAAAATTGACGACTTACTTGAGCATTTAGCAATTTTGCTCTGTATATTGAACCAAGAGGACCCCTCTGCAGGTAGATTTTCCACACTGAAACTGTTCGTGGGTTAATTGAAGTTCAGCAACTGAGAAGTGCCTTAGTTTATGCAGGAAATAGGCCAAATCCACGAGAGAAGCTTTTACGTCTGGAAGTTCTCTTGATTCTGATTGGTATCCTCATGATGTTCATCTACTCGAGATCGAATCCGTTTGTTCAAATCTGCCCAATGTTTAGGCCCTTCTGGGTGTCGGGTCACGAATCTCTTCACAAAATATTTCTCCGAGCTACCGAGTATGGTGCCAATGGTGAACTTCAGGTCCACCTTTTCTTTGCCTTTGAGCCAAGAGTACATGGAGAATCTGAGCTTGATTAGCTCGAGGCTCATTACAAGATAATACGGGAAATCCATCAGAGAAGACAGCGGATAACCTAGTTCCTTCACGAGGTAATCCACCTTTGCCTGGATGATGTCAGTCCCTCGGTTGAGAATCTGAGGTCGTGCTTTAACCATTTTTCTGACATCCTTCTCGTTCAGACCCAAACTCACGATGAAATCATATCGCTTTCGGAGTTCAGATCCCTTGCAACAGAATTTCTTGAATGCTCTGTCCATGTCTTTCAAGTCCTCTACGTATCGGATGTCCAATAAGAACTGAATCTTCATCTTTTCTGACTTAACCTTCTCCTCGGAGCGAGGTAGCTGCTGGAGTTTTGACCGCAGAGCCCATTTCTTCATTTCCTCCGGGTTTTCAAGGATAATTTGACAAATTCGTCTTTTTCCTGCATTCATGTTATTGATCAATGTCTGACTGCTCTTCAAAATGCAGGTACCAAGCCACCAGGAGTGAGTACGAAAAATCTTACCGATCTGACCAGGCTTCATCTCAAGCTCGTTTAGTAACAGAAAGCAACCCCTTAGATTTGAAACGAATTTTCCTACCTCAATCTGGGGCAGTGTCTGAAATAAAGATTGGATCTCAGTTTTAGATGACCCGAGTTTGGTCTGAAACCCTACCAGTATCAGTGTCCAATCACCTGAACTCTCAAAAATGAGTCTTGGATGCTTCCTGATTAACCCAAACAGCTCATCTTTGTCGAAACCGATCTCTCTAAGCAAGTTCATAGTTCGGAGCACGATACTCCAATCATATGATTCATCCTCCAACAAGCTCTCCTCTAACCAACTGTCGTCAAACCCAACGGATTTCAGAATCTCTAAAACATTAGCAAGTTCTACATTCCTATCCCCGATCAAGACACTCGGACTACAGACGATAAGTTTGGATACACATGTTTTGCTAAGCCCCAGATCCTCATAAGCTCCAATCTTAGATGCTAAAGCCCCGTTCTTGTACCCGAAAACTTCGGTAGCTTCCATGTAAATCTTCCCGATCTTCTCGTGGGCAATCCCGTAGTTATACAAAATATGGTAATTCTCTAACATTAGATAATCTTCATTCAAGAACATCTTATCACCGGGAAGCAGATTGCGGTATTCAGTCTGCTTCAAACCTAAGCTCTCAAAGAATATCTCGAACTCGTTTATCGGGTGAAACAACAAGTATCCGGAGATGGATTTCGCAATATCAGCACGAGCATTGAGCTTCTTCAGAGGATTCTCAAGAAATGCAGGAGCGGTTCTGCTCATACACTCAGCAACTAGAAACGGAAAAGCCTTGGTGACATAAAAGTAATCAAAGAAGGCAGCCTCGGCTTTTTTACGAACAGAGGGCCTAATTCGGATACCATTAACAATCTCTCCGGATTCAGAGAATCTCCTAGTGGCGAAAAACCTAGGGTTTTGAGCAGTATACCTAAACCCAGATCCTGAAACTAGGGTTTTATAGGGTTTAAGCTCGTTTTCCGCAGAAGTTCTCGAAACCCATTTGAGAAGAGACGTGAATCTAGGGTTTCGCATAATCCTTCTTCCGCAGTGCCGGAACACACGGATACATACATGTACATATATGCGTGCAAACGGGGAGTTATCTGGCTAAGATTGTGGCTTTACCTGTGATTTTAATGGGTTCTGTCTGATTTCATTCTCTATTTTCTCTGCAGCTCAAGCTCCAGCTTCCGATGTTTTTTGTGTTGCAGACATTGGTTAAAGTCCGAGGTTTGTGTTTCATTGAAACAGGGTTTTTACTCGGTCGCGCTCGGACTTTAAAAACCCCAAGTGTGGAATTTGAATCACTTTTTCGAGTTCGATGTTTAATTTATTTTATGTTATCCCGATATATATAAATTAGGAAATTGTAGGGGGAAAAAAAGAATTTGGTTGAAGCGTTTGAATTTATCTTTGAATGACTCAAGCGATCGATTGTGTCTGCGATCGGCTTGTAATTTTTACCATATATTCTCTCTCCCTTAAAATTCCAATTTGGCTTTGATTATACATATATATATATATCCGTTTAAATATGTAAAATTTTACGGAAAATTTGGAAATTTTGATAATGATTATATGTAAATATGTTATAATTTTCAATGTTGATTTGTATATGTAAAAGACAAATAAAGTTGATATATTAAAGTATGTTAAAACTAAATTATGTACTAATTGAGTAGAAACTAAATTAAAGCATGTTTATTGCTCAGTTTTTCACCTGCGTTATGCCTGGGATTTTTTTAATGACGCCAATCGCCATTTCCCTGGAGAATGAACTGACTCGTAAGTTCCTTACGTGATTGCAGAAACCACCGAGGGTTGTCTTACAAAACTTGAAAGACATTCGCGAAAACCCTCCATCGCTAAATGTTCTTGTGGCTACAGAAGTGTTTCATGGAACATAAGCATCGAAACACCTCAGGTTGAAGTAATAGATGATCCGGGTTTACCAGGACCGGACCTGCAAATTCGGACACATGTGATGGATGCCACAACTCAAATCCAGACAGAGAGGAGCCAGTTGCTGGATACAGAGTATAGGAACAAGATTCTTGATGATTTGCATGAGGTATTGTTGAATTTCCTTCCTTGTAGTTGTTTTTGCTATGGATGGCTTGATCCCGGTGATAACTCCTTTTGTCGGGTGTCAGATCAAAGCATTTTTGAACCAGCGACTGGTAGAACTGAGCAATGAAGATACTAAGCAGTTGCCCCCGTGGTTCTTCAGCAGTATTCTCCCAGTGCTGGCGGATATCTCGATGACCATTTCATTCCTGACAAATAGGAAAACCCGAGATCTGATCATGATTCTCAACTCCAAAAGACCTGTTAACATAAGAGATCAATATATTGTTGAACAGTGCGGTCTCTGCTTAGGCATTATTAGATAGTAACACAGTTTCAACACTTTTGACCTTGTGCCTGCTCTTTTTTCCTTCCCTTAAAGTTCACCTTTGTTTTTTTAATGAAACATCAATCTTGTGAACTTCTGACATCATTAGTCTTTCAATACTAATAAACCGGGCATTTTGTGTTCATCCCATGACAAGAATGTTTCCCTATGTGTTTTGGTTAGGATAGTTTATGTTTACAGACAAAAAGATGTTGCAGGTTCCATGTAAGTGGCTTGTAAACCTCAATGCAGCAGAAACCCAACAGCGTTGCAATGTTTTGGGTGTCACAGTTTTGATGCTGTCTGAAGCACTTCAATGAGTTGTTCCTCATTATTAGCATGTTGTTCACAGCAGTGAACTGTTGCCAAAAATGAAAATGGAAAAAGAATTATGAACAATCACATATCAGCTTTTCTACAGATATTTGTTTCCCAGTTCAAAGTTTCTGAAAAGGAAAAAAAAATTGACCACTTACTTGACCGTTTAGCAACTTTGTTCTGTAAACAGAACCAAGAGGACCCCTCTGCAAGTAGGTTTTCCTCACTGAAACTGTTTGAGGGTTAATTGAAGTTCTGCAACTGAGACCTGCCTTAGTATATGCAGGAAATAGGCCAAATCCATGAGAGAAGCTTTTACTTCTGGATGTTCTCTTGATTCTGATTGGTATCCTCATGATGTTCATCTACTCGAGATTGAATCCGCTTCTTCAAATCCGCCCATTTTTTAGGCCCTTCTGGGTGTCGGGTCACGAATCTCTTCACAAAAATTTTCTCCGAGCAACCGAGTATGGTGCCCATGGCTAACTTCAGGTCCGCCTTTCCTTTGTCTTTGAGCCAAGAGTACATGGAGAATCTGAGCTTGATCAGCTCGAGGCTCATAACAAGATATGACGGGAAATCCACCAGAGAAGACAGCGGATAACCTAGTTCCTTCACGAGGTAATCCACCTTTGCCTGGACGAAGTCAGTCCCTCGGTTGAGAATCTGAGGTCGTGTTTTAACCATTTTTCTGACATCCTTCTCGTTCAGACCCAAACTCATGATGAAATCATACCGCTTTCGGAGTTCTGATCCCCTGCCCCAGAATTTCTTGAATGCTCTGTCCATGTCTTTCAAGTCCTCTACGTATCGGATGTCCAATAAGAACTGAATCTTCATCATTTTCGACTTGATCTTCTCCTCGGGGCAAGGTAGCCGCTGGAGTTTTGACCGCAGAGTCCATTTCTTCATTTCCTCCGGGTTTTGTAGGATAATTTGACAAATTCGTCTTTTTCCCGCATTCAAGTTACTGATCAAGGTCTGACTTCTCTTCAAAATGCAGGTACCAAGCCACCAGGAGTGAGTACGAAAAATCTTACAGATCTCATCGGTCTTCATCTCAATCTCGCTTAGTAACAGAAAGCAACGCCTTAGATTTGAAACGAATTTCCCTACCTCAATCTGGGACAGAGTCTGAAAGAAAGATTGAATCTCAGTTTTAGATGACCCGAGTTTGGTCTGAAACCCTACCAGTATCAGTGTCCAATCACCTGAACTCTCAAAAACGAGTCTTGGATGCTTCCTGATTAACCCACACAGCTCATCTTTGTCGAAACCGATATCTCTAAGCAAGTTTATAGTCCGAAGCATGATACACCAATCATATGATTCATCCTCCAACAAGCTCTCCTCTAACCAACTGTCGTCAAACCCGACGGATTTCAGAATCTCTAAAACATTAGCAAGTTCTACACTCCTATCCCCGATCAAGATCCTTGGACTACACATGATAAGTTTGGATACACATGTTTTGCTAAGCCCCAGATCCTCATAAGCTCCAATCTTAGATGCTAAAGCTCCGTTCTTGTACCCGAAAACTTCGGTAGCTTCCTTGTAAATCTTCCCGATCTTCTCGTGGGCAATCCCATAGTTACACAAAATATGGTGATTCTCTAACAATAGATCATCTTCATTCAAGAGAATGTTATCACCGGGAAGCAGATTGTGGTACTCAGACTGCTTCAAGCCTAAGCTCTCAAAGAAAGGCTCGAACTCGTTTATCGGGTGAAACCACAAGTATCTGGAGATGGATTTCGCAATATCAGCTATATCAGCACCAGCATTGATCTTCTTCAGAGGATTCTCTAGAAATGCAGGAGCGGTTTTGCTCATACTCTCAGCAACCATAAGCGGAAAACCCCTAGTGACATAGAAGTAATCTAACAAGGCAGCCTCGGCTTTTTTACGAACAGAGGGCTTAATTCGGATACCACTATCAATCTCTCCGGATTCAGAGGCTCTCCTAGTGGCGAAAAACCTAGGGTTTTGAGCAACACAGCGAAACCCAGATCCTGAATCTAGGGTTTTATGGGGTTTAAGCTGGTTTTCCGCAGAAATTCTCGAAACCCATTTGAGAAGAGACGTCAATCTAGGGTTTCGCATAATCCTTCTTCCGCGGTGCCGGAAGACACAGATACATACATGTACATATATGCGTGCACAACGGGGAGTTATCTGGCTTAGATTGTGACTTTACCTGTGATTTTTAATGGGTTCTGTCTGATTTCATTCTCTATTTTCTCTGTAACTCAAGCTTCCGATGTTTTTGTGTTGCAGACATCGGTCATGCCCATTGAAACAGGATTCTCCACTTAAAACCCCAGTTGTGGAATCTGAATCATTTTTTCCCGGGTTCAATGTGTAATTTATTTTATTTTATCCTGATATATATATATAAGGAAATTGTAGGGAAGTAGGGAAAAAAATTAGATGAAAGCGATTGAATTTGTCAATAAGTGACTAAAGTGATCGATTATGTAAATACAAAGAGATCGACTTATGAATTTTACCCTATTCTTTCTGCTTAAATTTCATCATATATTTATTTAAATTCATTTTATTATCTATAATAACATCGATTTACCGTACAATCTGATATATTTGATAGTACATTTGATGGAAAAACTTACAGTACGATATACAACAATGAAATTGCCCATCCCTAGAGAGAACTAACCAAAGCAGTATCTAGTCTGTACATTTGATAGTACATTTTATTATTTCAATTTTGTTCACATTATATTTATTTAGTTTTTGGGTAAGCTTTTTGGTTTGATTTTCATTAAAAAAAAATATTTATTTCCTCAAAAGATTTTTATTCGACTTTTTTTTGTTAGTTTATAACTAGTTTGTATCCAGGACAGTAAAAAACCTATAAAACATTATATCGATTGATGTGCCAAATGGCGTTTTTTTTATGGCACAAAATTTTAGGGTTATATAAAAAATAATTGAACTTAATGAACTTGTACAATTTATTAAGGAAGGTAACATTGTAATTGTACTATCTAAATACTTCGTGGTAACCATAATCAAAATACAGGAATTTTTTTCCATAACATCCGCTATATAAAATAAATGTTTCTTCTAACAAATGGAGAAAACCATACATAAATTCAAATAACCATAGTGTTTTTTTAACAATAATGATCATGAGATGATTTCATATCCATATAAGTTAATAAAAGCAGATTAATCTTAAATTACCTCTTTGATCTCGAACTATGGTCAATTATTTGTTGGAATAGCTTATTTTGTTCTTCCACCATCAACTGCAAACTTGTTTGTATCTGCCATAAAATTTTAATTAAAAAACACAAATTTTTAGCATATGAGTACAAAAAATAAAAATTTCACTTCATAGTAGCTAGCTTCATGGAGGTTTTACGAGCCAAAAAAGGCAAAGAATATTATATTTTAAGTTATAAAAAAACGGTAAAATACAATTTTTTTTATGTTCTAATATTGTGTTAAGTGTTACAGAAATTTTTAGTATATGAGTACAAAAAATAAAAAATTCACTTCATAATAGCTACTAGCTATCTTCATGGAGGTTTTAGTTTTACGAGCCAAAAAAGGCAAAGAATATTATATTTTAAGTTATAAAAAAAAGGGTAAAATACAATTTTTTTATGTTCTAATATTGTGTTAAGTGTTACAGAAATTAGTATTTTAAAAAAAAACAAATAGAGCATGGAACTATGCTATTATAGTTTTCTAGTGAAATTGTGAGGCAATATTGTTGTTGTTGTTATTGACCCTCCAATGAATTTAAATATATAACATGGGTTTTGGATAGAGTTTTGATACCATAAAAAACATGATCCAAATCAAATAGAAATTACAATAATATACAAACTCTCCATATTTCTAATTTTAATTCGGAGTTGTGTAAATATGTCTCTATGTAAATTATGTCTTAAAATGATCAAGTAACATGTTTTTGCTTGTTTACTTACGGGAACATAACAAAACATATTCATAGATTCATGAACTTGTAACCACGATATATATATATATATATATATATATATATATAGAGAGAGAGAGAGAGAGAGATTAAACAAACCTGCAAATGTTCTTGGAGATGTTCTATCACTCCATCTTGCAATCGCATTAACTCCTTGATCCATGAATCGTTATGATGGATATAGCCTTCATCAATGTTCACTACCGCGTGGGATAAAACGGTCGAATTAATATTATTGTATATATATGTGGGTTTGATATAGCGGTGTGTTGAAAATATTAGCTGCTCTATATATTCACCTTGTACATGATCTCGAGCTTGGACCGACACTGATCGATATTTCTGAAAGATTAGTTCCGACAAAGAGTTAATTAGTGCAGATACATCGAAGAAGATCATATATGTAAACTTATGTATGTATGTATGTATGTATCGACCAATGCCTGTAGATGGCTCTTGACATGGAAGATGGATAACTCGTCGACTTCCATAAGCTCTAGAATTGCCTTGGGTGTCGCTTCTGAGAGTTCATGAATCAATATGTAAAGGCATGTGAAATCATTATTCTTAAAGGAACTTCATCAAAATTGATATATATATATATACACACACACATATGATTTTGAGTTATATATATACTTGTCGGACCACCGAGTTGGTTCACACATTCCACAAACTTGTCATGAAGATCAGAAGTCCATTTGATCCGCCTTTTATTGGATGATGTTTTTGTAAGCTCGGAACCAGTTGAACTCCTCATAGATCGGCCGTGACCCTCCTTAGAGAACAAAAAACAAAAACTCAAAATCCAAAATGTTATATTTTCGGTAGAAGAAACAAAGACGAAAAAGGAAAAGATACCATTGAAGAACACTTTGTTTCGACATGGCAAGAATGTCGGCCGGAGAGCGATGCGTATTTATCATCTGACGCCGAATTCTTCGCGCCGCCATCGGCCGAAAATAACTCGGATATGTCAAAACATTTGCAACGAGGCCTCGTGCTCGTGTCGGCGCGGTCCGGACGAGAGCACGAGGGAGGTTTAGCGTGTTTGGTCTTGTCTGAATCATCCGATGCCGAACGTTTGGAAGCGGACGGTGTTCTTCTTCTACTCGCCATCGATCTATCAGAACTTTTTGGATTGGAGTTTGCGTTTTCGAGATGAGACTTTGTGTTGACTGCAAAGATAATGTAAATGCAGTACAAAATCACGCATGGTAGTACAAACCTCGCCATACCCTATGCTTTGAATTTTTTTTTATCACTTGTTTTTTTTGTGTGTATATATATACACACACATATATATATATATATATATATACTTCCGTAACAAAGTTAGATATAGAAGTCTGTAACTAAATCTTGCATAAAAATTATATAAAGTCATCTAACAATTTTACAAAAATATACCAGACTTTGATATTTTTTTAGGAAAAATCGCCAAAAAAATATTATATTCTTCGGATATCGATAAAAAAATCCATATTTTTTTTATTATATAAAAACTCTATACTTATATTTACTCGGAGAAATATATACGTTCTCTTCAAATGTTAGACAAAAAACCCTATACTTTTTTATTAACAAACAAATCCTATACTTATATTTATTCACCGAAATATACTCATACTTTATAAACTCTAACAAATAAATCCCTAAACGCAAACGCAAAAAAATAATATTCATATCCAATATGGGATATTATTTTAATCAGTTCGATTCAGTTCAGTATATATCAGTTAGGTTAGGTTCAGACCGGTTTTTTATCGCATTTTTTAGCGTTTGTGTTTAGGGATTTATATGTTAGAATTTATAAAGTACATGTATATTTCGGTGAATAAAAATATAAGTATAGAGTTTGTTTGGTAATAAAAGAAGTATAGGTTTTTTTTTTGTCTGACATTTGAAGAATACGGGTATATTTCGATGAATAACTATAAATATATAGTTTTTTTTGTAACAAAAAATATAGAGTTTTTTTGTGGATATCTTAAGTGCGTAGGTTTTTTTTTTGTGATTTACTTTTTTTTACGTGATTGCAATTCGAAAAAAGAATATCTCGAAGCAAAATGTCCCATTTATGGATCTACATTGAGTATTTAGAATGACGACATTATGACCTCCCAGTGTTGACAACCATAAAAAAATAATGAAAACATTATCTTATATTGTTGTACTACATATTTTAATTCACCACACATCATAAATCATTAAACGTCCATATAATTACCGTCAAATATTTACTGGGTTTATGTTATGTCCCTAATTTTTTCGTTTTAAAAATTTTAGACGTAAATCCAGCCGAAATTAAGTAGGATTGTGTCACAAATTTAAGACGATAAACTATTTGCTAAGCTTCTTGATGACGATTGAGACTTGTGCAAGTTAAAATGACTTTTTGATAACTTTTATATTAGATTTGATATGAATACCGTTAGATGTATAATATTTTGTTATTAATAACACAATTTATATAACATATTTTTAATTATAATCTATAAATTTATTAATAATAATTTTAAAATATTTTTTATCCATATTCAACCGATTAATATATATAAAACCTACATGCATATATAGAGTCGATGTTACAAATGGGAGCACATTCATTTATTGTATATTGTTTTTAAGAGATTGTATAAATCAATATTAAATTATTATAGATTATCGATTGTATTTACATAATTAATAATTAATCATTATTTTTTATTTATATAATTCAAGTTTTAGAATTTTAATATTAAATTACATATTTTGAATGTAAGTATATTAAAGAATTAAAGTGTATAAATAATTATATAAATCAAATCTGTTTTCCTTATCCAATTAGGATAAGATTTTCGAATCTTATTTAATTAGAATTGGGATTTCTAAAATCATGCAAGAAGATTTATTATCTATTATCAATAAAATATTATAAAAATTAAAAAAGAGAAAAGCATAAAGATTTAACATAACCTGTATTAAATTTCAAGAATCTCGAGGGTAGCAAAGTAGCCAGTTATTTTCTTTTTCTAAGTAATGCTATTACATAAAGCATAGTAAATGTGTAGAAATATAAAATGTGGAAATAAAATAAGACAAATAGAAAAAAATAGAATTACTTTTATTGCTACATCTCTTCTTCTTATTATTTAATTACAATGAAAATGAAATACATATTTATAGAAAAATTAAGAAACATAGTAAAAAAAAATATATACACAATAAAAATAAATCAGATACACAATATTTGGTATAATGATATTGTATCAATTATTATTCTCCATCATATCTCAAATCTTATTTTATACCCATCACATATTCATTTTCTCATTTTAAAAAAATGTATATATCATAAGGAAGTTAAATGAGATTTTATGTATTAAATATTTTTTATAATCCGGAAGTTCACCAAATGTTCTTCTATTGAAAATTAAATGTTCTGAAAATACAATTTTTTTTTTCCAATTGAATATACTCGGGTGAAGAATATCTTGTGGTGAAATGAGGGCTGTAAAATTTTACTAACTCGGCAAGCTATGGGTTGAGACAAAGAGAAAATGCTTATTACTCATATTAAATTAAATTTCCTAAGTCAAATTTTAGTATCTATTGGTAGTTTTTAACCGTACAAAAAGCTTATGTCCTCTTTTGTAGTGCTCTTGCAAAAGTTATGCGCGCATAGGATTCTTGAAAATATTTGTATGAAAATGGAATATTTGTTTCTGATTATCGATTTTCTAATGAGATTTGTACCACATAAATATATATATATATATATATATACATTTGTACTTATATTCAAAGAGAACACATCCGAGCCATCCGATAATATAATGTCCGAACCACCTATCCAAGAATATATATCTATCTAACCAAGTAATCTGATTGCTGTAAAACAACACGAACTTCTCGTGAAGATCTTTGTCATACAGTTAGGGTTTCCTATTGGGTTTTGTTGTTCCACAAATACGTTTACAGAACCTATTGACTTCTATCACAATAATATATATATATATATATATATATATATATGTGTGTGTGTGTGTATATGTATATATATGTGTGCAAGAAAAAGTATACAGAAAAACATATTATACATCTATTAAACTTAAAGGTTTTGTGACAATGTCTAAGTTCATTTTAGTGCCAATTGAACACATTCGTATATTGAATTGTAAAACTCCCAAAAATAAAGTGATCTTTTATAACGGAAATAATATTTATTTTTGAGTAATCGGGAGAGAAATTTTTTCTATGGTAAAAAAACTTATAATATTTTTATTTATATATAGTTTTTACTTTTTAGGATATGATATTTATGTTATATGGTGCTTGAAACTCCAAAGCTAGTTATATTCGCAAGCTCCTAAAACAATATGGCAAATATCATGCAAGAGTAAGCAAGTTTTTGGATAATTTAAATAAAATAAAAGTGATATAAGAGAAATGAAATATTCAATATTCAATTGAAAAGAAAAAGGAAAAAAAAAAAGCAAAAGGGTTCCTCATGCACCATGTCAAAATATCACTAACCATTAGAAAGGTCGATCTCTCCTTTTTTTTTTTTGTAACATCTTTAACTAAAATAATTCACACATCTATATATATATATTAGTCAATCACTTGAGAGCATCTCTCAAGTGTTAGTGTTTGAACCACTTTGAAACTTCTCTTGTTGGAACATCCACTTATGTTCCATCTTCTTCTTTTTTCCCCTTTCTATGCATTTTCTTGATTCCTCAACTTATCTTTGGATCGAAGCTGAGTGTTTCCAAAACTTTCGGGCGTCGAGATTTCAGCCTCTAATTCCTCGGAGAAAGGCCGGGAATCATCGGAATCGGGAAGCGATGATCTGTTTTTTTGGGCCTTGAAAAGGCTCTCCTTTGTTTTCTGTTGTTGTTCCAACATCATTTTCAACTGCTTCCCTTGCTCCTCAATCCTCAGCTGCAAACTCCGTTGAATCTGAATATATATATTCACACATTGAAAATACATATAGTCGAATCTATTAGTTAAATTTCAAATTATAAAATCCGTGTTATTTTAATTTGGTGATGGAATATTATTCCATATCAGAAACATATATACAAGGGTTGGAATTATTATGGGTGTTTCTAATGAAAACCGGAGACCCTAAAGATAAATCACAATCATCCGCTGATTTAAAAGCGAATTTAACGACCAAATATACAAAATATGAAAGGATAGAAGTTGATATATAGCTTGGTAAAAAAATAATAATAATAACCTCTAGTTGTTCATGAAGATGCCTTTGAACATCTAGTTGTAGCTGCAACGCCTCCTTAATTTGCACGCCGCTGCAACCAAAACAAGAAAAACAAAACTATATAAATAAGTTATTATTATTATTATAATTATGTTATTATTATTTTTATAACCTTGGCTTTGCCATGAATCATGATCAATCATCATCATAAACGTTGGATACAAAAGGAAATAGAAACAAACACAAAATAAGCTGAGGAGGAAACTCACGTATGCATCTCTTTCTCACAAGCTTTTTTCTCATACTTTCCTGCAAATATATAAATCCAGCTTTCTAAAAAATAATATGAAATTTTTAAATCATTTTTTCATGACATATATATATATATATATGAGGATGCCAAAGATGCTCAAATCGAACTTGATCTACAAAGGCGCAGTTGACAAGTCTTTTATATGAAACTTCCATATCTGCTTGGCCCTAATGACTCTAGGGGCAAGAACGCTAATTGAAACCTTATGAAAATGTTGAATGTGAAAACCATATTGAAATTCAATTTAGCATCGGCCCACGTATATATGAAAAAATGTAGATATAATCTGAATATCGTCACAAGATTTGAAATGACTGGTATTTTGTTAGTAAATCCCATCACTATGCATCTCAAAATCTATTTCTTTTCTTTTTTTATTGGAAAGATAAGATGTTAAAAATTCGGGAAAAAAAACAATTTAGAAGTAAATTCCATATGACTATGTATATGAGCTACTGTGCTATTAATTAATTAAAATCCGAAGAAATGATTATAGAATATTGAAAATTAGGGGGAGCTTTATAATTTGCTTGGTGTTTTTATTTATCTTGTTTGAATGTTTTTCTAGTCCCTAATCTAAGTTATATTAATCTAAATGATACTTTACAATACACTCACCTTCTTGAGAATCTGGTATGTACTTTGCAATCCGATATTTCTGAAAAACAAATAAATGGAATTTTATTACAAAACAAAATGTATAAGAATCCGATAACATAAACCGATCATATATATGCTTTTGCCAAGATTCTTATACGAAAATAAAATCACCTGCAAGTGGCTTTTCACATGGAAAATCGTAAGTCCTTCAGAATCCATCAACTTCAATATTGCCTTTGGAGTTGCCTCTGCCCAAAAAAATAAAACCTTATCCATTCAAAAACCATGTCTTCTATATATATATATATATATATATATATATATATATTGATCGGCCGGTCCCCGTTTAATTTGATGGGTAAGTGCACAAAAAGGGTAATTAAGAATCATGTTCATGTTCGGTTTCATGGCATGTTTTTTTTTCAAAATGGCTCGACTTACTTTCAGCGCCGCCGAGTCGGTTGACGCACTCCACGAACTTCTCGTGAAGATCTTGGGTCCATCTTATCCGCGTCTTGCTCCCGACAACTTCTCTAGACGACGGCGACGGATTAGGACGATGAAATCTCGGATTAGATTGGTTATATTGGTTGTTTTGTGACGAGAAATTCAGTTGTGTTACGTTAGAACTGTTGATATAGTTCTTGCAAAGTTCCTGAAACCGAGATATGATCAATCGACAAGTAGAAAGATTTGGAAGAAAGAGAGAAAACCCCGAAAAAGGATTGAATGAACGAGTTCTAATTACTTGTGGGTGGTCTTGATTTGCTTCGAAAGAGACTGAATACGAGCCGGGCGAAGCATTTGGCTTGAAGAACTGACTCGAAGGCGGGTGTGATGACGATGATTTCACGAGGGATTGAAGAGTGTTACTTGATTCGGATTGGTCCAATGAAAAGCCTTGAGCTTCTGAGCATGGCGGCTGATGATGATGATACGCATGAAATGATGAAACGTAGGGTTTTGACGATGAACACTGCACGGAGAACGACGGGTTGGCGGCGGTTGTGCAATCGTACGGAGGAAAACCCGAGAAGGGTTCCGACCAATTCCCCGATGGTTGTTGGCTGTAATGGCTCTGGCTCACGTTCATGTCTTGCACACCAAACTGCGTTTGCAACAGCGGTTGCGGCTGCGTTTGCGGTTGAATCCTGCCTTCGGACGAAGCATGAGAGAATTCAAAGTTGATGTTTTCCATCAATGGCGGCCAAACAAGAGAAAACCCGATTACCCGAATTCGAAAATGGCAGCTTTTGCATCACAGAAACCTACGATCCGATCGAGAAACCGAATCAAGATTACAAAAGATCTGTAAGGAGACGATAGAAATCTGTAAGGAGTGTGGCGATAAAACCTTTAGCTTTTGATATTCTTCCAAAGTCTTCAGGTGCAAGGGATGAGTCTTTTGATATAAGGCAAAATGCCTCTCCTTTTGATTATTCTCCAAAAATAGGAGTGCGCATTTTTTAATTATCAAATTGACATAATTGCAAAAGTCCAAATACCCATTATTTTATTTTAAATTTTAATATATATATATATATATAAAGATGCATAACGTTTTCGATGAATTAATTGCATAAAAAAAAACTCCCACTTGGTCAGACCATGTCTTCTTTCATTTGTAGAAACGGCGAGAAAGTTCTTGTTACGGAAATAGAAAGATAGCACGGAAATTGGGCACATCATTTAAAATCAAAACTCGATGGATTTTTATATTTTGTTGGGCGCATACAAATGGATAATTTGATTCCTATATCCGAAATTAATCGAATCATGTCTCATAATATATGATACACGTTTAACCTAATCTAAAAATGAATTAATTCTCACTATTTTAAATCTAAATTAATACGACTTAAATCCAATATAAAAATAATCTAGATAGTTTTTTTTTACAAAAATAAATGTTTTTAATAAAAATTGAATCAAATTCAAACTTCAATCAAACCGAAAATCTATTTAACAATAAAATATTTGCATTATGTAATTTAAAATCGAAACATAAATGAAATCCTAGATGTAGTGAAATAAAATTTATCTCTACGAAGTTATATTTGTGTGTTACTATAGACTCCATTTATAATTAATTTTTTTTGGATCCACTACTATATATATAATTTTGTATTTTTTTTTTTCAACCCAAGATTTGGGAGAATATATTTTTGTGGGCATCTTTACATAATAATAATGAAATAATAGTTAAAGATTCTGGCATAAATTCATAGTCTAAAAAAGACCTCTCGAATTATTCTACGGATAGGACAATGGATAAAAACTGCTTTCATCCTCCAAAAGACTTGTTTGGTCCAAAGCAACTTATAATCCCCTTTTCCATTTTTTTTATATATATATTTTTTAATAAAATGGCCAAATTTTTTTTCCCAAATCAAAGTAAAAAATAAAAAGTTCTCTCTCAATATATATAAATTCCATTGCCAAAAAATAAATAAATAAATTTAGCTTATAGGTACGACCAAACAGAGAGGTATAGAGCAGTATCAAATCTAATTCGATATGCTAATTAATAATAAAACTCGTCCAATATTTAATTCGAATCTTTAATCCTTATTAATCAATTGTTAAATAACTTGCATATTACTTGGCAATTTCTTCGTATGCGTAATACGGGAAAACATTGGATTGGCATTTTAAATCACTCGTATTTACATGTTACGCCTTTTCCATTAATTATCATTGAAAAAAAGATAATTTCTCACACTTTTATTCCCCAATTTAAAAGGATAATGATCCTCTTCCTCTCTATCATAAATAATTCATTAGGATCATGTTTCAACGTTAATTATTTAAGTTTAAATTAAATATAAAATAACTGGATGAGAGCAAAACATCTTTACAAATAAATTATTTTTAATAAAATAAAAATAAAAATATGAAGAAAAATGAAATTTGATAATTGATATTTTTCATTATATATTATAAAAATTGAAGACATAAAATCTGATTAAAAATAAATTGAATTCAAGAATTAAAAAGCTCACCTATTCTTGATCATGCATTAGAATTAAGTTTTCTCCCACTAGATGAAATTAGGTGGTGTTATTAGATTGTAATTAAAATATGATAATAATAAAAATAAGTATTTGAATTAACAGTGGACCACTATTAGTTATTATCAATATTATTTTTAATCGGGAAAGCAACAGTGGAACAACTGTAAGATTCCCAAACGTGTTAAAATAATGCCCAATTCTGTTCTTACAAGCGGCTCACAAACGGTCATGCATTATTACTTACTGTACACACGGTCAAACATAATTTCTTTTAAGTTTATTTTTACTTATTATTATGTTTTATTAAATCTTTTAAATCTTCGGTCTGATCAAACTAGGTTCCGGCCCGTCCAGATTACCAGTTTGGCTCGTCCCGAGATTGGTACTTACCCGGTCATGTCGTTTGGTTCGTATGGTCCGATTCGAACCGAGTTTAGTAATACCTTGGTTAAATTTAGGTTTTAAGTTTAGACCGAGTCGGTCCAATTTCTGAATCGTTTAACCCATTTATATTTTTTTTTATTGATTTATTTATTTATTATTATTATTATTATTATTTTAATCATGATTATTATTATTATTATTATTCTTTTGACAGTACGGGTTGGTTCAATTTCTGAACCGTCTAATCATTTTCTTTGATTTATTTATTTATTTATTATTTTTATTTATGTTAAAAATATTTTTTTTTTCTTCGTTTTTTTTTTGGATCGGGTCGGTCCGGATTCAGACCGTCTGGTCCAGAATTCATCATTCATTATTATTATTATTATTTTATCTTATATTTAAATTTTCGCGTTGATTTATTTGAAACCTCAGTCGGGACGGTGTGGGACCCGTCCGACTCGGTCCAGACTTTGAACGTTATTAAAATATTTAAATCAACACAATAATTCATGCATATAGAACAACCATAAATATTCCACGAATACGAATCAATCAACAATTTTACACATATACACACAAACTCCGAAGATAATAAAAATAGAAATTTTGAATCACATACAAATTCACTCACAGAATTATGTCGGCCGATTTTCCCAATAGTATTATCCACCGGAGTTAGTCGAAAACCTCCCTCTTAATTTTTAACAATCACTATTTTTTTTTATTTTTTATAATTATATATATATATATATATATATATATATTTTTTCCTATATTAATTATTCAGACGAACATTGAATTTATACTTATTTTTATTTTCAATTATATTTTATATAAGATGTCTAGGGACACATGGCAGTCATGTAAAATTTTTCGGTTCTTGTTTTTTTTTATATGTATAGATAATAAATTCTGTCATTTTTATTTATGTTAAATTAATATGATCGACATTTGATTTCACATATCGAGATATGAAATTTATTGTTTTTTTTTTGTCATCGTAGTAGACAATTTCTTTTGTCGCGTAGTAGACAAAAAATATTTAGCCTGTCTTTGTTTATTTTTTTAAAATTTATTTAATCTGTCTTTGTTAAGACATTATTATATTATATTATATCAAATTTAAGTTTTGAGAATTTAAAGCAAAAAATAAAATATGCAAATTGCTCCTATTTTCTCATAAAAAAAACTCTCCCCTCCTGTATCCACACAAACTATTGCAATTTTCTGCATGGACGTTAAATGAAAATAAATTTACATTTAAGTATATGTAATTTTTTGTGTATATTTTCTAAATATCAGTTTTAAGCGTGTTTCGTAAATATCAGTCACAGATCTAGACAAAAGTTTTTTTTATAGAAATATTAAATGAGATTGATTTTTTTTTATCAAGTATAGAAATCGTAATCTTACATGCCATAATCCTTTCACAAAAATGTAATTCTCAAATGCGACGTATTTCATTTTTTGTGTAGAAGCATTTCTGAATTCTGAGTTCAATTTAATGCCAAACCTTTAAAAATAATATTTTGATAGCCACAAAAATAAAATAAAAAAAGTATAAAACTGATATTTTGTTCAGCAGATGAAACCGCCCTAGGGCTGACACTGTACACACACACACACACACACACACATATATATATATATATATATATGGTATGTTTAATATTTCTATGCATTATAATCTATTGGCTTATGTTTAATCTATGATAATTGAAATTCAGAATTATGGTATGGTGTTGGTGACGATGATAAATAATATAATATTGGACCAGTTGGGCCAGGTTGCTGTCGGAACAAAAATTATTCTTCTAATGGGCCTGTCGAGGTAGTAATGGGCCGAGAAGGTGTTGAAACCCAAAACGCGTCGTTTCGTCTTATAAGGAATGCCTCTTCCTTGTTTCAGACCACACCACTTTCTCTCTCCTCCGACCCCGAAACCCCGTTCATCGTCGCTCTCAATCGTTCTATCTGCCCAGGGGAAATCTTATAAACAGAGCCCTTTCGCTTTCCCTAGATCATTTCTCTCGAGAGGGTAAAAAAAAGAACTGTCTTTTCAGTCCGATTCTTCAAATTTCTCTTGCCAATTATTGATTCCGCTGTTTCTTCCCTCACGTCGACCCCGCATTTGCCTTTATTGCTTGTTCGTTTCCGCAGCGCATCACGGCTCGAGCTTCGATTCGATTTTTAGGGTTTTTCGTTTCTGAATCTGCGGAGAAAGAAAACCCACGAAACCCTTTTGTGGTTCTTTATCAGGATTCTTGAAACAGAGGTACGTCGCTCTTTTTCGCCCTTTCATTTATCGTTCGAGCAATTATTGCTTCTGCGTTTGATTGATGTACCGAGTGTTGTTTATTGCGTTCATGGTGAGATCTGGTAGATTAGGATTTTGGGTTATATAAATGGGCTACGCGTAACTTGAGGGTTCGTATTTGTCATGGAACTTGTATCGAGGGTTTTAGAAATGGTTCACCCAGATTAGGGTTTAGGGTTTCAATCCAGGCGTAGCTTTTCTAGTTTATGGAATTGGCGAAAGTCTTATATTCGTGATGGAACCCCGAGAAATAGTTCTACGGAATTAGGGTTTTCTCTGTGCCATGTCAACGGAATTAAGGTTTTCTGGAATGCACTGGGAAGGTAACTTGGTTGGAGTTTTTATTTTCCGTTCTGTTATGTTGTTGTTATCGTCGTAATGAATTCTTCTTTTTTTTTTTCCTGTCTCGAAGCTTTCCCGTTGTGTATTTTAAAAATGTTGGAGCAAACATTTTGAACTCTTGTAATGTATAAGTAGCACCTACAGTTTTGGAAGGAGATTTCTTAGTTATCATTTGCTCTATCATCTTCGAATCGGGAAGAATTCCTTACCGTTTTTCTCAAAAAGCTTTGAGGGAAAATGTTAAAGATTGTTCTCTATACTCAAAGGCATGCGCTTTCAAGTGATTCACCACTAAAATCTATTTGAATGTATCAATTTTTGATTTATCAATGCAATTGTGTTGACTGCAGATATTGACGGCAACTCTTTTTCTCATGACAGTAAAGGTTTAAGAAGGGGGCGCTTCATTTAGGATGGGCAGTCTATTCTAGGTTTTTGCATGTTGTCTAAATACACAGTGACATGGAGACGCAAATTCATCTACTTGAGCAGGAAGCTTATTGTGCTGTATTAAGGGCTTTTAAAGCTCAATCTGATGCAATTTCTTGGGTAGTCCCTTTTTCTTTTTGGTTGGTTAAATTATAGAGGGTTTTGATCAATGCCATGACCGACGCCCTGACTTACATGATTCTGTGATGGTTGTACTTAGGACAAAGAGAGCTTGATAACAGAACTGCGTAAAGAATTGAGGGTCTCTGATGATGAACACAGAGAGCTGCTGAACAAGGTCCATAATGACGATATCATCCGAAGGATAAGGTCGGAAAGCCTATTTGCAACAATGAAGAAAATGATAAGCTTTCCATGTGATTCCGTCTCTGCATGCTGACTAATACGCTGTACGATGGAATGCATTCAGGGATTGGAGACAGGGAGGTGGAGCCCAGGTTGCCAGACACATACCTACTCATTCTATTGATGTTCTTCCCAGTCCTACTTTCTCAGCTTCCCGGAAAAAACAGAAAACTTTCCAGTCTGTAAGGCTTCTGGTTCTTTGGTCATAGCTGTGCAGTAGACTTGTATTAGCATTGTTTTGTTGTTGCTTCTGTATTTTGATCTGATCTATCAATTGGTGATGCATGCAGTACCCATCAATCGGTTCCACTGGAAATAGGTCATTCAATAATCGTATTGTATCTGGTGCCATTTCGGCAAATGAACCCGCTGAAGCACTTGTTGGTAGAAAGGTATGGACAAAATGGCCGGCAGACAACAACTTCTATGAAGCAGTAATTACCCAATACAACGCGGATGAGGTATGTTTTGTCGATGGAAGCCTAAATTCAAGAACGAGTCGATGAGAATACGTATATGTTGTTCATATGGACACACACAGAGATATATATGTATATCTCACTTCATCTTCTTCTATAGAGCTATTTGCATGTGCTATCAGTTGTTTTGACTTCTAAAGTTTGACCAAAATTAATAGTTTAGTTGGGAGGGAAAACATATAGCGTTTTTTCCGCCATCTTCACGCTGCCCCTCTTGATGACTAATACATATTATTAGCTGCACAACACGGTAATTGGTTTCTTTGTTGCATTTTGTTTATTGAAAATGTCTCAAGCCTCTTACAATTTATGCATTCATTGTTTCTTTGATAGGATCGGCATGCTCTGGTGTATGATATAGACACAGAAAGTGAGACGTGGGAGTGGGTTGATCTTAAAGAGGTAAACTTGATGCTAAATTGATTGGTCTTGTCCTGTTCCATTATTTGTCCTGGCAAAACAAAGTCATCTCTTTGGTGAATTCGATAGCTTTCAGTTAGCTCAGAAGGAGTCTGTGGAGTAAGTTTCCCGAGGATGATTTCGAAAGTCTAACTTCGTACCATTTCTACAGAAGCTTCTTATGGAGATACTCAAGGGTCTGGAGTGCATTTGATGCTCTCTTTTGATAAGCTTTAGCTGATATCTATAGCATTTTATTGCAGATTCCGCAGGAGGATATCAGATGGGACAAGGAGGATATCGGGGCTACTTTTAACATGGGGCATGGCAGTGGACCTATCCGGGGGAGTCGGAGAACTCTAAACTACAGTGGTTTAGCCCCAACCGTCGGTCGAGGGAGAGTACCCGCAAAAAGCCAGCCTAGGAGAGAACGAAATTATCCATCACAGAATGGCGGAGGAACCAAGTTTTCTGACGATATCGAGTTGTTCAACACCGATGCCCTTGTGAAGGAGGTATCTATCGATGCTCTTATATCCATTATTGTGAAAGCTTTTCTTTTTATTCGCTAATGTCGGTTTTTGTTAGGTGGAGAGGGTCTTTGAAACTACTCGTCCTGACCCGCTGGAGCTCGATAAGGCCAAGAAAATGCTTAAGGTCATATGTTACTTTTGGTTAGATTAGATGCCTTCAATGAAAAAGGATATATAGTTAGGGTGAGGGTCATTAACTAATACTCTGGAAATCAAATCCCCACTGGGTGTGATTGCAGGAACATGAACAAGCCCTTATTGCAGCCATTGCAAGGCTTGCAGATGCCTCTGATGGAGAAAGTGGTAATGAAAACCAACAGACATATGCTTGTCCCGCGATTCGATCAAAAACAGTGGATGAAAACTTCTTGTTATTGTTATTATTATTGAATCTTGGGGACAAATTGTGGGCCAGCTTCATTCATGCTGTTAAAATGTAGCTTGTTCTATATAAAAGCGTTGACAAACTGCAGAAAAACAGACATTGTGTACAATCTTTGTTTCATGTTTTTGTCATTTGTCTGTCTAAACGTCTTTCCTCTCTGATAAATCAGATGGAGAGCAACCGTACTCGCGTGAGCTGTCAATGATGCCACAGGGATGACATCCAGCTAGGGGACCGAACCTGAGGACTTGGCAAGAAGATGTCCTTGTCTTTTTTTGTGTTATGCTCTCTTCTTTTGCATCCCTCCGGCTCGTAGGATTATCCAACACAATGTCTTGTTTGTTTGGCTTTTTGCTGGGGCAAGATGGAAGACAATTGCTTTTGTTAGTTGTGCTTTCAAATGTATTGAAAACAAAAAAAAAATGTCTAGGACTTTGCTCTGTAGGATTTTTCCTTGTAAACATGATAATTCTTTATAAGTTCAAGAACCACTACCTTTGACCATGTCAATGATGTCCATCCAGCACCACAATGTGATGATCAGACAGACCTGTGATCGAAACGTTTATCATCAGTTATCAAGTTCATGTTCATGTTCATGTTCATGTTCATGTTCATGTTCATGTTCACGTTCCTGTTTGTCTAATGCTTGGATATCAAACAGAAGCAAATATCGACGACAAAATCCAATTCTGCGTACAACCCATAACCTCGACTATACAGGCATAGAGAAACCTAGAACGGACATGAACACCTAACCTAAGTATCTTGAAAGGCTTTTTAAACACAATACCAAAAACCATTGTGTGCTTCTGTTCAAGTATTAGTCAAGTGCTGATGATTGAAAGTGAGATCCCATATATGATACCTGTTACGTGCGGCTATGATTCATTGAATCAGCAGGACGGCTGCAACGCTCGAGAATACAAGCTAGATGTCAATGCAGACCCTGAAAACACACTTTGAGGCAATCAGCAAATGGTGACTGATACCGATAACTGGGGAAAAAGAAAACTTCGGAAAATGATAGATATACCATAAACATGATTCATACAATCCATCACAAAATAAGCTAAATTTGCTATTCAACTTTAGGTTTTGCACTTGAAGTCTCTAAATCCAAAGCTAAAGCTAACCTCTTGGCTTCAGAGCCCCACCAAGAACACAATATGCGGGCAATAGTTTTCATCAAAGGAAAAACACCTAAGAACCCAAATTTCCAACAAGTTTTAATAAACAAAACATATCACAAGATGCATACAAGAAACATTACCTTCATTGCAGGCGAGGCGACACGGTTCATTCCTTCATCCACAGTGATCCTGCAATTTAGAAGATTCACTGATTGTGGGTTACTGAATCAACTCCAAAACATCAGGCGTGCCAGAGAGAAGGGAAAAAAATAAGATCTTCGCACCATCTTGGTGCTATTTTTGTAACATGATTTGACCCCCCAAACTCTCGGCAGCAACAAATCGAACGAAGAGCAATAATTCTCAAAACAAGAAATCAGCGAAACGATCAAAGCCAACCAACTCAGTTGCGATTTTACACGCTGAATCGGATTCAAAGTTGACAGATTCATGTGGTACAGAACTTACACCAGAACACACAGCAAAACATAGAGCAGATTCCTACGAAAAACAAAATCGGTGGGGCCTAGAAATCAACGATCAGGGACACGTCAAAATCGAATGAAAGAGCGATGAAAAACACAGAAACCCTAGTTCCAGTGGGGGACAAAGCTACCATTGAATTGATCATACCTTCAAACGAAGACAAGGTAGGGATCGGAATCGGCTTCGGCGAACCCATCTGAATCATCGATCGGGCCTTTGCAACATATAGAAGAACAACTGAAAATCACCAGCAGTTCTGGGGAATTCGGATTTTGGGTATTTGGAGAAGATCACCATTGAAGGAGAACTGGATTTGGAGATGATCGTCGCCGGCGAGAACGGAGGATGTAACCGAGAGAGAGAGAGAGGGA